>NC_143052.1:81629393-81932424 GCF_052426305.1 Pelodiscus sinensis
AGGAGGGGGAAAAAAAGATAGTAGACAAATGGGCATTTTTAGACCCATACTTATGGAACGTATGCCTCTAGAGCAGAGGATGAACTAATGCCAAGAGTATGGATCTGATCATGGGCAGTTGGTATTCTAAACTAGAAGGCTTTTCCTTGCCAAATGGCCTGCCTGGCCCTGCCCACGCTCTACCTCCAGAACGCCTGCTGTAGACCTTCTAGGGACGGAGTGTTGCTGCTCCCAGGGCCTGCCCTCCCCATGCTATGAGACTGGGGAGTCTGGGGTATGCGCATGGCAAGGATGTTAAAATGCAGTTATCAAGTTAATCGTATAGCTGATAAAATTTTATCGACTATATGATTAGTCGATAGGACTTCTCTGCAGAGGCACAGTGGGGATAGTTCACGAGCCGGCTCAAGCTGGGACTAAGCAGTCCTGGCCTGTGCTACCTCCAGGAGCCACCGGTGCTGCAGCTCTCAATTTTAAATGTAATAAGAGCCGCTGGGCTCTTACTAGTGATGTCAACAACTAATCAACTACTCAACAATCCAATAAGCAAAAGCTTATTGGATGGGCAACATACTAGTCGACTAGTTGCTTCTCCGCCCACCCCCACTCCCCTAGCTGCCTCTATCAGAAAGAGGAAGCAAGGGGCGGGGAAAAGAAAGGAGTGCTAGGGGGAATCAGCTTAAAAGCCAGCTCCAGCTCCATGGGAGGGAGCAGGGGCGCAGTGGTAGCATTCCACATCTGAAATGTACAAAAGTCCCCACTGGGGCTCTTGTACATTTCAAAGCGGAAGCACAGCATGGAGCCTGGGGTCAGCAAAGGACTCAGAGAGTCCCCTGCTGATCCCCTGCTCCACGTTTCAATCTTGTACATTTCCAAGGCAGAACTCTGCAGGGCACTTCCACCTTCGAAATTTAACAATAGCCCAGCAGGTTCTTGCTTCATTTCAAAGCGGGAGCACCCTTATGGACTATCGAATAGTCGATGGAAATTCCATCGACTGTTTGATTAGTTGATTAATCTAATATTAACATCCCTAGTACTTACTACATTTAAAATACAGAGGTGCAGCGATCAGCACGAGCCAACACTGCTCGGTCCCAGCTCATGCTGAGTCCAGCAGCCTCTGTTCGTGGTGGGCAGCCCTGTCCACCGCAAACAGGAGCTAGTGACGTAGCATCCTCTGATAGAGGCAGCAGGGGGGAACAGGAGACATCCCAGAGACGATGCTGGGGAGAACCTGCTTTTTTGCCTGCTCCCCCCAGCACCAGCTCCTGTTCCTCCCCTCCCACTTGCTGCCTCTCTTTGAACCCAGGAAGAGAGTGGAAGAAGACTGATGCCCTTATGGTTTTCTTGTTTGTCTGTCTTTTTATTCACTCCTGTATACATTTTGAAAATAAAACATACATCAAAATATTGCAAACACTTTTACAAATTAAAATTCTGAGGCACTTAAGTATAGGTAACACTGAAAAAATGATTATGTAAAACTAGCACCTTCTTATTCAATGTATCTGCTTCCTACGTGCCGGAGTTATATTTGTTTATTTTAACTACAAGTTTACTACTAACTATAAGTCAATATAGTAGCTGAAAAACCAGATGAACTACTGTTTGAAAACCAGGTCACTTATACACACACACATACACACACTTGTTTATTTTAAATTTGGAAACCTAACACATCTCATGGAATCACTGACACTATAAAACAAGGACCCCCACCATGTCACTTTTAGTCTTTCCCCTGTGTGCAGCTGTACTCTAACTCCAACTTATTAATAGTGTTCTTTTAAACATTTTTCAAATTAGATTTATATCAACCTCTTTAAAAATAAATGAAAACATAACATTGTAGACATGAAGCTACACCATTTGCTCAGCAGAGATTTAAATACAGCATAAGGATACTACTGTTCAATCATTCTGAATTCCCTAACAAACAAGTAAATGCAAGAATCAATATACAAAAAAAAGACAGCACTTGTTTAAGTCTCTGCTCCTGAGCAACTTTTAGTATATCAGTTTTGTCCCTTTCTTTTACTAGTTGTGTATTCTATTTACAAAAAAAAAAAAAAGCCTATAGGCCAGACTCATTCACAAACTCATTTTTCCTTCAGAATTTTAATGAGAAAAGGACAATTTGCTAGTTATGAAAAGGTAATTTCACATTAACGTTACCGAAGATCATTACATGTCCTCGGTACATCGCTTTTTATACAAGGAAGCTGATTACACAATCCTATTACAGTACGTAAATTAATTCACGTGCTAGAAATGCTACATACTATACAGGCAGTCCCCGGGTTACGTACAAAATAGGGACTGTAGGTTTGCTCTTAAGTTGAATCTGTAAGTCGGAACTGGTGTCCAGATTCAGCCGCTGCTGAAACTGACCACCAGTTCTGACTTACATACAGAATCAACTTAAGAACCCCAGGTGTCCCCAAGTCAGCTGCTGCTGAAACTGATCAGCAGCTGATTCCAGGAAGCCCGGGGCAGAGCAACTCTGCCTGGGGCTTCCTGTAGTCAGCGCTGGTCAGTTTCAGCAGAAGCTGACTTGGGGATGCCTGGGGCAGAGCAGCTGGGGTGCTGCCGGGTTGCTCCAGTAGCGCCCAGAGCAGCGCTGCGGGACCAACCGGCAGTGCCCCAGCTGCTCTGCCAAAGGCGTCTGGAGAAAAGCCTAGTCTGCTGGGGGGGGGGAGCGTATTAGCTGCACCCCCCACCCCATCTCAGCAGACCAGGAAGACGCGGGCAGCGGACCGAGACGCACCGCGGTCCCGCCACCTGGGTCCTCCGCGGCTTTGCTCCCCGTCTCCCTGGTCTGCCAGGGAGACGGGGAGAAAAGCCTCTGAGGACGCCAGCAGCGGGACAGCCGTGGGGTGTCTGGGCTGTCCCGCTGCCAGCTTCCCCGAGGCTTTGCAAAGCCGCCTGGGCTGCCTCGCTGCCCAAACCCCCCGCAGCTTTGCAAAGCCTCGGGGAAGCTGGCAGTGGGACAGCCCAGACGCCCCGCGGCTGTCCCGCTGCTGGCGTCCTCAGAGGCTTTGCTCCCCGTCTCCCTGGTCTGCCAGGGAGACGGGGAGCAAAGCCGCAGAGGACCCAGGTGGCGGGACCGCGGTGCGTCTCGGTCCGCCGCCCGCGTCTTCCTGGTCTGCTGGGGGGGGGGGGGAGGGTGCAGCTAGTACGCCCCCCCCCCAGCAGACTAGGCTTTTCTCCAGATGCCTGTGGCAGAGCAGCTGGGGCACTGCCGGTTGGTCCCGCAGCGCCGCTCTGGGTGCTACTGGACCAACCCGGCAGCACCCCAGCTGCTCTGCCCCAGGCGTCCTGATTCAGCCGCTGCTGCCCGAGCCCCCCCCCCGCGGCTTTGCTCCGCGTCTTCCTGGTCTGCAGCCCCGGAGTACACGGGCGGCAGGACCGCGAGGTCCCGCAGTCCGTGTCCTCCGGGGTAGCCCCGTTCGTAACTGCGGATCCGACATAAGTCGGATCCGCGTAAGTCGGGGACTGCCTGTATAATATTATGTTTTACTTATTTTGAAGAGCGCCGGCTGCTTTACAGACAGGCAAAATGAAACAGTTCCTGCCCTAAAGGACAGTGTCTTCAGCCCACATCTTGCAATCAGATCCATGCAGGCAGATCCTTGCCTCTACACGGAGACCCAAAGAAGTCAATGGGGCTCCATATGAAAGCAAAGGTCCATCCATCCAAACCTGATTGCAGGAATGGAGCCTAAAAGACGATATATAAAAAACAGATAAGACACAAGATGTAATACAAAAGATGACTAAGCCCTTATATTCAACACATCATTTTGGTTCAAAAGAGGGGAGAAATGAAAAAAAGACCCACACTCGATTGGTTATGCCAACTTCAAAAACCAAAATGAGCTATGAGTATTCTGTTTATTTTCTATTATGAAAAAACACTGAAAGTGTACTTTTGAAAGAAAAATATCACAATTAATCACAAGTGTCTCGTATTTTGCCAATTCAACATAGGGTCCTACCAAGTTCACAGTCCACTCTGGTCAATTTCATGGCCGAGAAAAAAAGGGGGGGAACTTAAATTAGTCAATTTCACATTTTCAGGTGTTTACATCTGAAACTTCACCCTATTCTAACAGTGGGGTCCCAACACAAAAAGGAGTCACGGTGGAAGGGAATCATGAAACTATTGCAATTATGGGACTGCCACCATTACATCTGCCCTGCTGCTGGCAAGAATGCAGCCTTCAAAGCTGGACAGCCACCCAGCTCTAAAGCCAGTACCACTGCTAGCAACAGCACAGAAATGGGAGGATACCATATGTCCAGTTTTCCCAACAGCATGGAGGGCTGACAGCTGGAGCTGCAGCCTCTCCATACATGTGTGTGAGAGACAGCTCAAGCCACAGCCCCTCCATAGGAAAATGGAAGAACAGTTCAAACTGTGTAGCACCCCACAGATATGGGAATTTCCCAGAAGTGAATCTGACCCATCTCAGGAATGTCCCCTATAAGGAAAGAAGAAGTGTTGTCTCTCCCCATCTCCTGTTGGCATTAATGCTGGAGTGCTGTGCTGGGTAGGATCCACAGCTGGACACCAGATTTCACAGGAAAGATCAGATTTCACAGTCTATGATGCATTTTTCATGACCATGAATTTGGTAGAAGCTTAATCATATACCAGGAGCTGCTTCCAACATAACGACATACAACTATTTGTATAAATTCAACATAATTTGTTGTTAAAGGGACACTCTGAACTTAATCATATGTTATAAGCATACATTTCTTTATCAGTATTGCAAATAAAGAAAATGAAAGATTTTTAAAAGTTCACAGTCACTATGCCTTTTGCTTATATTTTGTATTTCCTTCAACTTGAACAATAAAAAAAGTCAATGAAATGAGTTTCATTTTTGCTCAGTTAGTTCTAGTTTGAGTTTCAAAAAGAACAGGAAAATGCTTATTTGTTTTAAAACAAACTATCTTTTCTGAAATTGTAAAAATGTAGAAACATTTATATTGGCTCTACATTCTATAATAGAGCATGTAAATTAAATTTCTATTTTAGGTCATATTTCCAGCAACTGTGTTAAGTTTTTATTAACAGCAGCTCCTTTCTCAGGAGCAAATGAAAAACACCTAATGTTAATAGTACCTAAAATGATCAGTACCAGAAGTAAAGTTTCCATGATTTTTACTGTTACCGTATTAATTCTTTGGAAATCACATTTTAGGCAGGAAACCATTCCTTGTTAACTGTAACTTAAAATCAGCAAAAGGAAAAATTTTGATTGATTAGAAACTATGGCAGAAATACAGAGTGATGCACAAGAAAGTCAGTCACCCCAAGCTGAGAAGTACACCAGTCAGGTCACAGATATCCTTCCTTCTCATGTATAACAAGGATTTGTCCTCATTATTGCAATACATGTTCCTTACAAAGAGTATTTTAGAACAACTTCAAAAGCCTTCAAACCTTTTCACAAATATGCTTGTGAAAACAGGCAACATTTAAAGCTGGTGTCAAGTAGCAAAGTTAGCTATTTTCACCACTTATATGTGACTAAGTTCTACATGACACTGACATTGCAAGAAAGCTATGCAGGAATTAGAGCTCACCCTTTCAACTCACTGGGTGACTCAACTCTATTCTGTACATCCCACCACTGAACACTAACCATGAAGGCATTCCCTTTGTACTTTGAACCAGTATCCAATCCCAATAGAAACCAAATGCTGGTTTTGACAACTGTCATCTATCATAGAATCATAGAATACTAGGACTGGAAGGGACCTCAGAGGTTATGTTTTGAGGCACAATAATATTGCATGGCCAACATCTATGTAAACCACAAACAACCGATTAGGAAAACAGGTACCACAACAATGTAGTAGCAAGATAAACAGCTACGTTTTTGTTACTGTTGTTGTTGTTGTTTGTTTTTTAAAGACAGGTGAGCAAAGCAGGAGAGGCAGGGTTCAGAATCAAATAGCACATGTGGATTTTTAAACCCTAGCTAAAGTTACACAAGTAATAAAGGAGACGGATGGTTGGTAGATTTTGGCATCCTGGCTTGCATTTGTATGTCATTTGACTTTACAGTGTATAAATATCAAAGGCCAGAAGAAAGTGGTATGGAAATATCCTACCTAGTATTATTGTGGGTCTGAGTTACAGAATGGGAGACTTCAGTTTTTGATCTTCTGTGAGTGCATGCTCCAAGAGCTTCAGGGGGAGATGCAGGAAATGTATGTTTAATAACACAAGACTTAGAGACTGAGTAATGTCTTCCAATCCCAGGGAGACACCTCCCTGCCAGAGAGCTCTGCCTTTAACCCTCTCCTGACACTACACCAGGCCTCCAGCACCAGGGGGGCACCACCTACTGCAGCTAAAGTCAAGAGAAGAGGAGCTGGGACCCGGGCCTGCATCTCTCAGCTCCCTCTCTCTAGTGGATTCCCTGGCCTCGGCCTGCACCAGGTAGGGCAGAAACAATGCGGGGCACGCGAAGCGGCCCTGCCCAGACCAGACTAAAAGTGTGAGCGTGTCGGAGGCGGGGGCACTGCCTGGATCCTGCCTGGTACCGATCCCTCTGGGGAGACGGGAACCTCCACCCCCCCCCCCCCCCGGCCCTGCCGCCAGCTGGCTGCCCCACAGCTAGGAGGGGCGAGGGGGGCTGTGTAGCAGGGAAGGTGCCTCCCCCAGGAAGGGGCAGGGCGGGGCCCGCCGGCGGCCCGGCCTGGGGTGCCATGCTGCTGCCACACGCGCCGCCTGCCCGCTGCCCCGCCGCGGCCAGCAGGAAGCGGCGCCGCCTCCCCACGCGGCGGCCCGGGCCGGCCGCTGTCACCCTCTTACCCGCTGCAAAATCCTCCTCAACATGGCTCCGGCGGCCCGGCCCGCGGACGCGGCGCCGGGGAGGAGGGGGGCGGGGGGACCCGGCCCGCGCGCTCGGTGACAGCGGGGGCTGCCCGCCGGGGAGGAGGAGGAGGAGCCGCCGCCGCAGCGGCCGAGGGGCGGGACGGCAGCGCAGCCTCCGCCAGTGACGGCAGCCGCCGGGCGGGGAGCCCGGCCTAGGGGCGGGGCCTTGCCGCTCGGGAGCGCCGGCCTGTCCCGCAGGCTGGGCCGGGAGCGCTCCGGCCTCCTCTGCGGGCCGCAGCCGGGGGAAGCGGCGCCGCCTGCTTGCGCTGAGCGGGGCCCGGCGGGGCTGCACCGCCGCTCCCCAGCTGGGCCCTCGCTGCCTGAGGGACCGGCTCCTTCCTTCCCTCCCACCCCGCCTGCGGCCCCCTGGCCCTGGAGGTGCCTGGCTCTCCGCCGCGGGGCATTCCGCCACAATTAGCTGCAGCTGGTGGGCCCAGGATACCACAGACAAGGTGGGCGAGGTAATGGCTTTTCTTGGACCCACCCACTTGCGTTGAGAGCCAGGCCAGAAGCGCCACAGCCTGGCTCTTCCCCCCCCAGCAGAAGTGGGGCCAATACAAATTCTTCTCTCACCCTCCTTGTCTGCCTAGGACTCAGGACATAGAGCAAGAGGAGGAGTGAACCAAGACACAAGGGTTCTCATTACACCAGTTAGGGCTGTGCATACATTTCCTCTTTAAAACACTGGATTCTAGGACCATACCCTACTGGAATCACAACTATAAATGCTGTGGATACCTCAAAATAGTTGCCCACAAAAGTACCGTTGAGACTATGCTGAACTGTTGCAGAGACTAGCGACAATCAGCTATCCCTGCAACTGATGAATGTATTTTTTCACTTAAGTTAAAAAAAGGAGTTAAACACACATGTAAATCCCATTCACTGATATTTAATCTATTTCTGAAGTGTTCAGTGACTCAAGATTCCCCCCCCCCCCCCTTGGACAAATCCTAGTCCTAATGAATCAAATGGAAAACTACTGCTGGCCCCTAAAGAACAAGAATTTCCTTAAACATAGAAAATTCAGTTGTACTAATCCACAGAATTTGGAAGCAAAGATTACTAGCCTTGAATATGTTACATGACAGGATGGATAGACCATGGGCTCCCAAATTGTAAGACTGCTTCATAGTATGAGAACTTAGTTAAGTAATTAGTATTTATTTATAATCGCTATATAATAGGTATTTTTACCTCCCTGGTTTTTCAGTATTTTTAAACTGCTTCTTTAACATGTTTTTTAATTACTTTTGAGAACTTGGTTATTTCCTTTGTGCTGTATTGTTACCCCATGCACACACCTTGGCTATGTCTACACTGGCGCAATGTTGCGCCAGAGCTATGCAAATGAGGCTAAGCATGGAATATTGCCGAGCCTCATTTGCATATCTAATGAGCCACCATTTTTGCAGAAGAGGCTTTTGCGCAAGAAGGAGCTGTCTACCCTGCCCCTTCTTGCGCAAGAAAAACCCTCTTATGCAATGCCGTTATTCCTGAAAATAATCAGCGTAGGTCCACTCCTCATGCCTAGGAATCTGGAAATCTGCTTTGTTCTCAGGTCCATCAGGGAGTTTGGTCTGTTGGGCCTCTTTGCCCCTTTTAGGGATGTTGTCCCTGGGTGGTTCTCTAGCAGTCTGCTGGCCCGAGTTCCTTTCTTCTGCCTGTTCACTCCTCTTTAGCTGCCCTGCCAGTCTCCTTCCTAGCCCTTTGATCCTCCCAGCTGCTGTTAGCCTACCAATCAGCAGTGTCTGGCAATGCCTGTATTAAACCTTTGGTTTCTGAGCTAGCATGCAGGAACATACATCCCATGACAGCCTCGAGCCTGATGGGCAGCATCCTAGGCCTGCTTCCTAACCCCTCTTGGCCCAGTGTAGGGTTCTACATCTCATCAGAGGCACCCTAAAAGGCTCATTCCCCACAGAACCTCAGGCACTTGGTGAAAGGATCAGATGAAGTGGAGCTGGCACATCACCTTGGCCATGATGTCCTCCTGTCTCAAAAGAACAAGGACTTGTCAGAGACTTGGCTGCCCCCAGGAATCTGGGAGGATTAATGGCAACTGACACCCTGGGATAAATTCATCTTCTTCTCTAGTGACCTCTAGTGCCAGGGACCCCTTGTCCCACGGTAGGAGGAGCTCCTGCCTTCATTTCCTCCATCTACCTATGATAGCTGTTCCTTAGCAGCTTCTTTTTGGTAGATTTCTCTGTCTGGTTTTGGAAGCTTTTCTTCCATTCCCATTGGGTTGCATCCCTGCCCCAATAGAATAGCAGAGCTCCCTACGGTGAGTGGCATACACTTGGATGCCTGAAGAGGTGGGATTGATCCTAAACTAAGTATGGGAAGGAGATATAGACTCATCCTCCAGCTGGGGCCAATGAGGGGGGTCATTTCTTTACGGGTCCCATTGCCTGTTTTTGATTAGTGTCACTTCTATTGAGTTCTATTTTCAAGCTGGGTTTCCTTGCCTGTGATGTAGCAGCAGTTTGTAGAGCCATCAAATCCCCTCCCTGGTCAGTCGACTGATGTCCTTGTCTGGGTCACTGATGTACAGTGACAGCCAAACCACCAAGTTCCCTAGTTTGGGGAACTGTGCTGAGTTCTAATGGAGGAGAAGAGGAGGCTTCATCAGCATTCTCCTGTCAGATCCCAACTTCCACAGGCCAGGAAGTCTTTCTCCCCCAAGTCTTTCTGCAGGAGACACCAGGGGAGAGAAGCTAGAGATAGATCCTCAGTTTCTTCTGCCCCCAAAGGATCCTGGAACAAAGGGATGTGGACAGGGCCCTCCATAAGGACTTCTATTCCCAGCTGCTCCAGGACAACAAGAAGGGACCCAAGGCCAGACATGAACCTGGCTGAAGCAGGTGTTGGAACATGGTCCCTTTAAAGGTCCAGAGTCTTCATTGACCCAGGAGAAGATGAACTTGACTCAAGTCTCTCTCATTCCTTGCTCTGACTCTGCCTTCCCAAGGGAAATGGTGCCAACCCACAGCCTCTGCAACTGCCGATCCTGTGGGAGCCAGCCTGCCTACAGCTGGAGTCAGGGAGCCGGGCTCAGAGGTCACTTACCATCAAATTCAGGGAGGATGATGGCGAATCAGAACAGGGCTCTGCTGCTCCATATGGCCTTGGCTCTCTCCTGGGACACTGGACCTGATGTAGAAATTGGTAGGCTCTGGTGGAAGGAAGCAGGTCAGGATTAATAGACTGGTGCACATGCTGTGCAAACAAGCCCATGCTCATTCTTGGGGCTGAGACATTGTGGTCATGTTGCTTGAGAAGGGGATTGTCACAATGTGTCTTTGTCTCTGTAGACTGGGACAATGCTTGGTGTCTGGGCTGGTCTTGTTCTTTCTGAACTCATTTATGAACAGCTCATCTGGATGGAAATAGCCCACTTGCTCCTCCCTGGCTCAAAAGTCCTTATTCAGATGAAGGGAGTGACTATGAGGACCCCTCCCTCCCTCTCCTGAATCTCAGTGCCAGTATGAGAGAAAAGCTGAATCCCTCTGAGCCCTCATGGATCTCTAGGAAGGAGTCTGTGACTATTCCATGAGCATCATCTCCTGCATTTCATGTGGGTACAGAGGGAACTTGGGAAGAGGTGGGAGGTTTAAGACTGTCACTCTCAAAGCCAGCCTGAGCCTTGACTTGAAGTTCCAACTCCCTTCCCTGTCCCTGACAGACGAAGGGACCCGCTTAGCTCTGCACTGATTGCCCTGACCAAGGATGACCCAATGGGGTGCAAGCTAGGATGACAAACTGGAAAATGGATTTCCAATTTCTCCTTTCCAGTTCTCCCAAGCACTAAAGTAAAACTGTCTCCTGCCTCTCCTGATCATGCTCACCTCCAAGATGTATTGGAGCTTGTCTGTTTCCCAGCATGGCATGCCTAAGGTCAGACAAGACCTTATGCACAGCCTACAAAGGAAGGGCAGCCAGGGGTCACAATTGGGAAACTGGGAAAACTTCTCCTCCACGCACTAGCCCCTGCTCAGCCATTCAGCATCAAGACTCTGAGAGGTCTCACCCGACATCCCAAAGAATGGCCCAGGTCACCACTAGGGGGAATCAGTCTCAGAGCACTCTTCCAGCCCCACCTTTTTGGGAGGGCCTCCCACAAAGCCATAAGAAGGGTACCTGAAGTTGTCTCTGCCTTGCCTCACTGTCCAGCCTGGCTGAAGTCTGGGTCTCTTGGCAAGGTCACCCCCCCCCCCCCATACACATACACTTTCTCTAATAGGCTAAGATCCTGCAATAAGCCTTTGTGATGTCACTTCCACACTCACCCATACCCAGCAAGGCTGATGTCCTGCCTCCCCCCCCAGCCAGCCCACTGGGGGACACAGACTCATCAGAATAAAGTGCTCTTAGTGAGCTACAGACCAACAATTGTTCATAGTCCTCATTCTGCAAGTATTTCAAAAGAACTGGCGCATTAGAGAGCATCAGGAATTGCACAGAGACAATAAATGGAGGAAAGCAACACAATCAAATACATGATTGCTTGTGATTTATTTGTTTGGTCTTAAAGGAGAACAAAAGGGCCTGAGTCTTCCCTATGAATAGCCATCTGTTTGGCCAATCAGTATAGCCCTGCATGGATACAAAATGTATATCCATATCCGCATCTGTATCCACAAAAATAAGCGGCGGATATCCGCATTCACATCTGCAGGTTTGGGTACCCACAGATATAAAGTGGATTTGCAGGGCTCTATCAATCAGCATCGAGACTCTGAGAGGTGGGATGAGGAGGGGTCTCAGCAGATGTCCTGAAGGATAGCCCAGATTACCACCAGAGGAGATCTGTCTCAGAGAAATTCCAGCCCCACCTCTTTGTGAGGGCCTCCCACAGTGACAGCATCCTCCTACATGTAAGCGGGGGAATGGTCCCGCTATTGTGGGGAACTTTCCTGGCTTCTATACTACCCCAGTGAAATGGACCAACGAAAGGATCTGAGTCCCTGCTCCCCCTTCCTTTACCTCACGGCCTCCCTGATCCTGAGGGCTCCCCTTCCACTCTCCTGAGTAGCAGAGTCCTTGAAAGCCCAAGAAGGCTGGGCCCAGGTTTCCTGGGGCTTAATCCCCAACCTTGTAGTCACTTGGGGCAGGGGATAGGGTGTCCCCACTCCGGGGTGCTCTCTTCACACTGCATGCTTTCTTGGCCCAGCGATCATTTCATAAAGTTCAAAGCAAATACAATTTATTAAACATCAACTGATTAAAGAGAAAAGAATAAGAAAAAATGAGAATGGGTAAATGAGAACACACAGTCCTGCTCTGTAGCATGGGGACATCAAAACAGCAGTTTGCAGAGTGTAGGGACAGTTCACAGTCTGTTCCTTATAGGTCCCTTATAGATCCTGACCGTGCTGCAGGGGGCTACAGGCTGGACACGCTTGCTCTGGCAGTGACCACATGGCCTCAGGCTCTAGGTGGCAAGACCTCTCTCCCAGTCTGGCCTGCTGGGCCTCTTGACTGGTGGTGTCTCCCTGCCCAGAGCCTCTCCCCCCCACTTTGCTGGTCCCAGCTGCTAACCACACCCAGCTGCAGGCTGTGCTGCTTTGCCAGTCTCCAGCTCCTTGTGTTGCTTCTCTGTCCCCTTTGGCTCTCTGATCACTGCCAGTCTGCTGCTCAACACTGGGTCTGCGCTCCTTGGGCTGTGTGTGCCTGGCTCTGTTGCTGCAGGACTGCCTCTCCACACAGCTTTCTCCTCTTAGCTCTCTTTCCTTGCTTAGAGAGACCCAGAAAAATTCCAGCTCCCACGGAGGAGGATGGGGCCTGGCCTCTTACTTTCCTTACTGGCCTGTCCAACCTGTCAATCAGGCCAAGCTGGAGGGTTGGCTGCTTTCCATTGTCTCTGGGGTCTGTCAGTCTCAGGGCCCTGATTTCTCATGGACCCTTCCCCTTTTGATACTGGGAGCTGGCAAACCAAAAACTCCCACAGAGTTTTCGTAAGGGGCTAACAGTCCCCTTATATATACACATATCAACACACACCGGTACACCCCTCATTGGTGGAAAGAGGGATGAAAGGAAGAGGGTCAAGAGAAGGAAGGAAAGAGGAAAAGGGAAACTAAAAAGGACAAACCCCCAATAACCCCAGTGATTCTACAGGACAGAGTCCTTGGTAGGAAATCAGATCACCTTAACTGAGTGATTTCTGGGTCTAGAATTCAGCTAGTTTCCAGGTGGATTAGACAAAATAGGTTCCAAACCTCTCTGAGGCTCTTACCTTCTAAACAGGGACTACAAAAACCATAGTAGGGAAGGAGAAAACTCTGGCAGAGGTTCCTCATGCTCACATAGATAAATCCTAATTCTCTCTCAGTCCCCAAGAAGAGACCTTAAGAAGGAGCCTTGCTGCCGCAGAGCCATGGGAGTGTCTGACGTTGCCCTGCCATGCGCTTCTGTTCTGCCTGGCTGATGTCAGGGTCTCTCTATGAGGTCACCATCTCCTTTCCAGTTTTCCTCAATAGGCTGGGGTCCTGTAACAGGCCTTTGTGATGTGACTGCCATGCCCCTGTATAAGGCTGGTGTCCTTTTTGGATGTTTGAGTGGCTTCCCCTGGACGATCCAATTTACTGATAGCTGAGACTGGGGATGAAGCCAGCTGCACAGCAAAGCCCTAGAGGCTGCTCCCAGTGCCACACACAGTTTTTCATTAATTAGTAGATTTTAAAAGGTCAGAAGGGACCATGAGAGCATCAAGTCTGATCTCTGCGTATCCCAACCCTCCTGTATATAACAGTAGCTAAATTTTGATCCAAGCACATACCAAAAAGACATGCAGTATTCATTAGAAACCTCTAGAAATAGAGAACCAATCATTTACTTCAGTAGTTTATTCCAATAGCAAAGCACCCTCACTATGAAATATTTGTGCCCTATTTTTAGTTTCACCTTCCAGCCACTGGCCTTGTTCTGCCTTTCTCTACAACATTAAACAGCCATTTAATGGCTGACATGTTCTCTCCAGGAAGGCACTTAGACACTTCAATGAAGTCACCTTTCAGCCTCTTTTGTAGAAGCTAAACACATTGAGGTCCTTTCAGTAGCTCACAAGAAGTCATTTTTCTCCAGCTCTCAAAGCATGTGGCTCTTTGCTGCCCCATCTGCAATTTTTAAACATCTTTTTAAAATGTGGCTCCTAGAACAGGCAATATTCCAGTCTCAGTCTCATGGATGCCATGTCACCTTCCTGCCCTGCTCACTCCTCTACTCATGTGTCTAATGATGGCTTTAGCCCAGTTTACCATAGAACCACCCTGCGATCTCCAGTTGAGCAGCTTGCCTGGCATGGCACCTAAATCTTTTTCAGAATCCCAGCTTGCTTGAATATAATTCCCCATTCTTGGGGTGTGGCCTGCATGCTTTTGGACTAGGGCAAGGGTTTTACATTTGGCTCTGGCAAATCTGTTTTATTTGCATGTCTCCAGCTTCCCAAGGGATCCAGATTGCTCTATATCATTGTCCTGGCCTCAGCCTTATTTACCTCTCTGCTACCATTTTGTTACCCACATCTGTTACCAGCAGTGGTTTTATACTGGCTTCCAGTTCATTGATAGCAATTATTAAAACAATTAATTCTTGAGAGCCTCTTCAGAGCCCTAGTACCAAGTACCTGCTCCTTACAGCTCAACAGGAAAAGGCCTTCCAGCCCTGCTCTTACACAGAGGCTAAGCACAGAACACATGCTCAGGAGCTGTGTTATCCATAGGCTCTGAACAACACATGGGGAGATCAATGGATAACAAATGCATTACAGTCCTGTAGTGTAGGCAGGTCCCAACTGAGTCTCCCACCTTGTAAAATGGGAACAATAAATGACACCAGAATGATCTCTGTTTTATAGGTAGGGAAACAGAGGCATACAGAAGTGAAGGGACTTGCTCATGGTCACAAAGCCAGGAAAATGATAGGTCTTCTGATTGCAGAGAGAGAGAACTTCTATCCCTGCCCATTGAAGGAAGGGGAAGCAGTGTTGGGGCAGGTGTGCATGAGCAGCAGAGGCTGCTTGCCAGAGAGAGTATTACTGGGATCCCTTCCTCTTCCTTCTTCAGGCAGGTTCCCATCACGAGATCGGTCTCCTCATCGCCGCACTTGACCAGGAAAGGATGCTGCTTGAGTGCGAGCATGACCTTGTGCCATGTGCAGCACTGCTGTGTGGTTCCATGACCCAATGCTCCTTAGTGGTGGCTTTTATGGGAAGGTGTGTCCCACCATGGAGGCCAGAATAAGGCAGGACTCTCCAGGAACCTTGTGAGAAGGACCGAGGGGTTCCTGTGTGAGAGCATCATGGAGCTGAATGCTCTGGACTGGCACTCCATGTGCACGCATGTGCACAGGTTGTTGTGCAAACCTGCCCCCCTCCCCCCAGGCTGAGGAGGTTAAGCGAGGAGCACACAGCTCTTCACAGCGTGCCACCTACCCCACATGTGCATAGGGAAAGTTATAGAACTAACAGAAGTGCCTTCGCCAGGATCATCTGAGGCCTGGTAGACATCCTGAGAGGAGAAATCCTGGGAGGAGAGGACTGGCTCCAGGATGAGGAGCAGCTCCTAGCAGACGGGCATGGTGGCCTGCTCCTTCTCCTTCTCATCCTTGTCCTTCACAACCCCGCCCTCGTGGAGGCTGATGCTGGGCATATCCTGGCTGGACTCGATGACAAAAGGTGTCCGGAGAGGTGACCTGCATCCAGCTGTTCGTAATAGCAACAGGTGTGAGGAGCTGCCCCAGAGCATCCAGTTTGCTCCCTGGGATTTTTGTAGGCCTGCCAGAGCTCTTTTCTTTTCATGCGGACCCGGATGAGGGTCTGCATGTGTCCTATTTCAGCCAGACTGGCGGCCAACCAGCCACAGACATCAGCATTTCCCCTCCTGGTGCAGAGATCCTAGAGGTTGGTCTCTTCATGCCAGACCTCAATGAGGTCCAGGATCTCCACACCAGTCCAGGCCTGTGCCCTCTTTTGTCCCTGGCCAAGGCAGCCGATGGTGGTGCGGGAGACTGGCAGCTGTGGGGGGGTTCAGAGGGAGTGCTGGTGTCAAACAGGGCTCCTGGGATAGGTGCTGTGTGGCATGGGGCTGTAAAAGGTCCACACGTGCCAAAAGCCCTTTTCCTTAAGCCTGATGCTTGAAGCTCTGCAGGAGAAGGTGGGCAGTGGAGACGTTAGGTCTGTGGCCAGAGCAGCCACAAGTGCGACTGTGAGAGGCCTCTGGAGGCTAATTATTTCAAAATAGCAGCAGCTGAGCATCCACACTCACGCTATTTCAAAATAACAATTTTGAAATATGCTTTATTCCTCATGGAAAGAAGGAGTTTTTATTTCAAAATAACCAGCCTGTTATTTCGAAATAATGGCTTTGGTAGTGTGGATGATCCACTTGCTATTTTGAAATAAAGGGAGTTATTTTGAAATAACTCCCTAGTGTAGACCAGGGCTGTTGAGTCTAAGAGGGATTTGTTTGGGGAGATGGTATTGTTATGCCAACAGAAACACTCCTTCTGTGCATATAAGCTGCATCTAAGGGGACTATGTTCTCACAGCCATGTCAACATAGGCTCTATAGTGTAAATGCACCATCAGTTTTCATGTAAAAAGTGTTTTAAGTCCTCAAGTTTGCAGAGAAAGGCTGAAAACATGATCTGTGTGTGTCCTCAAGGCTCAGAAAGTAAAGACACATTAAAAAGACCCAAATCAATCTAGCTAGCTCAATATTTGAAGCCAGTCTCATGATTTTTTTTTTAATTTGGCTCATGATGGTGTTGTGCCTGAGGTTGGCCGTGTTCCCAGGACGATGTAGCATCTATCAGAGGTTAAGTTTCAATTCTGCTATTCCAGGAAATTTAGGAGAGGGCAGCAACCTGCAGAAGACTTCAGAGTTGAAGGCTGTATATATTCATATATTTTTAACTATAATTAAGTGTATCTTGGAAATAGATGGCAACTTTTAGGTCTCTTCTGGCTGATATAAGTGGCATGTAGACACAATATTTTTGCTCGTGTGTAAGTGACAGGTTTCTTTATTGGTTAGTGTGCTCAGATTTTGTAGTGCGTCGAGGAGGGTGTTGCTAATGAGTTGCCACAGGAACTGCTTTATTGTGTGTGGTGCAGTTTCTGGCATAAGTGCTAGTACTAGGGGTGGGGGTGCAGTAACACCCCCTGGCTTCAAATAGTTTCCAGCATATTCAGGGTTTACAGTTTTGTTCAGTGGCTCTCAGCACCCCCACTATACAAATTGTTCCCGCATCCCTGGTTCCTAATGTGTCAGGTGGTTTGGGTTGGGGCTTTCACAGGGCTACTCTCTGTTGCATGTGTGGAAATGTTTCATGGCATTGGCTGAAGTTCTGCTTGGGCATGTTTGGTCACTTCAATAGTTAGGAAAAATTCCTGGTTCCTTGTAAGCTGCTGGTGTTCCGCACCTCTGGATATCAGGTTTAGCTAATTTAAGAACATTGGCTTTTCCAGCCTGGATCAGACAAGGGTCCATCTAGCTGTTCTTCTATCCCCAACAGTCACCAGCACCAGCTTCTGCAGAGAAAGATGCAACAAATACTGCAGTGGACAACTGTGGAATAGCCTGTCCACAGGGAACATTCTTCCTGACTCCAGTCAATCAAAAGTCAGATTATGACCTAAAGCCTGAAGGTTTCTATCCCTTCCAATTTTCTAGTTGATCTTTTTAATCCTTACTTGTGTCACTCTGGAATTGGACTTTCTCTATATAAAGAAAGGATGTTAGATAGCAGATAACAGAATAGTTGACTAACTGCATGAATTCTTAGCAGTTATTCAACTATTCTGTATCTGTATCAGCATGGGGTGCCAGGTGGGAGCCAGTCCATGAGGAGAGCCAGTTTAAAAACCAGCTCCCCACACAGACCAGCTGCTGTCTGCCTCACACTGCTGCCTCTGATAGAGAGGCAGCAGCGCAGGGTGGCAGCAGCTCCGTCCGTAGGGGGTCTGAGCTCCCCAAGGACAGATGCTGCTGGAGGGTGGCGGCTGGAGGGGGGAGCGGTGAAGGCTGCCACAAAGAAGCTTTGGCCACTGTGGACAGAGTCTGCTCCAGCAGTAGCCCCTGTCTGTGGGGAGCTCGGACCCTCTTTGGACAGAGGCTGCTTCATGGCAACAGTCCCTGACCACGGGGGGTCCAAGTTCCCCATGGATGGGGGCTACTGCCAGAGTGGCAGCCTCCCCTGGCTCCCCGCCCTCCCCAGCGCGGGGGGAGGCAGCACTTGAGAGCCAGTGCCGGGGGGGGGGATGACTAGCTTTTACGTCAGCTTCCCCCAGCACCGGCTCCTGCTTCCCCCCTCCTTGCTGCCTCTGATAGAGAGGCAGCAACAGGGAGGGATGCAAGTCGTCGACTAGATTAGCTGATAAGCCTAGGCTAGTCGACTACTCATTGTCATCCCTCATATAAAGGTCCAATCCTTTTTTGAATGTTGCTAAGATTTGAGTCCCAGTGATGCCTTGTGGCAATGAGTTCCACAGGATTATTGTGTTAGGCAGAAAAAAATGAGATTTCTTTTTTATCAGTTTAAAATCAGCTCCATTCCAAGTTCTTGAATATTGTCCTGTCTTTGAATTATGGCAAAGAGTGAAAAGAAGTTCCTGATTCTCTTCTCTACATCATTTGTTACTATGCTATTATGTCCCTTCTTTTTTTTTTATTAATCTCTACAGTAAAACATTCTGGATTCTTTTATCTTTCAGCGTTGTTGGCCCTGATTGTACAAATACACATGCATGCCAGTTTAAGCAAATGCAGAAGTGTCTGCAGGGTCGTTGTAATGAGTAGGTGTTCAAAACATGGCTGAAATTTTGAAAAGGTTGCTTATGAAAATCATAAAGTCCTAACATGCAATTGGTACTGAGTCATATTATTCTGACCTGGCAGTGCAGATCTGGGAGTGAAACAATGATTCTGGGAAGGATCCTGCAGTAATGTATATAGAGATAAAATTGCCCAGAGAAAGATGAGACTTGGGAGGCTTGTTTACAAGCATTTCTATTGCAAAGAAACTGAAACCAAAATAGTTGCAAATTTGCAACCCATCATAGGTATGAAAAGGGCTTTTCCCCATTTCAGCACTGCTTTCTTCACTACATCTGTCTATTGCAAGGACACTGTTAACTTGAATTCGGGGCCTAAATCTTCAAGCCTGACTAGTAACTTTGTATGCCTCACATTGAGACACAGTGCAGGAAACTGACTGGCAGTGAGTGCTCAGCACTGCCTAAACGTCAGGCCCCTTTAAGGTGAATCGAGTTACACACACACACCCAATCACTGAGTATTTCTGAACATTCTGTCTTTCATTTATATAAACAAGATGTTAAAAATCACAACTGCTATGAAATCCACCAGGTCAGACTCATGCTGGCAAAGGGGCTAGGAAGTGCATTTGCAACATGCAGCCCTTGTATATCTGGCATCATGCCCAGGCAACTCCTGTGATTTGTTCTGAGGGAGAGCAGCATACACCAATTCTGTGCCTGGAGACAAACAATTTGAAAGAATTCAGAGCTGATTAGAGTAAGTTACACAGGAAAGATTTAGATCTTAAGGGCTTTGCACTAAAGATGTTCAACTTTCTGTACCTTTACCTGGATTGTTTCTAGAGTTTCCCTTACTTAGCTGAACATATTAATTGTTTAATACTGAAATATACTAAAAAATCCAGAAGCCAATCAGCCTGTACCACAGGGTGGAGGTGCGAAGGCACCTCTCATGGTTGCCCCAACCTGGTCCAACCAGCTCCCAGACCCTCCCCAGCCCAGCTGAGCCATGCACCTGCTCTAGTGCCCCCCACCCAACCCAGCTGAGACACGCACCAGCTCCCCACCCCCCACAGCCCAGCTGAGCCCCATTCAAGCTCCCTGCCTTCCCTGCCTGCCCCCGGCTCCCTGTCTCTGCCCACACAGCCCAGCTAAGCCACATGCCAGCTCCCAGCCCTCCCTCGCAGTCCAAATCTGTTTACACCCCAAACCTGAAGAGGGAGAGAAGGTTTATTTGAGCCTAAGAAATCTATGAGGGTTTTTTTTTTCCAAAATTTGAATCAAGCTATTTAAGTAAACCAAAACTAATTTTCTTCGAGGCTTTCATATTCTAGTTGTTTTGGGTATGTTTCACCTGGGCACACAAGCATGGATATTAATTTGGTCAAATTTCAATAACGAAAACAAGCTCTGCTACACTCCAAACATTTCCAGGGCCCACCCTTCACACTTGAAAGTAATACTATCTTTACTGTAGCAAATTATATAAAAATTGCTTTGTAATCAGAGTGGCAGACATTTTAATGAGGAAAACTATACGTTTTTCTCTAATATTTTTTACATGTCTTGATAATCTTCAGAATTCCTCTTACTATGAAATGCTACAGAATACTCATTTAAAAATACTTATGGGGATAAAATCAGCATTGAGCTATGGAGTTTCATGGTCTAATTCCTTATCTGGAGTCAAGAGCAAATGGTCAAAAAATCATTATGATCTGATGGTTGTACAGTCATGTACTCTTGTGGAATGAGATGGTGGTCTCAATTCACTGCCCAGTGCTCATGTCTACATCAAACATGCCAACTATATATTTCCATCTTGCACTTCCATCACTGGAAACACCACATGAACCTCTTCTCATTAGTTTGACGGTTGTATTTTAAGTGGTCTACCTTTTCACAAGAAACAAGTATAAGAAAGTTCTCTTCCTGAATGACCTAATACAGGGGTGGCCAACGCGTTACAGGCAAAGAGCAAAAATAGTGCTGGATATAGTGCAAAGAGCCAAGAGCCGAGGGGGAAAAGTTGTTGAACAACAACAAGAAATCCCCAGCCGCCAGATTTGGTTGAGGGGAAAAAAAGGATGCTGCCTCTTTAAAAAATCCTCCAGTTTGGCTTTTTGGCTACATCAGGCTCCTATCGGCCGGCACCATCTTGCTGATGCCATTTTGCTTTGCCATGCGGCTCCCTTACACGTGGTGAGCACAGGGAACCAGGGGCTGTTTCTAGGGGCGCAGGGGCGGCTTCACAAGCTGCACTTTAAGGGGGGAAGAACCGCATGCTAATAGGTCAAAGAGTACCGTGTGCCCTATGTCAGGCAGTGCCGACTGGTCCCAGTTTGGAGGAAACAGTTGAAGTAGGTTTGTAGTTTCCAGTTGGCTGTTTGCAAACAAAAGAAATCACACGCAATGAGCTTATGGAACTTCCATACTGATTATCCCACCCCAGAGCTCCAATCAGCTCAACACACTGTCAAGAAGACACTAGCCACATTATCCTAAATTGGCAATTTATTTCACCAAGATAAAATAGTTACTCATGCATATAACACTGACAAGCCATAATTTCACTGCAACAAAGACTGGAATATTTTGGAATATTGTTTTTCACTTACGATATTACAGCAGATCCCAGAAGGTAATTTCTAGAAACCCTTTATTACTGCATACATTTTTAATATGTTATAACAAAATCATTTTTACTAATCATTGTTTCCACTCAAATTTTTCATTAACCTTTCTTATGCACACTCATTGCATGACTATTTTGTACTTCTTTATATTTAAAAAAATTGTGGTCCACATTTACAAAACACACACACACACACCCCAGAAATTCCTGCATATGGGCCTGCAATGGAATTCATTGACAATAATACATTCTCTGAATGTTCAGTTTCTAAGAAGCAAGTTGAAGGGAAATGCTTTACTTACGCCCTAACTCAACTGCAAGTTATTGGACTAGAGAACATATTTTAAAATTTTTGTAAGACCCTGATCCTGCAGTTTGCTCTGCATGGCTTTGGGCTAGTGTAAGTTGCTGGGTTTAGTTTGTGAGGGCTAGGTGGTGATGGTGACCTGTTCTAAACAGGAGATCTGATTAGATAATCTGGTGGTCCCTTCTGGCCTTAAATTCTATGACTGTGGCTTGGACGCACGCTGCTCTGCACTGGCTTGGGGTCTGCCTGTGCAGAGCAGTTGGCAGGATCAGGGCCTATAACCTTTCACTACCTGGACATCAGTTACATTTGCAATTACATGTTGCCTGCACTGCACTCACAGAGTCATGCACTGCTATGATATTTCACAAGACAAGCAGCATCAGGGTTGGCTGGTGTTTGGCTAACTGACCTCAAAAGAAAACAATGTGTTTCTGGGAGTGCTGTTGATAGATTAAGAAGGAGTGCTTCTGTCTGAGTCAATTTGGAATCAATGTCCCAGCAAGAGCATGCAGAAGATGCAGCTTTTTGGAACAGAGGGAAAACGATGCTGCTGGCCACTTTGGTGCTCAAAAATCCTAGTCCCAGTCTCCGGCCAGATGCCAGTTTACAAAGTTATATTCTCCTTATCAGTGTTTCCTCTAATTTTCTATGTCCATGTGTGGAATGACTTTTGTTACATGCACCAATATGGAGGCGACGTATCACAGAACAAAAGTCATTCTGCACAAGACAGTGTGGGATGAGGAGTTTGGATGTGGGAGGGGCTCAGGACTGGGGCAGAGATTTGGGGTATAGGCTGAGGGCTCTGGCTGGGAGGGTTAGTCTGGGGTGGGGCTGAGCATGAGGTGTTCGGTGTGTAGATTGCCCTGGGGAGAGAGAACTACCTCCAGCCCTCTCTCATCACAGCAGCTTGGGGCCAGGTGAGAAGCACATCTCCATAGTCCCCTGCAGCTCTGGTGAGCACAGCTGGGGAAGGGGCACCAGCCAGAGCAGGTCTAGGCTAGGTTAGGTGGGAGCCATGGAAGCAGTGGCAGCTCTAGAGCAGACCTGGGTTGGCTGCCATGGCCGGGGGAGAGGTGCCCCCCCAGCCTCAGCATCTAGCTGCCACAGCAGGGGTGGGAGGGGAATGGCCCCTTCCCCATCTCCATCATGGAGCTGTCAGGGCTGCTGTGGGAGGAGCAGCTCCTTTCCCAGCCCTAGCATGGAGCTCCTGCAGCCATGCACAGCTATCACTTTCCACCTCAGAGGTAGCTGCACTTCAGTAGAAGATAAAATGGTTCCTCTTTCATGAATCTGATTCAAAACACAGTGAAGTCAATGAAGTTGACAGATTCCCAGTGAACACTGGTGCAGATCTTATAGTCATTATTATTATAATGATGATGATTATTAGACTAAATCAGACCTTTCCCAGAGCTTTGTTGTATAAGAAGGGCTTACCACAAAAGTTAATCCTATGGCAAGGTATTTAGTAGCCTTTTGTAGATCCCTTGGTTATGGCTGGAATGTAAAACAAAGGATTCTGGAGTTCACACCTTCTGTGAGGGACTACATTGTGAAGCAGGAAAATGAATGTATAGAATGCTTTAATTTTTTTTTAATATCAGTTAACTTACATTTCAAAACAACATTGTATGAAGTCCAAAAAATTAGTACTTCTTTGTTTAGAAAAATTTTGGAGCAGGGAGTGTCTTTCAATAAATTTGAAAAAAAAAATTTTTTGTTTAAGTGAGAAATTTGTCACAACTATTCTCCTCCACAGACTGGTTTTTGGTTTCAACCAATTAGCATTTTTCCAAAAGAAAGCCATTAGTCAAGAACTGCCCACCCTGCTCTGGATTCAAGGGTTAGCTCCATCGATTTTGGGAAGCTCCAAGTAACCAGAACATGAAGGCTACGTCTAGATTGCATCCCTTTTTTGTAAAAGGGATGCAAATTAAACATATCGCAATTGCTAATGAAGCGGGGATTTAAATCTCCCCCGCTTCATTAGCATAAAAATGGCTGCCGCTTTTTTTCGGCACGGAGCTTTGCCGGAAAAAAGCGCCAGTCTAGACACGGATCTTTCGAAAAATAACGCCTTTTCTGAAAGATCCCTTATCCCTTATTTTAAGAGGGATAAGGGATCTTTCGGAAAAGGCTTTATTTTCCGAAAGATCCACGTCTAGACTGGCGCTTTTTTCCGGCAAAGATCCGTGCTGAAAAAATGCGGCAGCCATTTTTATGCTAATGAAGCGGGGGAGATTTAAATCCCCGCTTCATTAGCAATTGCGATACGTCTAATTTGCATCCCTTTTACGAAAAAGGGATGCAATCTAGACGTAGTCGAAAACTATAAGCTCAGCGGCGAAGTCCAAGGTAAGCTCTTACTATTTGCTTAGTACAATCCAATTCAAAGGCTAGAAGGCTCATTTCAGACACTGCCAGTCTCCCCACTTAGAGCTACTCCACTTTGTATAAATATTCATTGAGCCAGAAACAAAAATTGACTATAACCTGATAGGTAGGAGCCTCAGGACAAGTCCCTGGACTGCCTGGTTCATTTCAGGGACATGAGTTGGGATTTTCCACATCCAAAAAGACCGACCTAGCTACTGACTATTCTGAGGCTCTGTCTCCCTTGTGTTTTTCTCAACAAATATCAAAAGGCCTCATTTGCCTTCTGCGTTGGAATAAATATGAACTTCAAATCCTGGCAAAATTTGGCAAAACAGATTTGTGGGTTCCTGCCAGACCCAGTGACTGCCCCTCATGCACTTTGTGGGTCATGGAGAAAAACAAATACATAGTCTGTGGCAGCCACGTCTAATGTCTGACTGCCTCATGGGCCATCGCATATCATGATAAAATGGACAAAGGGCTAGGCGGGGGCACCGTGCCTCTTGACAGCCCAATTCTCTCTGTATTAAATCATAAAATACCTTTTCTTCAACAAAAAGCATGGGGTGACCATATGTCCTCTTTTGGCCAGGACAGTCGCTTTTTGCCCCCAGGAGTCAGGATTTGTAGTTTGCTTCTACCACCTGTGAATCATGGGCTTAGTGGTGCTGGCTAGCAAGGATGGGACACCATTTTGCACATTCCCCACCCCATCCTTGCTAGCCAGCACCACTAAGCCCATGATGCCTGCCCACCTGCTGTGGGGAAGGATTAAACAGCTGAGTGTACCTGCTTATTCCTGCCTATCCAGACGTTGGGTCTAGTGCAGCAATGTAAGGGGTTCTTGCTCCCTCTCACTGCCTTACGCAGGAATGCAGGGGTGCCAGTCTGACCATTTTTCTTCAACAGTAACCAATAGGCAGCTCTTTAGCTTGTGATATGTTTCAAGATTTTTTTTTTTTAATCGTAGATTCTGTGTCCATACTTTTACCCCATCAGAAGAGGACTAGAAGAGGGTGGGGTGCTCCCCACAAATTTCTACAAGGAAGGACTCTGTGGCACTTCTGGTGGGAAATTCTCCCATCATATGGATGAGACATACTAGATAAAAGAAACAAAATTAAGTAATTCCATGCTAGCTTTGTTAAATAAGAAACAATATTGGTGTGAAAGATAGCAAAACTAACTTGTCAAAAGGATTTAACTTAAGTACTAAATATGGTCCAGATGCTTGAGCAGCTGCATGCTCAAATAAAAATATTTTTGCATGAGTAATTTAACTAAGAACCAGTACTACTGAAAATGGAAATTTGCATGAGCAATTGCACACTTAATTGAGCATTCAACTGAAAATTTTACATTGCAAAATGCCATCAAGTTTTCAAAACATTCAGAGCAAGGTTTATTTCCCTCTCAGTTATACTTTGATCCATAGCATTAACAAACGTGACACTTATTATTTACATTTTTTTTCATAGATTTTGAGACCAGAAGAGATACATGTACAATACCTAATCTGATCTCTATAACACAGGTCACACTTTGTAACAGTTTCATCCTTTCATTTAAACAAGATCTTTAAGGTAAAAAAGAATAACAAGTAGTAAGAAAGTTACTGTTTTTACTAATGCTGAGGCAAAACATAGGGCATGTCTACACTAGGAAATTATTTCAAAATAACTACATTCAAAACTCCTGAAATAGCATGTTCCCACTATGGGGGAGCCTTAGAATTAGTCCAAGGGAAGTTCTGTTATTGTGGACACACTACCTCAAGTTAAAGACCCAGGAAGCACTGGGGAGTAATTACTTCAAATTACTCTGGAGACACAATTACTCTGCTGACACCATTATTGGGCCTAACCAAGTGAGTTATAAGATCAAGAATACATATTCCTGCGCATCCAGAAATATAATTTATGCTATCATGTGCCAAAAGTGTCCGTCTGCTATGTACATTGGACAAACATCTCAGACACTTCGCCAAAGAATCAATGCCCACAAAACAGACATTAGACAGGATCACAAAGAAAAAACAGTTTCTTGCCATTTCAACCAGAAAGGACACTGTCTCAATGACCTAATCACATGCATCCTACTCCAGAAGACTTTCAAATCTGCACTTGAAAGGGAATCCTCTGAACTGACATTCATGCTAAAATTCGACACTCTCCGCGGGGGGCTGAACAAAGACCCCAACTACCTTACCCATTACAAAGATAGCTTCCCCAATTATCACCTCTAATACCATTAGCTCACAGACATCCACCTTTCCCCACCTCTAATATCATTAACTCACAGACATGTACTTTCCTTCCCTTTTCATATGTGTTCACTTTTTTTAATTGTATCCTTTGGTATATATGGTTGTGACTATTTTCTTCCACTATTTGATCAGAGGAAGTGGGTCTGGTCCACGAAAGCTCATCATCTAATAAACCATCTTGTTAGTCTTTAAAGTGCTACATAGTCCTGTATTTTGTTTCAGCTACACCAGACTAACACGGCTACATTTCTATCACTATTCTGGAGAGTAGTTATTTCAAAATAGCAGCAGTAGAACGTCCACACTAATGCTATTTTGAAATAACTATTTCAAAATAAGCGTTATTCCCCAAGGAAAGCAAAAATGGTAGATCAGATGCCTGATCAGAAAAGTCTAGTAAACTTTTGTTTATGGGTCTGTCTACACTACACAGCTTTTAGCAACACAGCCCCGTTGCTATCGTCAGCATGTGTGAAGGCTGATTCTCAGCATTTCTGCGGACAAAATACTTTTACCCTCAACTAGTGGCTTTTGCTTGATCAGCAGGAGAGCACTTCTGCTGACAAAGCAGCATTCACATTTGCACTTGCCAGGGCAAATCTTTGTTGTTCACAGGGAGGCAGGGGTTAAGCACTTGTGAATGACAAAAAAGTTCTGTCAATCAAGAGTAAGTGTATTACTTTTGTTGCCTTGTGAAGACAAGGGGCCTGTCTACACAGGTGGTCTACACAGGTCTAACTTTAGTTTGTGCGCATTACAGTGACTTGTATCCACACATCTACTAACATATTAGTGAACTGGCCAGCTAATACAAAAATCAATAAACACACTGCATGACAGAGCTCTCAGGACTTGTAAAGTACATGTCATCCCTCATCTGTACTAAAACCACAGTGGAACAAAAATAATGCCCATTTAGGAGCAAATGGGAAACTTCTCATCATTAGTGTGAAAAGAAAAAGCTTTTCCAAAATACACAAATCTATATCTGTTATTTAATTTAAGATACTTGCAGCACTATATTATAAAATTTAACACCAGACAATATTAACTATTACAGTTACTAAATTGATCTTGCTTTTATGAGAGTCAGAACTTGCAGAATTTTATTATATTTTACTTTTTAGATTCAGTGAATGGGAAATCACAAATGTTTGTAGCCTGCAAAAAACTTTTTGGCAATGGTCAAACTTCTGTTAGATCACTGGTGGGCAATAATCAGACAGCAGGCCAGATACAGTTCACCAGGGTTAGCCCCTGGCAGGCTGCCACCACTTTCTTTGCCTACACCTCAGCAGGTACGGGTGCTTGCAGCTCCCATTGGCTATGGATGACTGTTCCCAGCCAATGGGAGCTGTGGGAAGTGGTGTCCCGGTCCGTGCCATTTCACACAGCTCCCATTGGCCAAGAATGGCAATCTGCTCCTAATGGGAGGTGCACGTGCCCATACCTGTCGAGGTGCAGGTAAAGAAAGTGGCAGTGGCCCGCCAGAGGCTAACCCTGGTGAACTACCTCCATTGTATTACCCACACCATATTAGATCTATCTTTGCTGCAGTGGTTTAAGAGATGTGCATAGAACCAACAGAAGTATGATAGAGCTAGCATGTGAAAGAGCAATGACCCCCGCAAAAAGAAAACTTTTCACCATCTCACGTGAAAAATAAGTCCACATATCATCTGAAGAAGTGGGTTGTGTCCACAAAAGCTCATTATACAATATAATTTTTTTGTTAGTCTCTAAGGTGCTATAGGACCACTCTTTTTTAAGTTTTTATATTCTAGGCGTGAGAGATGGAAAATATCTATTGAATCATTTAGCCCATCTCTTTCCCATGACTTCAGCCAAAAGGTTCTTCTGCTTAATTTTTAAAACCTATAGCAAGAAAACACATTCAAATTCCACTATAAAGAACTGCCATTGAACCCACCTAATCACATCACTTGCTCTTGTCCTACTCCAAAGAAATGCCTTGTGCTAAAGAGTCTTCATATGTACCCCAGCATAAGTGACACTGAAAAAGTAGAAATGTATTAATAACATTCAATGGCAGAACAAAATGTAGGCAGTTAAAAATAACTATAGCTTCTTACCTATTCGCTTTCAACCGCCATACAATTAGTCTGCATTTCAAGTCTCACAAAGAGTTCTTCCTTGGTCATCTCCTTTCACTCGCTATTTGGGCAATTTCAAAGAAAATGTTGCAATTTCATGTATCATCCAAACAGCTCACAAGAGAAGGTTATAATTTCAGAAAGACGTCAGGAGACCCTTTATTATATATACACAATATATAGGAATCTCAGTGCCATATGTATTTACTATTGAGGCATTTAAATCATTTAGCCTTTTAGGCTTTCTGAGTATTAACAAAATGAGAAACATTTTTAATGTGCATGAGGATTGGAGTTCAGTGCATTTCTTTGAAAAGTCACCTTTTTGAGTAATTTTCAGAAGAGAGGAGAATCCTTGGATGTTTTCAATTCATATTTGAACAAATATAATAAGAATGTGTGAATGTTCACACTCTATGATTCAAAACACTGTCCCCTCTTTCTCTCTATGAATATTAATATACGTATTTCTTCATGGGTCGTGCATGAGCAGACATAATAAATGTTGGCTTTGTTGGTAGTCTCTGAGTACGTGTATTGCATTAGTAATTTATTTGAATCTACTGTATATTTTAGAGAGCTTGTCTATCTGTTTGATCAAGAACTTCTAAAAGGTAAGAGCTAGGGCCACCAAATTTGGTATACAGCTTCCTCTTATTATAACTTAAACTGTATAAGGGTTTGGTTGTGCTAGGAATATGTAATATGCCAGAAATGGGATTGCTTCTCATAAAACCATACAGAAAAGAGACAGAATCATCAGGCAGGTGAAAGGGGCTGGTTGGGGGTATCCCCTATCCAGGACTGCCCCAGCACTAACCTTCCCACCCCCAAGTGCCCTTTAGGCAGAGTGGGGGAGGGTCAATTCCACTCCCCTCCCCCAATTCATATTGGAACACTACTGTCTGTTCCCCTTTGTCTGGAGCAAAGGGAAAGTGCACAGCCTGCCACATTCCTCATTCTGGCTGGAGAGCACAGGGGACAGATGAACCTGGACCTGCCGGGGAAGGAGGACATGCACTTTTCCCCCAGCTGTGCCGGCTGGAGCTGCAGCAGTCATGAAGAGGCACTTCTGAACTGGCTCTGAGCTGCTGCAGGAGTCCTTTCTCCCCAGGGCAGCCTACATACTAAACCCCTCAACCCCAGCCTCACCCCAGAGCAATGATGGAAATGAAGCGTGTACATTTTCATTTTATTTTCCAAACAACAACAATTAATTGAGTGAAGGACCCAAGCAATGCTGGTTAAATCTGCTAGTAGGTTATAAATGACAAGCAAATAACGCCGGATATTTCCAAGTACTGAACTGCAGGCTGGCTTTGCAGTCTAAAAGGTCCAGTCATGTGCCCGCCCTGTGAGATGGGATGAAGCATGGAGGCTGTTGCTTAGCTGGTTGAGTCACTGCCTGGACCACAGATGAACTGGGGTAGAGTGGTATTGTGAAAACAGAAACTCAGACCCCTTGGCTGGTACATCATATTTTTTCTGCCCCTTTTCAGGTAGGTGCACATGTGGCTGGCATAGGCCCAACTGTGGGAGCTGGCTTGAGGATGGCATGATTGATTGGTAGAATGACTCTGCTGTGCACCAATGAGTGAAGTTTATGGCAGCTCATGCTGAATGTCTTGGATCTCCTCCAGGGGAATGTGAAGCTCTCTGGCCAGTCTACACAGGAACTGGTTGTAGTAGTAATCAGAAGGAAGTGGGGGTGGAATGTCAAAGTCACTGCTGCATCAGGTGAGGATGACAGGAATCTCTCTTGTACCAGCACTACCTTTGGAGATATGCTGGTTCCAATCAGCTTCTCAAAGGTGCCAGAGACTATGAAATAGGCAAAGCCTCCAGTGGAACAAACAGGTTCCGAGGGCAGATACTGGGACCAGGATCCCCAATAGGGCCAGCATGAGAGATGAGGAGGGCCCCATAGTGCAGGAAAACTGTGGATCTAGGAGCTGGAATGGAGGATTCTGCCTCCATTGTACTCATAATGACAGGTGGACAATCTGAGTCCTCCAAAGATGAAAATGCAGAAACTAGTTCCATCGGTGGTACCCTCAAAGATGTCAGAGGTATGTACCCCCGGAATATGGGGTAAGGAGCTGTGTTCCCTCTAAACTGCATGGCCACACAGTCTCTCAGATGATTAATCAGCCCCACCCAGTCAAAGGCTCAGAGTTCTGTGCACTGAGCTGACTGGCTGGGCAGGGCCGGTTAATCTCCTGTGAAGTTGTGCCATTGCATGCAGTTTAGACCATGGGTTCCCAAACTGGGGGTGTGTGAATAAATTCCAGGGGGAGCCCCCTCCATCAAGTTTTACTGCCCTGTTTAGTTCCTTTTTTTTTTTTTTGCTCAACAAGTTTTCCTGCCATTTGGAAGGGAGGACATGAGGGTTTTTCAAAAATCAAAAAGGAGGGCGTGCTGCCAAAAAGTTTGGGAACCACTGGTTTAGAGGGAACACTGGTAAGGAGTGCCTCAGATATGACATGTCTAGTGCTGTAGATATTGTGTCTCTTGAATTAGAGAGCCTCGGAAAGCATGGGAACCTTGGCTTTCCCAAAGCAAACACTTTCTGGGGCTCTGGTACTTTTCCAAACCTCCCCAAAGTCTTCTTGGAAGACCCTTCCAAGATCCAGCATGACCTACACAAATTAGAGGTTTGTGCCAAAAGAAATCTGATGAGGTTCAACAAGGACAAGTGCAGAGTCCTGCACTTTGGAAAGAAGAATCCCAAGCATTGTTACAGACTGGGGACAGAGTGGCCAAGTAACAGTTCTGCAGAAAAGGACCTGGGGACAGTTCTACAGTGGATGAGAAGTTGGATATGAGTCAACAGTGTGCCTTTGTAGCCAAGAAGGCTAACAGTATATTGGGGTGCATTAGTAGGAGCACTGCTAGTGATTATTCTTCTTTACCACATCTAAAGTATTGCTTCCAGTTCTGGAAGTTCCAGAAGAGATGTGGACACATTGTAGAGAGACCAGTGGAGGGCAACAAAAATTACTAGGGAGCTGGAGCACATGACTTATGAGGAGAGGCTAGAAGGATTTGGGTTTATTTTGTCTTCAGAAGAGAAGAGTGAAGTGGGATTTTATAGCAGCCTTCAACTACCTGAAGGGGGGGTTCCAAAGAGCATGGAGAAAGGCTGTTCTAAGTGGTGACCGATGACAGAACAAGGAGCAATGGTCTCACGTTGCAGTGGGGGAGATCTAGGTTGGACATTAGGAAAAACTATTTCACCGGGAGGGTGGTGAAGCACTGGAAGGGGTTACCTAAGGAGATGGTGGAATCTCCATCCCTAGAGGTTTTTAAGTTCCGGTATGACAAAGCCCTGGCTAGGATGATTTAGTTGGGATTGGTTCCGCTTTTAGCAGGGGGTTGGACTCGAAGACTTCATGAGGTCTCTTCCAACCCTATGATTCTAAAGGAACTTTTTCAGTTCCTGGAATTGGTATAGGAACTGAATGATGCTGGTCTTCCCCAGAGTGATTGGCTCTCTAGCTCTGAGGGAGGCCGATGTTGACTGTGTATTCTGTTTCACACTCTGTACTGGCAGATCCATTGATTTGTGCTACTTCTTTTCATGCTTGTGCACTTTAGGGCACACTCCATCCCCTTGACTGAAACTGATGGAAGGAGTCTCCCCCTGCCTAGGTCTAGAGGAATACTTACTGCAATGCTTAGGTATGTGCTTCCTTATGTCACCAATAGGCCCTAGTGCTAGCCTTCAACTCCAAAGTTGGAGACAGTCTCCTGGCAGTCTCAGGCCAATGCCTGCCAGGGTACAAATGAGATCTCACAGTGACTTCCATGAGGATTCTGGAGGCAGAGAGTCCAATGTTCTTGAGTAAGGGTGGGGATAGACTGGCAGATACTGCACTTGGCTGAAATGCAGGCTTCTCTCAAGCAGTAGAGGCAGCATTGAAGTTTGTTACTAACCCTGACGGAATGCAGGCAAGACACACAGAATTTAAAACCGGGAAGAGGGGAGGGTTGACATAATCTAGTGCCCACACATGGGTAAGGGGGGGGGAGTGTTCATGAGAAACAAAAGTTTCCAAAAAGAAACCCAAATTCTTCTCCTAAACTATCAAGCTAGTTAGAACTACTATAAAAGTGGTTAAAAAAACCCTATAAAACAATGTACAATTGTATTTTTTCAATATACATCACATGCAAGAGGACACTAATAGGTCCTTCTTATCATGGCATGGTCTGGGTCAGAAATGGAGACACAATTGGTCTGCCCCATGCTTTATTTCTTTGGAAGAAACTGTGATCCAGGGAACATGCATGGGCCAATAGTACTACAGGCAGTCCCCGGGTTACATGGAGTTACATCGGATCCCTACTTACAAACGGGGTGAGGCAACCCCGCACTAGCTGCTTCCCCCCAGCAGACCAGGGAGACACGGAGCGGCTTTTCTCAGCAGACACCTCAGCTTGAGAATAAAGAACTGAGAGAAGTGAGGTGTGGGAGAATAAAACTGAGCTCTGGAAAATGTTTGGCTAGAGTTTCCCCTACAATATGTACCAGTTCCGACTTACATACAAATTCAACTTAAGAACAAACCTACAGTCCCTATTTTGTACGTAACCCAGGGACTGCCTGTACTTCAAAAATCTCCAGTGCTGGATGCATGGTGCACATGCATAAACCCTCAGTGGCATACTATTGTAAGACCATCAGTTGAAGAAGAAGCAAACAGTTCTCACACAATGTATTTAGTATGTGTTGAAATATTCTTTATTATTTGTATTGCAATAATGCCCAAAGAAACCATCCAAAATCACATACCTTGGGTGGTAGATGCTGTACATACTCATAATAAGACATGGTCTCTGCCCCAAAAATTCATAATCTAATTGGAGAGGAAAAAGGGTCTTCCATACAAAAATTAATGTCTCTTTTTATTATGACTAAATATGATTAAACAGCCAGCAAAATGTCATTGTGATATTGGTAAAAATAACGGAGCTGATATTGTATTTTGGGGGGCACCCAAGTCTGCCTGCTGACTCCATTTGGGTGAGAAGAAATGCAAAAGCAGGCCATGAATTTCTTAGGTGTTGAAGTGTGAAAAAGAGAGTCACCTGTTACCAAAAAACTTCTGTTTTGCTCTTTTCCTTTTTGTTATTTTTAAAACTGATGACTTCGTCCAAACCAACATTTATAAAAAAAGCCAGGTTTAAGAGCTTGTATTCTAAGCTTCACATTGGTGTGTTTATTTATAGCCAGGTTGTTCACCTCCAAAACATAGTAATTTAACATGAAAACACTAAGAAAAATAGGCAATGGGGCATGAATCATTTGGTTTAATTTACTTATTTACTAGTTTTTCCTACATCTATAAACAGTAGTAATTAGATTTTATTTAAAAATACGGACATTCTAGGATTGTCTGCATAGATGACTCAGTACAATCACAAGGATATGTGTTAGGGCCCATTTCTGTAACCCTCTCTCAGCTAGAATGGTAACTGAAATTAGAGATGGGCCCAGATCAGAACACAGATGGGCCCAGATCAGCCCAAACCTTCTAAAACTCTGGGAAAGTTTGGATCTAGATTTAAACTTTTTTCTTAACCCCATTAGTAACTAAAATCAGAGACCATATTGCTTAAGTAGAAATTTCAGGATTGAACCTTTTATTATATTGAATAAATCAAAAGTCAAGCTGAACTATAAAAACTTTGCCCAGTTATGAGCAATGAAACTTTACAAATGTTGACTGTGGACAGAATACTGATTTTTCACGCTTCCAAATCATGGCCCTGTTGAAGTCAGCAACAAGATTCCCATTGACTTCAGTAGGGCCAAAATGTCACCATTAAAATTCCCCAGATGTTGAATGATTTTTAAAACATGTAAGAATAACCAGATACTAAATACCAGATTCCTGGTAGCTTCTTCCTCTGCACTGAACCAGACTGTGCAGTCTTCTGTGTTAATGGGAATATATCATGTAAGGCTGCTACCACTACTGGTGACATCATGTTGGGCACACGCACAAGCTGGAAAAGTGAATGCTTGTAGAAATGAGGAGAACTGCCTCACCTGTCACACAGAAACAATGTGACAGAGTTTGGACAGTGCATTTATTGCAATTACAGTGCATCTATACTATTTTAAAAAGAAAACGATTTCAGCTATGCGTGGAAATTAAAGCTGTCCAGAAAGTTTCAAAATGTTTTAAATTTCAACCAAAAGACATTTTTTGTAGAAAGTATTTCTCATTTTTCAACATTTCATCTGATTGGAAACATTCAATAAAAATTGTAAAATCAAATGAAAAGTACACATTGGATATGGGACATGCTTTGAAAAGGTATGAAATATTAAAATCAATCTATCTTTGGCACAGCCTACTGTATTCCAGGCAATGACACCTGTATTTTTAAACTTCAAACCTCTCAAGAGGCGTATTTAATTATTTCATTAATAATATTGTTTCACTATTTTCTTTTTATCCGCCAGTAATCTAGGGATGTTAAGGACTAGTAGACAGGATAGTCAACTAGTCGCTTCCCCCCACGCCCCTTGCTACCTCTATCAGATAGAGGCAGCAAGGAGGGGAGGGGAGGAGAAGGGGGTACTTCAAAGCAGCAGCACCACAGGGAGCCTGGGTTCAGCTGCTCCATGCAGTGCTGCCAGTTAGAATGCCATGGGTGGCATTTCAAAGCAACGGTGCTGCTTGGAGCCCAGGGTCAGCTGGGGACTCCCCAGCTGACCCCCAGGCTCCATGCGGTGCTGCCTGTTTGAAATGCCGCAGTGGCATTTCAAAGGGGCAGCACCGCTCTATCGACTAATCGAATAGTCGATGCAAAAATGCATTGATTATTCAATTAGTTGATTCCACGATACTTAACATCCTTACAGTAATCATGATGTAAAAAAACATGGGCCTAATTCTGATTTCAGTTACACTGGTATAAATCAGGAGAAAGAGCACCAAAGTCAAAGAAGTTACACACTCGTTTAAAAGTCATATAGAACAGAATCAGGCCCTATATTTTCTATTTAGGTTAACATATACTGGGCATACCCTCAGGTTTATGTAAATAGCATAGGGTATGTCTACACTACCACTCTAGTTCGTGAAACGAGGAGTAACGCACGGAGTCTGCACTAGCAGACATTTTAAAATGGCGGCGCCTGGCTTTATGCAAATGAAGCCCGGGAAATTCAAATCCCGGGCTTCATTTGCAACTCTAGTTGCCTACAGTACCACCCTAGTTGGAACTAGGGTGGTAGTGTAGACATACCCATAGTTCTATAAAGTTAATGGACCTATGTTGATTCATAAAATGGCTCACGTACAGTTAGCAAACCCAAATAAGGCAAAAAGTTAAAATATTCTTCAAATGTGGGCAGAAGCTAAGGACTGATTCCACCATACTCCCCTTCCATACAGAGATGGAAGGAAGGGAAGAGGGGGTCAGGCAAGGAGGAGAATTGGGGTGACAGCCTGCATCTGGTACACAGAAAGAAGGGGTAAGCTGCACCCTATAAAGGACACCTCCTGCTGCAGCCTCTTGTATTGCTTTGATTTTACACCACCATTTATTATGGACTTTATCTGAAAGTACAACTAACCCCTGAATAAGGTTTCTACCCAGAAACCCAGTTAAAACCTATTTTAGAGCATGGCTACTCTCAGAAAAGCACCTGTAAAATAGTAAACATAGCTGCTCCCTGGTGCATCTTTGAATCAGGTGGGTTTACTTACAAAAAGACGTTTTTGCTGCTACTACTTTCTCTGGAAGGTCAGTACAGCTATAGAAGAGACAGCTGCACATTGTTTGGCCTCATGCATCCTTAATCCCATTATCTGCTAAAGGCCAGATCAGCCCCCAGCCAGAAGAAACCCATGTAAATGCCAGGAAATCATTGTGAAAATATAGACCCTTTCCATGCCATTTTTACAGACACTCTTCTGTCTAAAACTGCTAACATTTCCAAGAGTGGATCATATGTGATGCTTACTGGTGTCTTCCTAGGCAGTGCTTCCTGTTCATCTGCTATATTTAGTTATTTCATTTATCTGCAGGTAACTATGTCTGCTCACCCCTGTAAAGGTAAGCAATTTGCCTTATACAAGGCAAATGATCTCTGCCGTGTGCAGTGTACAATTAATTTTTGCAGGGATGCTTTCTAGAGATAACTAAAAATATTTACTGCCTTTCAATCTGAAAACAAAAAAACAGCAGCATGCTGATGCTTGGTCCAAGCTCAAGAGACCTTTGAGGCTCAGGCAAGGTGAGAGATTCCCCCCTCCCTGGACCTTACCCATGGGGAATGCAGCTCCAGCTGCCACGAAGGACTGCCAAGAAGCAGGAGAGGTCTTTAGATATTTTGAGTGACATCCTAGCTTCAATGAAGTCAGTGAAAGTTTTGTAATTGGCCTGAGTAGATCCAGGATTTCATACACTTTGTCCTTATCTACATTTAAAAAAGAAATAGTGTTTGAATGAAACTGAACAACTGAAATAGATGATGTGATACTGACCTCAACTTTATGACATATCAAGACACATCACGTTCAGCATCGTGTCAGCAACCTGTGATTAAACCGTGAACACAGTTTGACTTGATCTATACTGAGCACTAAGTGAGATCATTATTGTGTCATTTAATTAGTGTTCAAAGTCTTGTTCAAAAAATAGTAAATTGTTGTTAGTATAAGCAAGCCTCTTCAGTCACTGAAACACAAGCAACATTTGACTGGCAACTTTTCTTTCCTCCCTTCCCCCACAGACCCTAAATCACTTTCTACGGGGTTTTCAGGGTGGCAAAAGGGCAGTGTGGGGGGTCAGCAGTGGGGGAGCACGGTGATCGAGGCTCCTAGAAAAGTGATGGTACAGTAAAAGGGGGTATTTGGGGGAAATTCTAGAAAATATTGCAAAAACAAAATTTCCTTTTGATGCTTTGCTAATGTTTCTGTTCTTACACCAAGGGATCCTATCTTCCTATATGTTTATAGAATGTGTACCACATTGGGGTCCTGAGCCAATCAAAACAAATAGCAAGCAATAATGTAAACCCACTAGATCATAGCTCACATGCACAAAAGGACTGAATTATGCTACACAGGCAATTTTACTTCGGGTTCTTCCTACCTTTTCGTGCTTGATCTTGCAACTTTAAACATTAAACATATGTATGTAGTTAATAATTATATTGGTAACTGAAAGCCCTTGCTGTTTCTTGGGTGTGGCAATCAGGCCAAGTAGTCCACCAGCGCAGCGTGCCTCACAGAACCAATACAACTGCTGTATGCAAATTATCTGCAGAGTAAGACTAGTGATTGGTTGAGTTACCTCTGATATCACAATGGTTTACGACTCTTGGGATGGCATAGATACCTGCTTACAGTAGATGAAAGCTCTTGCACAACTGTAATTCATAAAGTCAAAATGGCTGAGAACTTAAAAGTAGGATGGTAATAGACAATGAATTCCAGGAATTGAACATGGTGCTGTTCTGAATGAAACGAGCTCTCAGCCCTGCTTGTCACTGTTTCCATCACTTCACACAAATTCAAGAGTCATTTTAGACATCAGCGTGGTACACACAGTGACAATCCTGGAACCTTTTTTCAGCATGAGCATGAAATTCGGCAACCTACTATTGCCAAGTTGAAAACTGATCATTTATCCCTTCTCTTTGTTTTCTGTCCCTCAGGCAGTTTGCAAGCAATGAGAGACTTTACTTATCACCTCATGACTCTGCTGCCTATTGTTAGGGCCTTTGTCAAAGGCTTTTTAAAACTCTAAATTACTTAGATCCAGGCCCTCCCCCCAACAAAGGGGGCAAAAGAGTCAGTTGCCACAGACCCGGGTGATTCAAAGGTGCGTGGGGCTCTGGCTGCTGCTACTGCAGCAATAGCAGCGCCCATCGCCCTGAGCCCTTTAAATTGCCATGGGAGTGCCACACAGCATGCTCTGGGCAGCTCTTAGGGCTGCCTGGAGAGGTGGGAGCGCCACACAGTATGTTCCAGGCAGTGCTGGGGAGGGGGATGCCATGATCTGGGAGGCACAGAGGGCCAGCTACTCTCAGCCCCACCCCTTCCACATGAGGTGCACTCTGCTTCTGGGAGCGCAGAGCCATCCCCCCACCTTCGTTCATCTACTTCTCCTTCATCCTCTGGTTTGTTGACACACACAACAAATTGTCTAGTGAATTAAAGCAGACCCAGTAGCTGAATTTGCAGCGTGGTTAGCATGCCCAACCCTAGTGCAGAAACCAAGGAAGGCCCTCATGACTCTAAGCAGTAAAGAGGGGACGTCTCTCTCCTGCTGAGTCAGTAGGAACTTATACATTTTCCACTGAAAGTCACTCTTCCAGTCCAGGGGCATGGGCCACCCACACAGCATTCATGCCCACCCAATTTGTGGCTGGCGCACCCCAAATCCCATCTGGGACTCCTGATCCCAGTTGGATGTCTTCCTCGCGGCGCCCCATGCTGCTACCCCAGTCTCCAACCGCAGGGGGGTGTCTCCGGAATCTGGGGCAGCCGCACATGGCATGCCAGCAGGTGAGACCTGCAGCCAAGCTGGCAGACACCTAGCTGGGGCTGGGGGAGTGGAGTTCAAGTTCCAGCAAGGTCCCCCTCTGCCCAATGGGTACCCCCTACAGCCAGTGTGCCCTGGGTACGTGCTGAGCAGTGAGAGGCAGGTGGGGGAGGCAGGTCCCCCATTCCTCCTGCCCCCTTTTGTTAGGGCCCTGGGTCCCTTCTCTGTCCTCTGCCCTTCCTGTCCCACTCCCCCAGGGCACCAGATCCGTTCCTCCCCCTCACCATGGCATTGGATCCCTCCTGCACGCCTGATTCTTCCTGCCCTCTCCCAGGCCCTCCATCCCTTACCCACCCCTCATCATTGCCCACCCACCTGAAATAGGGGCCCACCCACTTTTCCTGTCATAACTGTGCCACTGATTCCTGTCCTCATGGTTTTCTCCTCTTTGAGGCCATGTGCAGGAATTGGTCTCAGTTCAATTGCAAAATGGTGAGTTCCGGTTAAACATTAAGCCAGGAAATATTTAAAAATCTTTATTGTAGGTCTGCGAGGAAGACACAGAGCAATAGCCAAAGGGTTCCTGTAACTACCCAGGTCAGGAATATACCCATTCTGACCTAAGATGGACTCTCAATGGCTGACATTTAATGCACATGCCTAAAAGAACATATCAATAAAATTATCTCATTGGGTGATTAAAAATGATTTTAACAATGCAAGCACAGTGCACACTAAACAAAGGCAACTTTAGCTAGCTGATAACTGGAGAGGGAAAACTTTCTGATCATTTTTAACAGCCTGAAAAATGAGTCAACGCCTTATTACTCTTGCTAATTATCATGGATAAAACGAGAAGATGAACAGCTGGCTACTTCTGTTGCTGGTCTCAGACCTGTGGCGTTCTTCATGATGAGGCAAGGAGAGCTTTATATTTAATAATCAAATAACTTTATTTCACACTCCACGTACATCCAATACCACAGAAATCAGAGCCAGCTGTGAGCAGGAGCTGTTCTGCTCTGCAGAGTCCTGCATTCCAACATGGAGGGGGTGACCTTTGTAGCGTCACAAAGCATCTTTTCTGTTTCTAGCCAAAACATTAGCTAAAGCTTTGGCTTTATGTGCAAATGGTTTTGCAGTTCTAACTACTGCCTCATGTTATGATCACCTAGATACACAGTGCTTCAGAAACGACAACAATTGCCTATATTGAGGCGTGCAGCAGATTTCTGGCTTCATTATAAAGCAGGGGTGGGGAACCTTTTACTGGTAGGGGGAAAAATCAGTGGGAGCCGCACACAAGTGAGAAGCAGAAAAACAACAAACCCTCACTGACCCGGCCCCTGAATGAGAAGGAGAAAGACACTCCCCACATTCCCCTCGCACGCCAGAGCCTACTGGGGCCCAGGCTAGTAGATTGTGTGTGCTCCAAACCCGCAGGCTCCCCAATTCTGTGGAGCCTCAGAGGCTAGACTCAGGCAAATGGGGGGGGGGGGGTCACATCTATCCCCTGGGCCTTAGGTTCCCCACCCCTGTTATAAAGTATTAAACTATGAGGCTGTGTCTACACTGGCCACTTATTCCGGAAAATCAGCCGCTTTTCCAGAATAACTTGCCGGCTGTCTACACTGGCCCCTTGAATTTCCGGAAAAGCACTGACGATCTAATGTAAAATTGTCAGTGTTTTTCCAGAAAAACTATGCTGCTCCCATTCGGGCAAAAGTCCTTTTCTGGAAAACTGTTCTGGAAAAGGGCCAGTGTAGACAGCACAGTAGTGTTTTCCGCAAAAAAAGCCCCGATCACGAAAATAATGATCGGGGCTTTTTTGCGGAAAAGTGCGTCTACATTGGCACAGACGCTTTTCCAGAAAAGCATCCTGCCAATGTAGATGCGCTTTTTCCGGAAATACTTATAACGGAAAACTGTTCTGTTTTAAGCATTTCCGGAAAAGGGTGCCAGAGTAGACATAGCCTGTAAGTCTAGCTATAGTACCATCACACACACAAAACAACCACCTCACCCTACCCCTAATCACACTCACCAGTTCCCTAATCCAGTGGTCCCCAACCTTTCGTGGCTGCCAGGTGCCCAGGGGCAGGGCTGCTCACGCGGCACACTTCCGGGGGTGGGGCCATGCATGAGCTGTGCGCCCGGTGGTGGGGGCTGCCCACACACCCTAAGCCCCGGGCCGGCACTGCGCATGTGCTGCATGCCCGCGGCAGGGGCTGCCCATGCGCCCAGAGCCGGCACCGCGCATGTGCCGCGCGCCTGCGGCCACCCACACACCCTGAGCCCAGGGCCAGCGCCACGCATGTGCCGCGCGCCGGGGGGGGGGGGGGGGGGGCCAGCCCAGATGTTTCGGTGAGCACACATAAATGCCCCAGCGGGCGCCACCCTGTGGACACCGCGTTGGGGACCACTGCCCTAGTCACTACTAGCATCACTGAAAAACTGCATCTTCTCCCTTTCTCTAGCTACACCATCCACTCCATGTTGTGAGTTCATCTCTTCCTATACTCCCACTCAGTCCTTCTGCTATGCTAATTCTGGCCTCCTTTCCTGTCAGAGATTGATCCTTTGCTGCACAGAGCCAACCTTCTAGTGAAAAATGACACCCTGGTCTTCTTCTGTCTGGCCACTTCCGCACCTCCCTGCTTAAAACATGACTTAATCCAAAATCTTCCTACAACCTGCTGACCGTGTGGTTAATATCTGATTGTCTACCTATTTCTTCTGGTCTATTGGAGAGGGCTGAGGGTTTACCTCCTGTAATCATGAAGGATTGAAAGCAAGTGTTTGCCTGGCTGAGTTCCTGTCAAAGTTACTGTGTTAGTATGGCTGGTATTTTATTTGACGTGTCATTAATTATGTTATATGTATTTAAAATAACAGGGCATTATTGAAGAGACATCATTTTAAGTAAATGTTCTTTCAGCTGGAGCTCACTGAAAGTGCCAATTATTTTTCCACAGAAATATTTTAAAATTTGATTTTTTTTAAATTGTCATTGAAAGTATTTGTTTTGTCAGAAAAAAAAAAACCACGGGAGCTTGGTTTTTACAACCTGAAAACTAAATGTTTTTACCGAAAACTTCTGCCAAAAATAGTTCAGGTTTTAGTCTTCAGGAGATCATCATGACTCAAAAAAGAGAGAGAGAGAGAGAGAGAGAGAGAGAGAGCGCACATTGACCAAAATTTCTGCAAAAAAATATTAGTTTTGGTCAAAAAGTCATTTTATGCTGAAAAAATATTTTGACCAATAAAACCTCTTTATCTATAATCCCCATCGCTTTTATTGTAACATTTCTGTTGCTATAAGAGGAATTCATTCTGACAAAATTGTATGAATGACATTGTACACAGTTAACTGTATCATGTTTCATGTGGTCACTCTTGGCCAATGTAACAGATGTCAAAAATCCTGAAAATTATGTATTTTTCCAATTCTGGTATTTAATCCTATTCATAACGTGTTGTGCATTAGAAACTACAAGTATACACCTTTATTATGTCAAGTACTGACTTAATAAGCAGCTTAGTCCAAAATAAAAATTGAACATATTATCAAATACATATGCAAGCTATTGAAACTCACCTTGTTTCTTCTTACTCCACTGTTACAAGAGCTTCAAAGCTACATGAATCATGACAGTTATTTATCTGGTGCACTATGCTTTGGTACTTGTGTTTTGTCATCTTTGGCAGGGGGGTTGTTTAAGCAAATTATGTATATCTTCAATTCATAATTAACACAAACTTTACTACAGGGCTCTATTGTAAGGTCAAGCATGGAATAAACTCTTTCATACATTGTAAGGAAAGCAGAGAGCAGAGTACTGATGCTGACAGTATAATGTAATTGGAGCCCTACCAAATTTACAACCTTGAAAAACATTATGGACCATGAAATCTGCCCTTCCTGCATGCTCCGCCCCATTCCCCACCTCCCTCCTGTGGAATCTGTTTTTGTGTGTGCTTTTACCCTTTACTATAGAGATTTAATGGGAGAGGCCAGTGTTTCACAAACTGGGGGTCCTGACCCAAAAGGGAGCTACAGAGGGGATCACAAGGTTATTTTATGGGGGTCACAATATTGCTACCCTTACTTCTGCAGTGTCTTCAGAGTTGTGCAGCCAGGCAGTGGCAGCTGTTGGTGGGGCACCTAACTCTGATGACAGTGCCCTGCCACCAGCAGTGCAGAAGTAAGGGTGGCAATGCCATCCTTACTTCTGCACTGCTGCCTTCAGAGCCCAGCAATTGCCTATTACTTCCCTGAAGTGTTACTTTAGGGGTTACTGGCATATAGATTGATCCCCCTACTGACCTGCAATATAAAGTTAAGGTACATTGGCAAACTGGTCTATAGATAAAGAGCGTCATTCTCTGGACCCTTTTGTGTGTGCTAAATTCAGACACACACACAAAAACGGAAGCCACATAGATTTAAAAGAAAATAATCCATGACACTTTAAAAGAGGGCAGAGGTTCCATGTATGATTTTTGGAGAAATAATAGCTACCAAAAAAACCTTTAAATTTTGAAAACTGTTCTGATGTGGGCATTGCTTGAGATTTTCATGGCTTCCTAAGTCTGCATGTTGATTTAATTAAAAGTATCTTCTTCCTAAAGTATGCACATTATACCTCTCATCTGGCATGTGACTGGGATTCATTACCAAATTTGGTCCATGGGAGCCGAATATTGATGGGGAGTTTGTTATGAACACTGATCCATGCCGCCCATTAAAGGTATTACCATATCTAGTCAATTGACCACAGCAATAAGCAGGAAAGCCTGCAGAGGGCACAAGTCCTCTTTTTTTCTTCTTGCATGACAAGAGCTTTTTGCCCTAAGGGACAGCACTACCAGAAATGAAAGCTGCAGGCAGAGAATGGAAAAGTCATAGGAGTCTGTCCTGTGAAGTGCTGAGCAACCTCAGCCATTACCATCTTCGGTGAGTGTCCATGACACTTAGCACTATACAGAGCCACCAGCACACAACAGAATCAAGCTCTTCATGGTTAGAACTTCTCTTTAAAAAATAAAGTTGCAAAGTCAAGCCCTCATATGTAAGGAAATGCCAAAAATAATATTGCCCCATGCAACCTTAACTCACCCCTCTTGTGCGTGTATTTATTATACAGACTTTAACTTCAAGATCACTTACTATTTTTTAACAGCACACCTACCTCATTCAATATGCAGGAGGGACGGCACTGAACTAATAAGCAGTTGTTTAATATTTTGTATTATCCTCATCATTAAGTGTGTGGCTCTAGCTTTATTTGCTGCACACCATTCGGAACCGGCTATGAAGGTATTAGTAGTTTCCTCATAGGGTTTGCTACAGTGCTTGTCACTGTAATATCTAGGTGCTTCACACAAAAAAATGTATCCCATGGAGTTTTATTTGGCTCTAGTGCCTGGCAATAGCTATATGAGCTTATCCAGGTAACCAACATATACAACTCTGTGCCATGCCCATAGGCTACGTCTACACTGGCATGATTTTCCGAAAATGTCCCACTGCCGGCGTCCTCCGAGGCTTTGCTCCCCGTCTCCCTCGCGGTGCGTCTGGGCTGTCCCGCTGCCCGCGTGCTCCGCGGCTTTGCTCCTGCGTCTCCCTGGTCTGCCAGGGAGATGCGGAGCAAAGCCGCGGAGGATGCAGGTGGGCAGAGCAACTCTGCCTTGGGCTTCCTGTAGTCAGCCGCTGGTCAGTTTCAGCAGCGGCTGAATCTGGACGCCAGTTCTGACTTACATACAAATTCAACTTAAGAACAAACCTACAGTCCCTATCTTGTACGTAACCCGGGGACTGCCTGTAAGGAATTTAGCTGAGGAGCTGGATAGGAATCAACAGTGTGCCCTTGTAGCCAAGAAGTCTAATGGCATATTAAGGTGCATTAGGAGAAGGATTGCCAGCAGATCTAGGGAAGTGATTATTTCCCTTTATTTAGTGCTGATAAGGCCACATCTGGAGTATTGTGTCCAATTCTGAGCCGCCCATTACAGAAAGGATGTGAATGCTTTGAAAAGGTCCGCTAAAGGGCAACAAAAATGATTAGGAGGCTGGAGTACTTCACTTATGAGGAGAGGCTGAGGGATTTGGGTTTATTTAGTCTACAGAAGAGAAGATTGAGGGGGATTTGATAGCAGCCTTTCACTACCTGAAGGGGGATTCCAGAGAGGATGGAGAGAGGCTGTTCTTACCTAGAGAAGTGGTGGAATCTCCATCCCTAGAGGTTTTTATGTCCCAGGCTGACAAAGGCCTGGGTGGGATGATTTAGTTGGGGTTGGTTCTACTTTGGGCAGGGGGTTGGATTCAATCACCTCCTGACGTCTCTTCCAGCCCTATGATTAGAAGATCCCAGGACTGACACAGCTAGAACTACACTACATATGTAAGAATTAGGCTTTATTGTTATTCACAGAACCATATGGGGAAGCTAGTCCACATTAACCACCAACTGGCAAGTCATGAACCAACATTTACTCCTTTCACTCTTAGAAGCACAGAGGCGCAGTCACCAAATGTATCCACATTTGCAAAATCAGTAATCATTTTAACAGTGTCTTATAATGACTGAGTGACTGTGTCACTGTCATTAAGTGGCTGGCAGCATTTCCGTAATAAACCCTGTTATCAGGCATTTGTAACTCAGCTGTAAAATTTTGCTCCTGACTGATATTTGGTAAACAAGACCCAGAAAATGATAATTTTTTAAAAACATATTATTCTATTTGGGTAATGTATTGACGTATAACTCAAGAGGTTTATAAGTGAGGGCCTCATGATTTCTCTAAAGTTCAATGACTTCATTTGCTCTTTTCAGCTGTCACCATGATGCAGAGAGGGAGACAGGCACTGGAGCAACTGGGCACTAAATACATTTTAAGCTCTTACTCAGGCTAATCCCTATTAACTAATTAATAGTGCGCAAACAGCTGGGGAGTTAGTGACATGATGGTCAATGCAGAGGCACCGGGACTCTCTATAAATGGTCCTGCCCTTCAACACCTCTCAGGGACCCACTCATGTGAAGCTGATCACTTCCTTCAGAGAGTTTCCCCACAATCCATCCTTCGCGTTTTTCCTTTGTTTCTTAGGCCTTGGTTGAGAAATCTCGTCACACAATTAAAGGGAAATTACACTTATTACTATCTCCGCCAAGGAAACATCTGATCCTAATTAACAATAAACATATGCTTATTGGCTACAGAGCTTTATCCTGCTTCACCACCACTTATGCAGTCAGGATCCACAGTTTCCTGTGACATTTACTGCACCTAGAACCTTTTGAGTAGTATTTTCTAGACCTGCACCAAACATCCTTGGCACAACTAAGTGGTTAAAGTGGAGAAGGAGTGTGGGGAGGAATTAGCAACAAACAAATACTGACAGCATTTTATGCAGCTATGTTAAACTATTCAGGATTCCTAGAGATATTAGTTTTAGGGTTTCATTATTAAAAATCTGTGACAGCTAAGGTCTTGTTAAATGCTAAATCTCATTCCCAAATTCGCTGAGAGAGAAGCATCCAAAACATTAGGAATCTGTAACTGGAGATAAAATTGTATTTCACTGTACTGGGAAAATGGTCTTCACTGTACTAGGAAAATGCAGTGTTACAAAACATTGTCAATCTTATTTTAGTGTTAGGGCAGGCAAGGGCAGTAGCAAATAACTAGGTAGCACATTATTAAACACAACTGTTCTCTTCCACACTGAGATCAAAATCATGCTTACCATGGTTAAGTAACACTTTTTCTATTCCAATGAATTTTCACACTCTCTCTCTCATTCTCTCAAAAACCTTCCTGTCCAAAACAGCTGAAATCATTTTGACATTGACTAAACAACATATAATGATGAACATACATTTCTGGTCAAAATGTTCAGATTAGCTCTACTCAGTTCACTGCTCAGCACTAGTGAGTGATTTGTTTGCTACTCCAGAGTTTCTAGTCCATTGTTAAGCAATACAACTTTTTTTGGTTGATTGGTTATTTGTTTTGCTTTATAGTTAGGCTAGCGGAATAATTTGTTTTATATTATATATTCAAACTGCCTGTGAAATCCAACCAATGCCTTTTTCCCCCATGGAGTTACTCTCTTTCAAAAAGAGTCTGAAGCAACTAGACAGATCAAATATACATGGGTTCCACAAGCTGTATGCCAGCAAGAATCTACATTTGTGAGCTGGCTGTTTATCTTCCTTTCAATCAAATGTGCTTATTGTTAAAGTTTTACAAAGTAACCCAGTAACAAGGTGAAAGATGAAGAGATAACTGAATAATACATAAGTATATTTTTAGTCAGCTTAGGAGTGTGTGTATGTGAAAGAGAGAGGAAAAAATAAGGAAATATACTATGCCCTATAAGAGAGCTGGAATTTTTGAAACTCATTAAGGCACAGGCTAAATTCCATTAAGAGCAAACCTAAACCTGTGTTCAGAGATCAGTACAAGATTACTAATTAGAAGTGTTCCAATCATTCTGCTTCTAAAAATGAGGGAAAATTCCTTGCCTTCTTTTTATCAATGGTTTCACAAACCTAGCAAGCTAATTCGTAAATATTAAGCATATAAGACTTAAACTCTAACCCTACAGCTCACACCTCCCCCTCAAATTCAAGAACAACAAAGAGTGGAAAACACATGGAAGAGAGAGAGAGAGGCCTCTTTCTCAGGTCCTTGGAGACTCTCACCATTCTGTTTAATAATAATAGAGAGGTAGCCGTGTTAGTTTTTCCTTTTGTTTTAGCAAGATCAGACTATGTAGCACTTTAAAGACTAACAAGATGGTTTAATACATATTAAACCATCTTGTTAGTCTTTAAAGTGCTACATAGCTTTTCCTTTTGTTTTACCATTCTGTTTCTTATGCCTCATAAAGCCGCTGCAGCCTTTACCTGAGCTAGGGTCATTGCTAACCTGCCCTTGGTTTGAGGAGAGGGAATTTTTTTTCCATAGTAAGAGCTGCCCACACCTCTTGTCTTTACCTTTGCTGCAGAACACAGATCAGTGGAATTTTTTAGCTCTCTGCACAGCAGTTGAGAGAGAAGTAGACGAGTAACAACATTGTTAGTTTCAGAGACAGTATAGAGTGGAATATTATCCACTACAGAAAGTGTTCTGTATAATCCAGAAAATCCAGAGGTCACCTGGATTTTCAGACCTCCATTAACAGTCATCTTCAAAAGAAATTAGCAAACAGAATTCATTTACCACCAAAATGTTCATAGGAATGTAGGAATTGCCATACTGGACCAGATTTGGGGTCCACTAACTCCATCTCCTCTCTGACAGTGGTCAGCAATAGATACCTGAGACTAGAGGAAGGTTTGAAGAACCACACAGCTGATCTTTTTGGTGGATGATGGGAGAAGAGAGAGAATAACTCATGAAAGCCTCATCTTCATTAATATTTCTCTAAGAAGTTATACATGACATAAGACTAGCAACTCACTTTAAAAAAACTGAAAAATTAGGGAAAACTTGTTTTAATATTCAAGCAATATGATATATAAAATGCCATACTTTACATTGTACTTTTTTATGAATTTTGTATATTATATATACACACAGGGGAAAAAATAGCCTATAATTCTCATAATACATAAACTTCTTCTAATTAACCATTTTCTACTCAACTTCAGCTATCTTTGAAAATTGTAATTATAATGTAGTAAGACTGGGTAAAATATAAACCAATAATTTGTATTACACAATATACAGACATACATGTTTATAAAATTCTAACTAGTTAAAGAAAAATTATGAAGATAAGATCAAGAATACAGTAGATGGAAAAGTCTGTTGGTGTGGGGATAGAAAGAGGGAAGAAAGGAAGTAGAGAGGAGGCAGCAGTAAGGGGGGACCTATGCATTTAATAGGATCATTCTGATACTTCCAGGAAAACATCCCATCTCAGAATTTTTGGGGGTTGTCTGTTATGGAATAATACTTTCCAATTCTTTTTTACACTAATCCAGCCAAGCACATGCTTAATGTTAACCACATGATTAGTCCCATTGACTTCATTTACTTATATTTAAGAATGTGCTGAAGTTCTTGGCTGGATCAGGATTTTCATCTTTAAAAGCACTTTCCAATGATATCATCCAGATGTCACAATGAGGTAAGGGATTGGAATGCAGGCTCTCACTTACAGAGAGACACTGAGCATTTGACTTAAGAGCTTTGACCGTTACATACAGGTAGCACAGGCCACCCACAGAAGGGTGACCATATTTCCCTAGGCTGAATACAGGACACTTGGAAAAATTACTTGTTGTCAAGTGAGCTCAACAGCTATCAATCTATCAGTCGTTCAAATTAACATCAAGCTGACTGAGCCTCCATTAAATAAAAACTTCATACTTAGATTCCTTTTATTTATCTTCTTATCTTTTAGTAGTCACACTGGGAGGGATAACGTAGACCCCCTTACCTCCCCACGTGCGGAAAGGTGAACCAAACTTCCATACACCTCCCTCAGATGAGGAGGGTGGGGACCAATCAATCCTCTCCTCCCTGCCTGGTGCTCTCAACCCTACATCCCTGGTTTCTCCCCCAGGATAGCCTGGCCTCCCCTGGTACCTGGCACCACATCTTCCTGAGGAATAAGTCAGGGCCCAGGGGCATGCAGGGTCATATACCCCCCTTCCCCAAATTTCTGCCAGGGCCAACAACAGGCTTTTGGCACTGTGCCAGGGGAAGAGACAGGAGCTGCTTCCAGCTGTAGGGAAGAAGGGGCAGGGGAAGAGATGACTTATGTGTCTTGCTTGTGTCTCTGCAGAGCTCATCTCTTCCCCCTCCAGACTCCTCCTCCCCAACCCCCACTCCTCCTGTGTGGCTGGAAGCAGCTTGTCCCTTCCTGCCCGCACAGCGTCAAAAAGCAGCTAACATCTGCTGGCTGCTGCTGCCCATGAACATAAATCAACTACCTCCTGACTGACTACACTACAGAATAGGCAGGAATGGGTTACGACCCGAGGCTGCATTGTGCACCAGGGCTGAAAGTGAACCTAGCCAGGGAGCTGGCTCAATAAAGTAGGATGCCTAGGGGATGGTGCAGCCCTGCACTCTGCTCCCTGTGGGCAGGACCCAGGGCTGTGGGCAGGGAAGGGACAGACATGAAGAGGGTGCTAAGCCGCTGGTGGGGGAGGGGAGGGGGAGACTGCTGAGCAGCCTGCAGATTTGGGCTGTGAAGAGACAAACTCATTCCCCCTCCCTCCACTATTCCAGAGCTTATCTGAGAAGTGGAGCGGTCTCCCATGCCAGTACCATGCAGAGCTTTGGCACATAGAGGGCTCCACTCTTCCTCTCCAGCATCTGGAGCTGGAGGGTGTTGGGATTTCCTGAGGTACCAGTCCTGCCAGAGTGGGGGAAGGAAGGAGCCTGCTGGCCAGGCTGTTGGTCAACTGAGCACTCAGACCAGGGGCTGGTTCTCCACACAGTGCAGGTCAGCAAACATGGTCATCATACCCCGGGGCAGCCCATGAGCCTAGGCAAATTAGGCAGTTGCCTAGGGCACCGCCGGCCAGGCGCCTCGTGTTTACGTCATGGCCATTGACAGCCGTGCAGGCGGGGGCGCCGATCGCGCCTTCCGCCTCAGGCGCCAGCTGCAGCAGCCGGCCTCGGGCACTCCTGATCATACCTAAAGGGCACCTGAGGGATGGGAGGCTCAGGGCCGAGGCAGTCCAGGAAGGGGGTGCACTACCAGCTAGCCCCTTTCACCTGCTTGCTGAATTTGTCTCTTTTCTGTAAGGTTTTATGTTTCCCTGTACACGAGGGGAAGCTTCAGCTCCCACACCCCCACACAAACCCCTATTTTGCTTTAAGTTATGATAACAGGAAGCTCCATTCTAATTTGGGGGTCCTAACTCCTATTGTTTAGGAGGTGCTCTTGAACAAATTGATGGACAGAAAGACAGACTCGCTCACTCACAAACTCTCTCAAATTTATAGTAAATTACTTTTCCTATACAATGTATTTTTTTTCCCCAAAAAAGTCAGTATTTTGCTGAGCTGGCTGGTTTCAAACTAACCAGAATCCAAACATTCCTGGATGTTCTTTTGCTCCCCACGGGGCTTCTGCGGCAAATGGATAAAGACTCTCCTTCCTCTCATTCTGTTATACTGAAAAATAGTCTTATTTCTATTCACACATAGGCCAAATCCCAGTCTTGCTATAAAGTCATTACGGTTGTCATTGCCTCTGATGATTTCTCATTCAGTGGTCCCCAACCTTTTGGGGCTGCTGGGCATCTTGGGGCAGGGCCACTCACGCACCATGCACCCGGGGGCTGGGCCGTGCATGTGCCATGCGCCTGGGGCCAGCGCAGTTGATGCGCCGTGCACCCGGGGCCGGCACCGTGCATGCGCCACGCACCCGGGGCAGGGGCCACCCATGCACCGCACCCCCGGGGCCGGGGCCAGCCCAGATCATTCGGCAGTCACACATAAATGCCCTGGCGGGCACCATCGCACACATGGGCAGCGCATCGGGGACCATTGTCTTAGGCCATGTCTACACTACAGACTTTACAGCAGCATAGTTGTACCCTGGTAAGGTCCCAGGGGCAGCCACTATATGTCAGTAGCAGAGAGCTCTCCCGTCGATATAATTAAACTCTCCCTACCAAGAAGGAATCGCTATATCAGTGGGAGAGTGTCTGCCACTGACACAGTCCTATCCGTGCTCTTTGTGGATAAATGTCCTGCAAGACATGTGTTTGGTGTAAGGAGTTTGTCACGTCTGAGGTGAAAGTTGTTTCCAAAGAACAGGGGACCACAGCAGTGGGCTCTGGAATCCTACTTAGGGTGGCCAGCTCTCAAGAATTGTTCTGGCATCTCCAGGAATTAAAGATTAAACTTGAATTAAAGCTAAATACGAGTCAACAGTGTGACACTGTTGCAAAAAAGCAAACATTCTAGGATGCATTAGCAGGAATGTTGTAAGCAAGACACAAGTAGTAATTCTTCCATTCTACTCCAGGCTTTAAGTGGAGTTGTGTGTCCAATTCTGGGCACCACATTTCAGAAAAGGTATGGACAAATTTGAGAAAGTCCAGAGAAAAGCAATAAAAATGATTAAAGGTCTAGCAATCATGACCTATGAGGGAAGATTGAAAGACTGAAGACTGAAAGAACTGGGAAGTTTTTTAGTCTAGAAAAGAGAAGTCTGAGAGGGCACATATTACAAGGAGGAGGGGAAAAAATATTCTCCTTAATCTCTGATGATAGGACAAGCAGCAATGTGCTTAAATTGTGGCAAGGGAGGTTTAGATTGGACATTAGGGAAAACTTCCTGTCAAAATGGTTAAGCGCTGGAATAAATTGCCTAAGGAGGTTGTGGAATCCCCATCATTGGAAATATTTAAAAGCAGGATAGATAAACATCTGTCAGGAGTGATATAGATTGTGCTTGGTGCTTCCATGAGTGCAAGGGACTGGACTTGATGACCTCTGGAGACTCCTTCCAGTTCTATGATGATGTCACATGATGAAACCTCCAGGAACACATCCAAGCAAAATTGTCATCCCTATTCCCACTGCCCAGCTCCCAGTGGAGCTGAAACAGTAAGGGTTCCTCTTGCTGCAGCTGCTCCTGGAGGGTTGGTTCAGCAGAAAATAAAGTAGACCACCTGGGAATGTTTTCCAATCTCTGAAGACAACCACACCTAATTTCCTTGCTGCTCTCTTCTCACTCAGTTTTCCTCCTTTGCCCCAGTGTGGTCTTTAGAAGCACAGAACACACGTGGCACAGTCTGGGAATGGGGTAGGGAAGGAGAGTAAAAGAGAAGATGACACTAAGGCTGGTTCTGCATAGCACCTGAAACTCAAAATAAGGTATGCAAATTGCGTAGCTTATTTTGAGTTTATTTCAAAATAGGCTATTTCAAAATTTGGTTCTGTCTCTGCAATGCCAAATTTTGAAATAAAGCACTGTTTTGAGCCATCCCTTACTCCACGTAGAATGAGGTTTACAGGGGTGGCGAAATAGCGCGTCTGCTATATTTCAAAATAGTGGACATGTTCAAAAGATGCAGGGTTGCTATTTCGGAACACCTCTGGTATCCCAAAATAACTTTACTGTGTAGACGTACCCTAAAGCAGCTCAGCTCCCTTCGGTATGGAAGGTGGGAAGATTTGTACACAGAGAATCTGCTGTTCGCTTGGATCTCAGGGCACAGTCTGAGCCTCAGATTAGTATTCTCACCCTGGCAGTTAACTCACACAAAACCAGACAAACCTGGTATTATCCCTTCAAAAACCAGCCACAGCACCTTTGAATTCTTTAGCAACAAGGGGTAAAGGAATCTTCCCCTCCACCCCGAAGCTTAATGAGACAGGATCTCTGCGGGAGTACATCTCAGAAGGAAGGAGAAAAGGGATTGTTTTGTAATGGTCTCATTCCGTGAAAAGCCTTTGGATTGGAAAACAGTCCGTCACCCTGAAAATATCTTCCCACTAGACAGGAAAGTGTAGTCTAATGGACGCAGCACAGATCCAGGAGCCAGAAAGTCTCAACAAATGTTCCCTCAATCTCTCGGTCTCAGTTTCAGAGCACCACAGATAATAATACACACTTAGCTTCTTCTTGGGAGGGAAGTATAAAATAGTGCTTGTAAGGCAATTTGAAGGTAAGTGCATTATTTTATAACTTCCCAAAACTCTTGCCTCCATATCTCCCACCCACTTAAAAAAAAGTTAGTAAGAAGCAAATTAATCCCTTCTAGTTTGTGGTGCGGGATGGCAAGGATGTGGGGTTAGATGACCTCTGGAGTGGGTGGACTGAGTGACAAATCATCTTTTCCCCTGATTGTTTCCAACAACTGTATATAATTAACTTTAATTGTGGCCATCATTTTGGCAATGAGTTTCACCTCTTCAGACTAAGAATATTGTCTGAGTGAACATTATAATTTCCCAAAGAAGCTTCGAATCAGCAGTCTTGCCTAAAATCAAATACAACCCTCTATCCTTCAGCATGTAAGAGGTATGAAAACAGCATACCAGGAGGAGGCATCCTTCATGTAGTGACCACCCTATGGTAAGTTTTAGGGTAGGACATTTTAAATATTCAATGTTTACGATGGACAAATCATACCAAGGTAAATATGTCGATGAAAACTGAGTTAATCTGTACCCAGGATATAAATATAGGGCCAAATCCTGCTCTCTTTCATCATCTGGGTCATTCCTGCCCTGTCAAGAGAAAGACAAGAGGGTTTGACCTGCACAATAGGTTAAGAAATAAATCAGCAAACATTTTTAGTCATTAAATAGAATGTGTAATAATGGAACTCTACAGAATGTAAAATGTATTGCAGGACAGAAGCCAACCAAAGTAGTTAGCTCTTCCACATCATTGTCTAAGTATGCACAATGCAGTCTCCAAGTTCATCTTTACCAGTCTGTTTGATCATGGAACTCCTCTCTCTATGGCTACATCAACACTACAGCGAGGACTGATGCTCTGTGATCGATCCACTGGTGGTCAATTTAGTGCAGAGGTCAGCAACCTATGGCTCAGTGTGGAACCAAATATGGATCTTTTGTCATTCCCAAAACACAAGCAACTTTTTAAATTAAAATGAAAAATTAATTCAAATTTTTAAAAACACGTCAGTACTCATGGCAAGATGGTCTTTTTTTGCCTATTTCACCTTTAACCAGAGGTGACAGTAATGCGGTGCACCCCGGTAAGAATCAGCTGTGCTCTGACAAAAGCCAGCTGGGGCATTTTGCTTGTTTAAAGGGCCGGCTGAAGACGTATTGTAGGGGACACGTGCACACTCCCAGCCGGGATAATGAGAGGGGCTGGTGGTGGCAGATGCCTCCATCTGGCCACACAGCCCAGCTCCAGCCCCCATCTGACTGCCTCGTGGCCCTCCCTCGTGGCCCCACGACTGTTGCAAAGGCCCGGCCGCAGTAGCCTGGCCTGGGCTCCAGCAGCGGCGGCCTAGCCAACAAGACTCCAATCGAGTCCTGAGCCCCCATCTGGCCACAGAGTCCTGTCCCTGGCCCCAATCCTAGAGCAGGCCCTGTGGTCCGGTCCCCATCTGGCTGCAGGAAGAACTGGTGGTGGCCCCCCTTCTGCTGCGGCACTGGTACGAGGGGAGGTCATGATCTCGCTGCGGTGATCCTGGCCCGGCCCCTCATCCAGCCAATGCTGCCCAGGTGTGGCAGCTTAGTCCTGGCCTGGTAAGGTAATCCAGCCCCAGGGCCTCCCCACCCCCACTCTACTTCCCACCCCCAGCGCCCTCCCCTGCCTTCCTCCACCTCCACACACCCAAAACCCCTGCCCTGAGCTCCTCATACACCACAGCCCTGACTCCTGCACCCCCACATCCACAAACTGCACCCCCAGAAGCAGAAGTCCTATTAAATAAAGTCTGTGAGTACAGTGTTTCATTTAGGCTACTATTAATCACCATGTCAATTATCAATAATATTAAGTTGTATATTTTCAGTCATGCAAATGAACATTCTTTACTGGCTCTTTGATGACCACTTATTCTGAATTTTCATGTAGTTTGGCTCTTTGGTTTGAAAAGGTTGCTGAGCCCTGATTTAGCAGGTCTAGTAAAGACCTGCCACATCAATTGCAGATCATTCTGCAGTCAACCCTGTTACTCTACCCTACATGAGAAGAGTAAGGAAAGTTGACAGGAGAAACCTGCAGTAACTTGACCTAAGGTACATCGATGTCAGCTACATTATTCACATAGCTGAAGATGTGTACCTTAGGTCTACTTCTGCAGCAGTGTAAACTTAGGCTGTGAATTCTTCCACTTGCTCTGCCCCTGCTGTAGCTCCACATTAAAGTTTGTCACAACGTTCAGAGCTCTAGCATGACTATTCCCCTACCTCACAAAGATCCATTTTGCTCCCATCTTCTCCATTTTGCCAGCACTCTTGGCTTTGTCTGTCCAGTCAACTTCTGTGCTTCTACTCTCTAAACCAGTGGTCTCCAACGTGCCATGATGCCCGCCGGGGCATTTATGTGCCCCCGCCGAATGATCTGGGCCAGCCCTACCTCCAGCATGCAGCACATGCGCGGTGCTGGCCCCGGGCACGTGGGCGTCCCCGCCCCTGGGCGCCCGGCGCGTGGGCGGCCCTGTCCCCAGGCGCCCGGCAGCCCTGAAAGGTGGGGGACCACTGAATTCTAAATGACTCCCCAGGGTTGATCTGGTTTCCATGGTGATCTGTCACTTCCCTACTCCATCCATTTTTAAGCCCCTTTTTAAAAGATCCATTTCTGCTAATGAATTAACTTGGCCTGTGTATAAATTGTATATAATCTGTCTATTGCTCCCATTCACTTTTTTCTTTTCTATGATCCCCATTTATTTGTCTCTCCGCTTGTCTGTCCTCTGACCTCCTTTTTCAGGGTTAGGAAAGCAACTGGTATACAGGGGGGCTACATCTAGACTGGCTCCTTCTTCGGAAGAGGCATGCTAATTTCTAACTTTGGAATAGGGAAATCCGCGGGGGATTTAAATATCCCCTGCGGGATTTAAATAAACATGGCCACCGCTTTTTTTCCGGCTTGGGGAAAAGCCGGAAAAGAGCATCCAGACTGGCGCGATCCTCTGGAATAAAGCCCTATTCCGAAGGATCTCTTATTCCTAATTTATTCCGGAGGATCGCGCCAGTCTGGACGCTCTTTTCCGGCTTTTCCCCAAGCCGGAAAAAAAACGGCAGCCGTGTTTATTTAAATCCCGCGGGGGATATTTAAATCCCCCGCGGATTTCCCTATTCCAAAGTTAGAAATTAGCATGCCTCTTCCGAAGAAGGGGCCAGTCTAGACGTAGCCCGGGGTGCTACTGTAAATAATTTCTACCTAATTATTACAAGAATAAAATTGCATTTGGTGAGCCTTTGATCTTTAGTAGGACATTCTCAATAGATAGCAGGAGACAGAAAATTAATACTAGTGTAAGGCATCCACTCAGACTCAGGTCACCTATAATTCATTTGCCATGTAATTTGCTTAAACAATGGTTACAAATAATAGATATTCATTATATGGGACTCAGATGTCATTGATCACAACAAGCCAAATTGCAATTAAGAACAATCCTATGCAAAGGATGGTGTGTAAATTACACCGCCCCGGGAAGGCACTGTGGCAGAGGATTTGTGACACAATCCTGGACATCCCCAATTCCATCAACTAAAGGGAAATAATGCACAGAATCAGCAATTAGTACATCACATCACACTATTCAAGATAGTCTGTGGCTACTGATCAAATTCATTGCAGTGACAATGGACGACTCTGGAGAAAGATGTAAAATCCATCTCCTGGAAATACCTTTCCTAAAGTAATAATTCTAAGCCTTGATGGAGAATCACGTTACCTGAAGATGACAATAAAATCTATGCACGCTGTCAGAATAAAATTGGCAGCAGAAGAATTACAGTTTTCCAGACATTTACTTTATGTAATTTTGCAGGTGTTCATATGCCATGGTGATGGGCCCATTCTCAGTAGGATTTTAGAAAGATACATGGGAATACTATCTGACCAACTTCAAGAATAGATCAGACAGCCATTCATTCTCATGGCAATTCCAAACTTTCAGTACTCCAGGGCAGGGAATGAGTCCAGCAGCATGAACTGCTAAGCTCCTAGCACAGTGTAGGCACAAAGAATAAATAATCATAAAACTGCCTTGAATGTAGATAACACAGTTTGATATTTACATTTATGAAGTGCCATTTTCTACTATGGAGCTTCCAATGACAAGGCCAAAAAAATCAAGCTTTGGTCTGTGATTATGAAGTGACAGTGGCAAGAAGCTTTTATTTCTTGCCTTCAACATACCCTGCAGCTGTGCTCACTAGCCATGTAAGGATAGTTCAGAAAAATAAAGGAAATGACAGATTCCACTTGGAAATGAAATACAAGTAATTATTTTCTAGTCATTAATAGGGGAAGTTAGGTAATTTCTGTATAGTTAACGTTCATTCCTTTCTATCAGTTCAGTATAAACAGTGACATACCTTGTTACCCCAATAGTCATCATATTGTGCACTATTTATTGGATCAATAACATGTCTCAGAATTATCCATTTTTCCCCGATGAGCAATGTGAGTTACAAACAGTCTACACAGGAAATGATTATTTTCCTAGTAGGTCAACTTTGAAGCAGATCTTTAACACCCAGTTGTCCCCTGGCCAAATCTGCAAAGCAGTGAGGGATGAGACTAGCAACTATGTAGGTTATTGGGTTTTTTTAACAGATAAGATTTGAAGGGGTTTTGAGGGCCATTAGTGACTGGCAGAAAGTAAGTCCAGTCCCTAACAAAGGAACTTCAAGGGGCTACTGGCAGCTCTAGGGAGTATCAGGGAGCAACAGTTCAGGGGCTGCCATTGTGAGCGAAGGGGAGCAGCACCAGGACTGGTAGATTCTGGGACACGATTATACATCCCCCCCCCCCCCACACACACACTCCAAAATCATTTGTATCAATGGAGGACGGCTCCTCAGAGACACGAAGAGCAGGCCTTTCCTCCCTTCCCCACAAAGATCTTCCTTTCCCAAATGATCCCACCATTACGTGTAGGCGGAGCATGGGGGGAAGAGAAGAGCAGCAGCTAAAGCAGCAATGTAAAATCTTTTCTACACTCCATCAGCCAGGTCTTGAGTTCAGCCAGTAACGTGAACCAGCACCTCTGCCAAGCTGCCTTTGTCTGCAGAATCAAAGCAGTCATTGAAAAAATAAAAATTCTGGGCAACGTTTCAACAGCATCCATGTCCCATTTGCTGAAATGACTGTCATTTAAACTCAGCTTCTACATGTTACTGAAGTCAGTAGGATGTAGGCTATGTATATAGTTACCCACAGAACTGCATTCTGGAAATCGATGTTCTGGCATTCAATTCAGCAAGGACCCACTTTATTGAACGCTTAGGGTTCCCCTGTCGGCACCAGTACTCCTATTCTTCACTGAAGTAAGGGAAGTCGACAGGAGCATTTCTCCCATCGACCTCCCACTGTGCAGACAGCACCAAAGTTCGAATCAAGGTACATTAAACTCCAGCAACGCAATTAACATAGTTGTAGTTGCGTATCTTGATTTGAACTTCTGGGTACGTATAGACATGGCTTTAGGCTGTGTCTACAATAGCTGGCTTGGACACTCTAGCTATTCCTAGCAGGCCTATACCTACCTTTAGCTACACTGTCAAAGTGCTCCCAGTGGAGACACATCTGTGACAACAAAACTGTGCTTTTGCCAGGATTGTTTACTCCAGCTCCTCTAACCAACACCAGCAAAAGCACAGAACCTGAAACAATAGCTCCAAGGTATGAGCTCTCCCCTTTCATCTCAATGGGAACTAACCAGGCCATGTCTACTTTTGGAAAAATAGTCACTAGAGCAGGATGGGAATTTTCCCATGGAAAATTCACTGTCTGCAGCTCCCCTACTCCTCAACATCCTACTCAATTCCCTGCCTAAGAAACTTAGCTACATGCGCAAAACAAAAATTTCCTGAATTCCCATTCTGCAGGGAATTCTTGACATTTCAATTTTTTATTCCACTTTAGAACAATTTTATTTATGGTTTAATTTCAGAATTCCTTGTGGAACAGGGATTCAAATTACTGGCAAACTCTAACAGGTATATATTTGCAGCTAGACAGCTAGCACACAAGGTTTATCTTGAGGTAGTTGGATGAGATGAGTCTTTTCCATGAGGGACAAAAGTGTCAGGCACACAGAGATAGCAGCTCCATCCTGGTTTTTCCTTGCTCTGAAGAGTCCCAGAACCTTGTTTGGATTTGAACTCCTCCAAACTTTGGAAGCTGATGGAACCAGATCAGAACTTTGTGGTTCAGCTCATGTCTGTGGAGGAGAAAAGACACACATGAGATGTTCTGTCCCAAAATAAATCAACTCTGCCACAGTGGTAAAGGAAGAAAAGTGAAAATTGGGCGGGTTTGGAAACCAAATAGATATATAGTGCACCTTGGGGAGGGGATGGGTGTTCAAAATTCTCTATTTTCCCCTTTCCTTTCCATTTTGTCACGGACTCTGGGTTTGGTTATTTTTCTTTACTTCAATAAGTCCTCATATCAGTTCTGCAGTTTCCCCTTCTTACCGCCATTCAGTCCAGCCTATTTCCTGCTCCTCCCTTTCCAGTTCAGCTCAGCTGACTAGATAACACACTTTACCTTTTACAGTACTCCTAAATCTTTTACTATTCAAGGCTTATGCTACTTGGAGGTCAAATCATCTGTCACCTCTCCGCCATCTGAACTGAAAACTTGAGTGTTCTGAAAAAACAAACCTATTTTATCAACACTGTACCACATCTAGGCTATTAATAACTTGCAAACCAACTGTTATTTGAGAAGATAATCCCTACATAATGTTCCATTGGACAGTTATTGCTACAAAGCAGAAGATATCAGTCCTAGAAGGATGAATATTTCAGGCTGTATCTACATTAAAGCTTATGTCGGCCAAAGTTCTGTTCCTCAGTGGTGTGAACAAACTACCTTCTGAGCAACATATATTACACCAGTGTTTCTCAACCAGTGGTACGAGTACTCTTACAGGTACTCGAGAGAAGTCTGGGGGGTACATCAACACAACTGAAATTTGGAGAAAACTGAATTTTTGGTTCAAGTTTTACAGCTCTTCATGAAATTTGTGGGTGTAAAAAGTACAAAAATAATAGTCTGCCCAGCTACAATTAAATTGTTTAAACAAATCCATAGAAAAAAACCAGTAGAAAAAAATTGTGTATCTGAAAACTGTAGGTACTGGGGGGACTTATAATTTTTTTTAAAGAGGGTACTTTATTTTAAAAAGTGCATTACACCACTATAAGTGCTGATACAGACCGGGCTACATCAGCAGGAGAGCTTCTGATGCTCACGGAGGTGGTTTTATTACATTCTTTCCTGTCTGTGTAGAGCGTCTTCATCAGACATGCTGCAGTGGCATAGCTGCACTTGTAGACATGCCCCTATTTAGGCTTACAACTAATGTTAGCCTGATTAATCTAATCATTATCTGCTTACCTACATTAGGATTTTTTCTGCCACATTTCGCTTTCTTCCAGGATTTCCCCACATCTGGGATGTTTTCAGGCTGGAGAACAAATGTGTTTTGATCTTTAAAAGCTACAATTCTCTGTACCTTTGGTTTTTTTAAAGGGTACTTTCTATAATATGTCTAAATAAAAAAAAAAAGTTTGACAAGCACACATTCCACACTGCACTGAATTACAGCTGGAATGGAAAGCATCAGCTGCTTTTCCAATGTTATTGTAAATTGGGAAGCATGAGTACAATATTTTTCCTGGCATTGCTTGTTGTCTCTGAGATACATGGGCTGATGTTCATAATATGTTCCTGTTTTCTTCATATTTTATTTTAACAGTGTGCGTGCTCTCAGGTTGTATGGCAAGGCTTTTTCCACTGATACATTCAGTCACCCCATGGGAGATTACTTTAGCAGTGGGAGGTCTCCACTGGCAAGATTTTGGTGTCCATGTTTGCAAAGTGTTTGGATAATTGAGGCCCATAATTTTTCATAGATATAAGCATTGGCCCATACGATCCTGGGCTGGATAGATCTTTGGTCTGACCCAGTATGGCCATTCTTATGTACAACAGACATTGGAGCTAGATGTCAAATTTACGTCTAGCCATAGATGAGCATTAAAATTAGTTGTTTTGTTTCCAAAAGGTGGATGCCAGTTTTAGAGCTGATTAAATAATGTTTTTTAAAAGCCTTTTTTGAAATGCAAGTCTCTGATTAGAAAGTATGTTTCAATTGGCCTTTTCATACCTACCAGGCCTGTACACAGAGAGAGGTGTGTGTGCAAAGGGTGAAAAAGCATCCCGCATGGTCCTTCAAGCAAGCATGCCCACGCCTTCCTCCCCCATGCTTTGGCTGGCTGAGGGAAGGCGGGGACTGATTTCCCCACTTACATGAGGGGTACATTCACACCCTTGTGGTCCACCTTTTTAAAAAAGCACCCTCCACAGAAATTCCTGCATACGGGCCTGCTACCCATTCACTGTTAGCTGCTCACAAAAGTTCACGTAGCCCAAGGTTTGTTCTTATGACATTTTGCAAAACTCAACTAATTTTAATCCTGTAGCCAAAATTAGTTTTGATTTTGAAGGGCCTTACTCCTGATTTTTGAACATTTGATGCTCACAATATTGTAAAATATACAGTAAAATCTATTTGTTGTTAATTTCAAACATCTGACATTCATTAGCAAATACTTGCCAAACAAGGGGAAAAAGGGCTAGATTCATCAAATCAATTCTGAACAGATGGTGGATCACTCTAGGCACTGCAGGCCCCTTGCAGGGCAGGGGCAAAGGGGCAAGAGATTTTCACACTCCCACACTCCCAGGTACTGATTGGCCTGGAGGCAGGGGGAGCATGCAAAGTCTCCTCCCATCCTGCAAGGGGAACGTGGTGCATGCCTAAAAGGAACCTCCAGCTGTTCATAACAGCTGGTGGTTCTCTCTAGGCACCAGGGAGTGTGGGACAAAGACTTAACATGCTCCCTCACCCTCAAGTCAATCAGGGTCTGTGGGTGGGGGAGCACAGAAGTGCCCTGGCCCCACCCCTTCTGCTCAATGCCCTGCCGTTTTCCAGAGCAGGCTCGGGCCACTTCAAAAATTTGTGAAGTGGCCCCCTTTCTAAAATTATTGCCCACCCTTGCCTTAAGGTCTCTCTCAATAGATACCACATCTGCATGGCAGTGCTCCAGCAGATCAGTGCTTCACTGAGAACATATGAAAAGCTTTGCCTCTGGTGCGCCTGACTGTGTAGTACATCCAGAGGCCCAAGTCTTGGCTCACTGGTAGCTGGAGTAACAAAGGTTATTAACCATGATAGAATAACCTGGGAGAAAAACAACCATCCACCTGTAATCTTAGCACCATCTCTGACCCTAGAGATATTCAGGCCATGTCTTAAATTCTGCTGCTTCTTCACACACAATATCTCCAAGATGTAACATTTTGGGAGTTTTAAAATACTTGGGGGGGGGGGGGGGCAGGGAAAGTATCCTGTCCTTTGCACCCAAACTCCAGCATCAGAGTTTAGTATGGATAGCTCTTCTGTTCATCCCCTTCCCCCAGGCCCTATTTAAAGGGGAATTAGGGATCAAAATTACTTGTAGCAAAGGAAAAAACAGATATATGGCTTCTATGTTATGCTGCAGAAACTCAGAAAAATTGGGCTGCCTGTTGCATATGCTGTACACACGTTGCATTCAATTTAGCACACAAAAAGCAAGACTTCCAAACTACTGAGGGTCTGGTTCCATTACTGCTTGTACACAAAATGAGAAGACCCTCACTGGAGTTAGGAAAGAGGGGACTGAATTGCATCCAGTTGACGACTCAATGCAGAAATAAAACCTAATGATGTAGCTGCTCAGCAGAGATGTTTCAAATGGCTAGCTCATCCCATGGCAGGAGATGGTATTACAGATAAACAACATAGGGAAGTAACAAGCCAATAGCAAAAGAAATACAGTTGCAAAATTGTTTCCAAGTGTGATCAAAATGTTTTCCTGCTTGAGAAAAGGCTGCAGGTAATTTCAGTTCAAAAGCAATATCCAATCACAGAGGTGTGGGGAAGAGGAACAGCTGCATCTAGTCCAAGAGATTTGGAAAATTCTCAAGACTGTTCTGTGGACTGACCACCACTCCAGTGTTTGCACATTAAATTTAATACCTCAGAACTGGTCTTCACTACTTGAAAAGCTGAAAAGAATGGGGCTGAGTGGGACAGAAAGGTCACATCATTGCATTGTTGGATATCCCCAATTTTGGGTCCCTCTCAGAGTTGCTCTAGCCTACATTCAACTTCCGTTAATCCACATCATCGTATAACAGAAGATCAGCCCCGAAGATGTCAAAGGGACCAGGTTACAGTTGATGTGAGAAGCATTGCTAAATTCGGTAACTTTTTGTGCCTAGTCTGGCAGTTGTGTCTAGATTACAGCTTCCTGTTCAAGATCTTTCTTATTTGTAAAGGCACTCAGTGGTTCAGATCCAGGATGTCACATAATCACCGACAGGTCCTGGACAAGGGCTGCAGAAAACAGCTCCACTTCTCAGACACAACATAAATGTCAGTATCCAAGGTAGAGCTCATCTGGGAAGGAAGCAGGGTTTGTTTGTTCTTCTGGGTTCCGCGCAATGAACTCTTAGAGGAATCAAGCTCCATCTCAAATCTCAGCACCTTCCATTCCAAGTGTGAGGCACATGAAAAGGGACAGAGCACAGAGTATAGATCATGTATTACATTTTTTTAAATTTTATTTTAAATATATAAGGAACATGAAATGTGTCCTTGGGGAAAGGGACAGAGGAAGAAAGAACGACATGTAACAGATACCAGTCATGTCATTTAAGGAATTTCTGGGAGATGCTCAGATTCCATGATGATGCAGGATGTATAAGAATCTAAACAAAACCTTCAATGTTACATTAATGTAGTTTTCTGGACAGAAGCCTTGACTGCAATTCATATAAACACTCATGAAAAACTACTCTCTCCTCCATACGTACAATAATCACCCCCACAGGAAGAGCATTACTGCATTTAATTATAGCATGCCATGTGCTTTTATAAAGAGCTACTGTGGAAAACAACATACAGTGAACCAATCCATGCAACAAACCTCGGTGCCAACTCTGCCCACATATATACACCAGCAACACCATCACAGGACCTAACCAGATCAGCTACACCATCACTGGTTCATTCTCCTGCACATCTACTAAAGTAATATATGCCATCATGTGCCAACAATGCCCCTCTGCTATATACATCGGCCAAACTGGACAGTCCCTACGTAAAAGAATAAATGGACACAAATCAGATATTAGGAACGGCAATATACAAAAACCTGTAGGGCAGTGGTCACCAACCAGTCCATCAGGATCTACTGGTAGATCTTGGAGCCTCTGATAGGTGATCTTGACTGGTTTGGCCAAGAGGCTGTCAACTGCAGCACTTCAGCTATCCCTCGCCCCACTGCTGCGCACATCCCTTTGCCTTGGAGCTGTTTCCCTCTCCCACCCCGTATTCTGCCTTCACAGAATGGGGGGGGGGGGACACAACAGGATTTGGGATGGAGGGAGTTTGCTGGCTGCTTTTGAGAGTGGTGCAGGGCCAGCGCAGGAGTGAGCCTGCCTTTAGTCTCACTGCACTGCCACACCTGTGGTAATCAGTGTCTAGCTGAAGCCTGCATCTTGAATCCCTGTCATGGTCATGTACTCCCTCCTGCACCCAACCTCTGCCCCAGGCCCAGCTCAAAGCCCTTCTCACACTCCAAATCCCTTAGCCCAAGACCAAAGCCTGCACCCCAACCCTCTGCCCCTGCCTGATGAAAGGGAGGGAGAATGGAGGAGGGAGGGAGCATGGAGTGAGCAGGGACAGGGCCTTGAAGAAGGGGCACGAAGGAGGTGAGACAAAGGTATCTGAGTTTGGGGTAGATCCTGGATTGCACTTAAATTCAAAAAGTGATCTCATCCTTTAAAAGGTTGGAGACCACTGCTGTAGGGGAATACTTCAATCTTCCTGGACACACAGTTGCAGATCTAAAGGTAGCCATCCTGCTGCAAAAAAACTTCAAGACCAGACTTCAAAGAGAAACTGCTGAGCTACAGTTCATCTTCAAGTTTGACAATCAACTCAGGATTAAACAAAGACTGTGAATGGCTCGCTAACTACAAAAGCAGCTTCTCCTCTCTTGGAATTCACACCTCCAGATCAGCTACTAGAAGTGGGCCTCATCCTCCCTGATTGGATCCACTTCGTCACCTCCAGCCTGATTCTGGTCTGCATATTTATACCTGCCTCTGGAAATTTCCACTACATGCATCTGACGAAGTGGGTCTTTGCCCATGAAAGCTTATGCTCCTACACTTCAGTTAGTCTATAAGGTGCCACAGGACTCCTCACCACTTTTGCAGATTCAGACTAACATGGCTATCTCTCTGATACTTTACATGCAGTGAATATTTCATAACATAAAATAGCCAATGCTGGAGGATGTGGGATTTATATGATTAAGGTTCGCCTTGTAAGGTAATCTGATCACATGGATCTATTCTTTATCCCCCAACAAAACTACAGTTTAGCACCATACATACAATTTTTGACTATGATACAATACTAGGAAATATAGCGACACTCAGTTATCTCTTAACTCTTGTTTTGCTCCATGTGAGACTGTCAACACATTGTAAATCTTCTGCTGCCACCAAAAATGGCAGGTTTAGCAGGGTTCAAAAATAGAACTAGATAAATTCATGGAAGTTAGGTCTATCAGTGGATATTAGCCAGGATGGGTAGGAATGGTGCCCATAGCTTTTGTTTGTCAGAAGCTGGGAGTGGGAAACAGGGAATGGATAGCTTGCTGATTACCTGTTCTGTTCATTCCATCTGGGGGCATCTAGCATTGGCCAATGTCAGCAGACAGGATATTGGGATAGATGGACCTTTGATCTGACTCAATATGGCCGTTCTTATGTTCTTATAAAAACAACGAGAAGTCCTGTGGCAACTTAAAGACTAACAACTTTATTTGGCCATAAGCTTTTGTGGGCTGGAGCAAAGACTATATAAAGCTCATGACTATTTAAGATGTAGAGGCTAGCCTAATGATTCAGTTTGCCAAAGAATACTGTATGGTGGGTTTGGCTTTTTGTGTTTGTTTGGGGTGGAGGATTAGTTCTGCAACCCTATGCTATTCATTAAGTGAACCCTAGCTGAGTGAAGTCCCGGAAACATAATGTACATCTTTAGGGTGCTAAAATGGAATCACTTAACATATGACTGATTAAAAAGGTGGACACTACACTTCTAACAAGTGGATCAACTTCTGCTGATCAGAGATGCACTGATCCGTCTCTGAAATTGCCTGCAACAGGAACCATACACAGGGTTCCCAACACTCTTAGCATTTCTGAGACACAACCATGACTGAAGCTTTACCCAGTGTGCAACTTTGGAAAATAAGGCCATTCTTTCAGCCTGGGTTTGATAACTTTCAATGGCTCCATTATGCCGATGCTAGTGACTGAGTACTATGGTTGTACAGCTTTTAGGCATAAGCTACTTTTGACTCATTACACCGGTGACACTTTTGCACACCCTCATGTTTCTAACTGGAAAAAGACTCAAGACAAATGTGTGAGGCACCAAGTTTCATGTCACCACAAAGCAAATGATAATCACAAAGAACATAGGGCACATGTTAATTTTTCAGTACTCAGAAGAAAGTAGAAAACCGGATGACCCTAATGACATTATTAAGTAGTATTGTATACATTATATTGCCGTTATACTGCACAAGCTGAAAATATAGCCTTAAGTGGGGAAGCTGGCTGCAGCTTTATTCAGATGCTTTGTTTGCAGGCAGAGCATGATCCTGATATTTCAAAGAGGCTGAAAGAGAGCTAAGACTAGTTCGTAAATTGAGTTTTCAGCTCGTGATATTGGAAATCATGGGTCTTAGAGTCAGGATATTTCTGAGAAAATTTCTGGAAAGTGGTATATAACTACAGTAGATGAACCACAGTAGATTTCTCCAGCTAATGGCAAGTCGGGTTGGAATTTGGTTAGTTTTATTGGCTGGTTGGTTTAGTTTGGTTTTGCCTTTGATATATGGTTGATGACATGAATGTTCATGAAGAATCAATTGGGTAGTACAATGTATCCTGGACATCAATGAAGATAATGTATTTTTAATTACTTATATGATTATCAAATTTAAATCAGAGGATCAACAACTGTCAAACATGAGCTATGTACACTCAGTGTAATGGATGTGCTTTGAATTTGTCATGCCAAGATGCTATTGAAAATTTCATCCTAAGAAATATTCTTGAAATTGTTTACACAAATCAGAGATATTTAAAAAAAAATCACCCAAATTAGATGCTATTTTTCAGGACATGATCTATTAAGTGTTAATTACATCATTAGATACCAAGTCCTCTATCTAATGAAGTCAGACTAGATCAGTGGTCTCCAACCTTTACACACCCAAGATCACTTTTTAAGTCTCAGAACAGGCGAAGATCTACTGCCCTGCCCCTTCCTTGAAGCCCTGCCTACATTACATGAGGAAATCTAATGTAAATGCACTGCGCAGGTGCGCAGTTCAGAGAGGTCTCAAGAGCTACTCTTGGAGCTCCTGAGATCTACCGGTAGATCGCGATCTACTGGTTGGTGACCACGGGACTAGATAATCTGCCAGTTAGAGCCTCTCTAGGCAGAAGCATTGGTTTCAGTTTCTGAAAATTATGTGTATGCAACTTGGGAATTTGCAAAGGAGGCAATGAAAGACCCTGAAAGCAGAGCCCAAATTGGTGATAGAGCAGCTTAAATGGAAAAAAAATGTAATTTTTTCTTTCATATTGAACTAGATCAAAACACCTAAACATAGTAGACAATCTGTCAAAAACTCTTCCGGACTCAGATGTTTCAACAACAGAAGGCCAATGTCTTATGACAATAAGATTTAATTCATTTCAGTCCATCCATTAAAATGACCTTTACAAAATGCTTTGGCAAAGCCCCAGATCCCTCCCCCACAAACTAGCTTTTGATTTAGAAACCAATCTAAGTTGGCCCATAATAACCATATAAAGCTCTAAGTGCCGTCTGTTAATGAATCCTTGGGACGGCTATAAAACGGGCATTGACATCAAATAAATGACAAAACACAAAGCATGCCAGATTGAGCATTTTTAAAAATCCAAGTTACATACTTACCGCAAGAATCAACTATGGCCCCTTCACCTGCCCAGGGTTCCACGTCAGACTCTTATAAGAGCTGGCATTTGTTGCTGGCCTGGCTCCCCTCTTTGTCAGTGAGTTCATTAAGATTGGGCAATATCTGCTCCCTGCCAGTTTTGACATCAAAATTAAATTGGCTCAGAAACCACAGACAGTGAAACAGTTTGAGCCAAGTGAAGCTGATGTTTTCCAGGAAGTTTGAAAAAAAAAGTGGCAAGGAGTCCTGTGGCACCTTATAGACTAACTAAAGTGTTGGAGCATAAGCTTTCATGGGCAAAGACCCACTTCGTCAGATGCATGTAGTAGAAATTTCCAGAGGCAGGTATAAATATGCAGGCCAGAATCAGGCTGGAGGTGACGAGGTGGATCCAATCAGGGAGGATGAGGCCCACTTCTAGTAGCTGATCTGGAGGTGTGAATTCCAAGAGAGGAGAAGCTGCTTTTGTAGTTAGCGAGACATTCACAGTCTTTGTTTAATCCTGAGTTGATTGTGTCAAACTTGAAGATGAACTGTAGCTCAGCCGTTTCTCTTTGAAGTCTGGTCCTGAAGTTTTTTTGCTGCCTTTAGATCTGCAATTGTGTGTCCACGGAGATTGAAGTGTTCCCCTACAGGTTTTTGTATGTTGCCATTCCTAATATCTGATTTGTGTTCATTTATTCTTTTACGTAGGGACTGTCCAGTTTGGCTGATGTATATTGCAGTGGGGCATTGTTGGCACATGATGGCATATATTATGTTAGTAGATGTGCAGGAGAATGAATCAGTGACAGTATGGCTGATCTGGTTAGGTCCTGTGATGGTGTTGCCTCCCAAGGCCTGTGAAAGTGAGAGATCATTGTCCAGGATGGGTTGTAGATCACTAATGATGCGTTGGAAAGGTTTTAGAATGGAGCAGCAAGAAAGGAGGTTCATTGGTGAGGCAGCATTTTGCATAGAGTGGTGAGGGAAATGTGTTGAAAGAGCAGAAAGAGTGGCAGGATGGAATAATCAAGAAAAGCAATACTTGAATAGAAGGCTGTGAAACAGGCTAATGATGTGACGAATACCCAGAAACCATCTATTTCAAGATAGGCCCAAGAAAACCAACAATAGAACACCACTTGTCATCACCTATAGCCCCCAACTTAAACCCCTCCAATGCATTATTAATAACCTACAACCTATACTGGAACAGGATACTACACTCCGAGAGGCTCTGGGGGACAGACCCATACTCTCCTATAGAAAACCACCTAACCTCAGGAAGATTCTTACCAACAACCACAGGACATACCACATTAATACCAACCCTGGAACTTTCCCTTGCAACAAACCCTGTTGCCAACTTTGTCCACATATTTACCCTGGTGACACCATCACTGGACCTAACCATGTCAATGATACGATCAAGGACACATATTCCTGTTCGTCCAGAAATATAATTTATGCCATCATGTGCCAACAGTGTCCTTCTGCTATGTATATTGCACAGACTTCTCAGACACTTCGCCAAAGAATTAATGCCCACAAATCAGACATCAGACATCTTCATAAGGAAAAACCTGTCCATTTGCATTTCAACCTACCTGGACATAGTCTTAACGACCTTACTACATGCATCTTACTTCAAAGAGACTTTAACACCAGATTACAGAGAGAAACTTCATTCATGCTTAAATTTGACACTTTATGAATGGGCCTTAACAAAGATGCTAATTACCTTACACATTACAAAGACAGCTTCCCGACTTGTCATCCCTGATTAGCCACTCATTGATTTATAAACAACTATTCCCTCCCACCCTCTCCCTCGCCCCACCTTCTGTTCTAAATGTGATTTGTCAATGTAATAATGTGTTCACTTTTTTCATTGTATTCCTTTAGTATATATGGTCATGCCAATTCTCTTTCAGAATATGATCTGAGGAAGTGGGCCTGGCCCAGGAAAGCTCACCACCTATTAAACCGTCTTGTTAGTTTTTCCTTTCACTTTAGTTAGAAATAGAACCCCTTAATGAAGAAGCAAGAAAGAATTTAAAGAAGCAGAAGAGCTTGGACAATCTATTTATTTTAAAATGTTGGTAATCTATGCCACCTCTTCAGCAATTTTCATAGAGATACATGTTGCTTTAGTTTAGACACATTTTTGAGAGGCACAAAAACAGAAGTGGTTTTGGATAGGAGAATGGAGAATCCTAGCAGAGGTAATTCAGATCAGGGCCCCAGTTTAGTTGAACTCCCTTTATATGCTTCAGGGGGTAGCCGAGTTAGTCTGTACAGGATAAACTTAAAAAAACAACAAATAGTCTGGTAGTATCTACATGTTTTGTTAGTCTGTAAAGTGCTACCAGACTATTTGTGGTTTTTTAAGTTTATCACTTTATATGGTGAGTGGCTATTGGGCTGTTTGAATAGAAGGATTCAGTATTGCCCCAACTCTAGCCTTAGTGATAAAATATCACAATAAACTGTACTTGCAATGTCCCTTGAACTTCATGACTTTGAAGTTTTGCTGATAAGAAACCATTTCAATAGGGCTGGTGTTCCAAGAGTGATACTTGCATTTATTAAGTAAACACCCAACACAGCTTATGTATGGAATCTTCAAAGACCGACAATTAGTGGGAAGTCTGGTGGGCTTCTGAAGTACCTACCTTAGCTGAAGCCTGTTCTGCCTAGCTATTAAAAACCCAATGGCATCTTTCCTAAGAATAAAGAGTATCTTGGTGTCTTCTTCCCCAAGTCATGTGCCAACTTTCAGCATTGCTGCATTATGTGTAAGCCACTGGTCAGGATGTGTTATACAACTCCCTCTTTGTTTATTGCACAGAGGATGAGTGTTACAGCTCTAGCTACTGCTGGAGCAGAGGCAGGGGTGAGGGTAGGGACATGCAGGGTCATGTTTCCCCTGCTCCCTGATTTTCTGCTTGGCTTGGTCTGAGCATGCTCAGACCAAACACTGCTCCCCACCCCCACTATCCGCAGACATGTGTTGTCTGATCTAGAGACACATGTTTTACTTCTAGAGGTCCCCAATTAAATTCCTAGTGTGGATCAAGATGGCAGCCATCACACATGCATATATAAGGCTCAAGTTTCTACTGATGTAATTCTATTGGAGTTAGACAAGCAGACACTTTGAGCCATAGTGTTGAAAGTGCTGTGATTTCCTTTGGAAAGAAGCTGCTGAGCTAGTAGATGACAGGCCAAATCCTTCTCTGGAGCTAAACCAGTATAAAATTAAGAGAATGTCCATTGTTGTAACTGATAGTACAGGGAGAAACAAGCCCATTATTACATAGACACACTTATAATTCAGATAGAAATGTAGCCGTGTTAGTCTGGGGTAGCTGAAGTTTGATCTGAGGAAGTGGGTCTGGCCCACGAAAACTCATCATCTAATAAACCATCTTGTTAGTCTTTAAAGTGCTACATTGTCCTGCATTATAATTCAGAAAGTGCCTTCCTAAATGACAGGGGGAAATGTTAGGTGAGAAGCATGAGCTAATACCATGACTGTCAGTAAGCATGAAGAGGACAAGACCATCAGAAGATTCAGTCATGCTTGATAGCAGAAGAAGAGATTAAGTCAATCCTAAGAGATCTGTCTAGCCACAGGCAGAAGAGAGGTAAGCCTGAGGTTTTTATACCACCTGGTACAATGTAACTATTCAACGGGGAGAGGAGGAGAGACTACTAGGTTTTCTAATGCAGTCAGATTATTTTCCAATAATTTTTACTTCTATTTTAGAACTTTCTTCCCCTAAAACTCTAGAACTTAACCCCCCCTTCCCCCCTACACACGTAAAGTATTTTAGCATTTAGAAGCTTTGCAGCTTCTCCCTATCTCTTGTTTGATTAGTACATTTTAAAGCTGGGTCAGCAGCTCCTGTTTCCAGGGAGATAATATCAAGGTTACACAAAGTACATAAAAATAATATTGGATCACCAAAGGTTGCAGCTGGTCACACTGTTATTGTGAGTTGAGTCTCAAGTTGAGATGGCAACATTTTCTAAATAGGGTGAGTCAGTAAATTTAAGATATTCAACATATATTAGAATAATAAATGTCTCCAATGTTCTATTTGTTATTTTAGCTTCTTTTTCTAGATAAATGTATCTGTGAACCAATAAACAGTAAGCAAATGTTTCATAATTTCCTCATACAACTTAATTTATGTGACTTTTCAACCTCCACTTTGAGCTGCAATCTTACAACCATTATGCATGCAGGAAATCCCACTAAATTCACAAGATTGTTCACATGAATACAAGTAGTAGAAACAGGCCCATACATCTGTATCTTTTCCTCAAAAATATTAACATTTCTGGTTTTTCCTCAGCTTCTGCATAGTCTCTCTTCCCAGGTCTATTTTTAGAGAACAGAGTACTGTACTGTAAACAAGAGTGGGTTTCTACTACTAGGCACTGCTAGAGAAAATATTTATTAAGTTCTAAGGGTGAGAAGTATACTCTTTAAAAAGGAAAAATACAGCTTGAGGCTTGAATGTTCAAAGTATGAATCATGCCTTTTTAGACTCCTGGTTAGATTTTAAGCTCCTCAGATAGGGCGTCTATCTTCCCTGGCATTTGTACAATGCTGATCATGCTGTTTACTTTCAAACAACAGTAATGATGAGCTAGATCACCCCCACTCTGTTCATATCCATGGCATGGGGTGGGCTTGTTTGCAGAGTTACTCTCTGACTCCACTGGGGGATGGGGCATGTTTTCCACATTTCAGGACCCTGACCATCCCTAAGTGCCTCTGCTTTGGGGGATATACAGGGCTCTCCTATAGAAAAGCCCTGTGACTCTGGAGCCCCTCTCTTCTGCACATTTCCTTGTGGTTTTACTGGAGCCACATTACCAGCATGTTCCCATGAACCAGTAGCACTTCCTCCCTGCTGAAAGCCACTCACTCATTAGTGCACTAACCCACCTTCACCCACTCCTATGAAGATCTTGAGAGTGTTCTGCAGAACCTAGGAATAGCAGTGCTATAATACCACAAACCCCTTTTCTATATGGCAGGGAGAAATTCACACCTCGATTAAGAGAGCACTGATATGGCCCAAACAGAAGTAGCAGTTCCGTGGAGCAGCTTCTGTTTGTCTATCCTATTCAACATGTGCCTAGTCTTTCTGCCTGGGCTGTGAGGAAATCCACACCCATTACACAGTTGCTACTTCAGCCCTCAACGCTTGTCATCACAGCAGTTTCACCAGCTAACACTTAATAATGGCGGAAGAGATCACTCCTTACTGACATTTGAAATCATCAGAGGTGACAATTCACAGTGAGTAACAAATTCTCAGGTCACCTGCAAAACTGTTAAAGATCAATTATCACTCCCCAAATGGTTTGAGAGAGTTTTAGCTGCTTATGGTTTAATGTTCTTCCCCAGCCTTTGTTCAGGCCACCCTAAAGCAAATCAGTACAAATGACTGCAAGAGCCACAAGCCTGAAAATACAACACAAGGAGTAAACGTGTAAAATATAAACATCCACTGACGGAGCAATCCCAAACTGCTAGTCGCAAAGCACAACCAGAAATTATAGACAGTCCCGCAAATGGAAATGTAATGGGACGTACAGTATATTGTAACAGCCAGAAGAGCTGTTGTGTGCCACCCCCAAAAGGAACAGGAAGGAGGCAAAGCAATGATCCTACTCCTTTTGCAAAAAGCGGTAAAGCTAAGGCGATGTTTCCTGGCTCTCCTGATGAGCTAAGCCCCATCCATGATGAAAAAAATAATCATTAACATGTTATCGCCCAGCACAAATGGGACAAGGGTGATTTTGTGATTAAGATACTGGACTGGGAGTCAAGAGACCTGGATCTCAGTTCCAGTTCTGGGGTAGACTTGAGGGGGGTTGAGGGCCAGTCACTCAGCCCACTGTAGTGTGTGGGGAAGTGATAGGCTCATTGCAACACACTGGTCAGATGGTAGACATCTCTACACCACATAGAATTCCAGACAAGGCCCTTGGTAAACAAAAGGGATCAAGCTCTAATATGAGTTGTGTGGAAGCCTACCTGGAAGTCCATAGCTATTTTCTTTAACAAATGGCTCCTCATTAAGGACAGCAAATTAATGACATATATTGCTTGATTCATCACATGTAAACCAAGAATAAAGGATACCAAGATAAAGGAACATATACTTGGGAGGTGGTCAGTTATTGTATAAGTAATTGTATAGGTCCCCATAACAGCATTCCTGACCACCAGTTTATCATTACGCACCTAAGACACCAAAAGTTTTAATTGTTTTTTGAAAGGACAGTGGGAATTGTAACAGCTAAAGTCAGTGAATAACATCCCTGCCTGATGACATTTGTAATTCTGACTCATGCCAGGTGACGAAGACTAGATTTACCAACCCTTCTATGTGTTGCACCTTTATTACAGAAATAAAACATACTGCTGTATACCTGTGGTCAGAAATGGTGCCAAAACAATCAGGACATTAATCTCCTCAGGTCTCTCAATAAAAATACTTGCATATTAAAATGTCTTTGCACACAAGATTGTGCTCTGTGCATAAAACTGCCTGTGAACAGGCCGCCGAAAACTTTACTCTGAAACACTCACTTTAAGAACTACTTATGACTCATTTAGCTTGTTAATATCAGACGATTTCTTCTCAGTATCATGCCAGATGCCCATTGTACCCAGAAGAAATATGGCACAATTAAATTGATAAAATGGCATCATTTGTCAATAATACGTACATGTCATGTCACTGGGCTCATGGAAGGATAGGTGAAAGTAACTCACTTTCTAACTCATGGATTCTCTCCACCTTTTTCTTTTGAGGTCCCCTCCTCCATTGTATTATAAAAACTCCACAGTTCACTTCTGCCACAACAACTACAGACCTCTGGGAACCAACACTACAGACCTCTGGTTGAAAACTGCTCCTCTAATCTATGCCTGAAATAGGTCGCTGTATTACTGTGAGCTGGAAACGTTACAATACTTGATGCTGTTTGTAAGCAACAAATCTCCAATTATTTTGTTCATTTAATTGCATCACAAGAGGTGGTGTTTGTATCTTTGTGTGGGGCTTTCAGTGTTACAAAAATCATCTTGCAATATTCCGTATTCTTCTTAAAGACCCCACTCTTGAAATCTCGTAGTTTCATGAGACTTTCAGTCTTAATTTTATGCACATACATAAAAAACACACATGCCCACAGGCAAATTAAAAGAACCCTTGTTGAAAAAATTGTGATTTTTGAATTCTTGAAGCTGACAAAATGACTGAACTATTCTATGTCTCAGTTACCCCAGTGAACGAATAGAATACTTCAGGAGTGAAAGTAACTTACATTTCTTATAGGTACTATTATATCACACACATTGGGGGGGGGGGGGCGCTCAGGGCAGATAGCTTGGGGAGGGGCTGCAATAAGACAGTACATGTAAGAAATTTAAGTTTGGGGTGGAATGCAGGGGGTTCAGGGTAGGGGTTGTGGTGGGTGGGGATTTGGGATGTGCAGGAGTCAGGGCAAGAGCTTTGGGGGCTCAAGACAGGGGGATAGGTGTGGGGGTTGCAGGAGTCAGGACAGGGAGGGTGCATCAGTCAGGGTTCAGGACTGTGAGGAGGAGCTCAAGGCAGAGGTTGGAGTGTAGGGTGGGTGCAGAAGTCAGGTTTAGCAGGTGTGAGGAGGGGCTTAGGTTTTGAAGACCCACCTCTGGGTGGGAAGGTAAATTAATTTGCAGTAAATCCTTGGCCTCTGATCTTGAGCCTTCCAACAAAAGGCATCAATTAGGGTCAGTCATGGTGATTGGGTCAATATGGAATGTCATCACCAAACTCACTTCAACATGTAAGAAGTTCTTTTGATCACTGCTCATCTGAAGAATTGAGTTTTGCCCACAAAAGCTCATGATATATATAGCCTATAGATGTAGATAGAGCTACAGAGAGAGAATTTGTAAGTCTCTAAGGTGCCACAAGACTCCTTGTTTTTTAAAGTTACAGACTCAGGCTATGTCTACACTACAGAGTTTTTTCCGGGATCCCAAAGGTATCCTGGAAAAACTCTGCTGCGTCCAGGGAACACGTATACTCTTCGGAAATTTTTTTGGAAGAGCAGACAAGGCTTTTTTGGTATCCCTGTAAACCTTGTTTTACAAAGAAAAAAGGATGTTCCAAAAAAGGGGGGAGGTTCGACATTTGGCTCAGTGTAGACGGGCCAAATGTCAGAAAAGCCTCTTCTGAAAAAAGAAGTGGAAAAAGCTACACAAATTGTGACTCGCAATTTGCGTAGCTTTTTCTGGAAGAACAGTGTAGAGTAGACATAGCCTAACATGGCCACCATTCTGAAACTTGTCACCTCCAGATTCTCTTCAACATTAGCTTTCTCAGCTTTAAGACTAACAGAAAAATTAATATCTAAACAGGTTTATCTGGGCGTCAGCCGGTCTGTCAGATTAATAACAAGCTACCTACTATCTATTTGGCCTCCCCTCACTTAATTCCCTGAGCACCTCACAAATATACATGGATACATCTTCACCACAGTCTGTGCAAGGTGAGAAGTATTCTCCCTATTGTACAGTGGGGAGACTGAGGCACATATCTGAGTCAGTGTATGGTAGCCTAACCTGCTACTACACAGCCACACTATGTTAGCATGTTGCTGTCATGCTCTGTGTTGACAGAGACATGATTCCTGGTGGTGACAAGCAATACAGCTATCTGGGAACTTATCCCAGGATTCATAACATTGCAACTTATCACAAAGCATGCAAGGAGGGAGCCAATAACGGTCCAGATGTGTGTTGCTATCATCCAGTAGAGACTGGCAGCTCCAGACTGCCACAAATCTATTGGCAATTAGCATGAGGTTGAAAAATCTACAGTTAATATGATGGTCATTGAGGTTTGCAAGACAACTAATGTCATACTCTCCCCCAGGTATCTCCAATTTGGAAATTTTCCAGACATAATTGCGAGGTTTGAACAAATGTGCATTCCAAATGGTGCAGGTACAATTGTTGGGATGCATATACACCCCTCCTATGCCTACCACTATACTCAAGAATCTATGTTAGCAAGAACAGATTGTACTCCATTGTCCTATAGCTCTTTCTGGCTAACCATGGCACATTCGTGGATATTTACATGAGATGTCCTGGAAGGATGCATGATGTTCTGTAAGTCTGGCTTGTGTCAGTCTAAACAAGTATTGTTCCTCCTAACTTTCTCAGCAGTCGTCAGTGGGATAGCCATGCCAACTGTGATTTTAGGCAGCCCAGTATACCTCTGCTGCCCTGCATGATGAAGGCTTACCGTGATGTGTGTCAACAGGACAAGAGGCAGTCAAAATACAATCTGGGTTCAGGTCAGCTGATGATGGTGGATCATTTTTAGTTGGCCAAAGGCACAAGATGGTACTGCAGTCTGACTGCAGGGTCTTGAATGCCATATATGTGATTGGGACATGTTATACGTGAGCTTAAGTGAGAGTACTTGAGGATGGACTAGGTTACAGGCACACAATTATGAACTGGGGATACTTATAGACAACCAACAAATTTACATCTTTCTACCACAGGGGGACTTTATAGAATATAGAAAAGGCCAAAAAGGATACCATTTGCACATGCGAGCTATATGGCAAATCCCATGGGGCTCAATATTGGGATTGCATGAAAAGTTTGAGCTGCTCTGGGGTGCTTAAAGGCTGTTGTCTTATATTCAAATGTAGCTTGTATGCAGGTGTTAAAGAAATAAGGATTCCTGTCTCTTTACCTTTATTGAAACCAAATTGATGATAAAGAAGTGGGCAGATCAGATATCTTTGCACATCTTTCAGGTGAGAGTAAGATATAAAACCTGGTCACTCATGGACTGTATGAATCATCAGTTTACTGGTTCTATTTCTAGTGCCTAGCATCAGGGAAACTGATCCTGCTGCTGCTATGAGGATTTGTGGTTCCTTGACTGGCTCTCTCAGGAATATTTCTGCACCTTTTGCCAGTACATGATAATTCTGAAGTAGTTCCCAGAGGCTCATAATTCCTGAGGGTTCAGCTTCCCAGCTCATGTTTTTGAACAGTGCCTCAAATTTGTCTCTGTGAAACTCCATGTTTTGTTTCTTCATTTCATGATTATGGCGGACATATTCTAACAGCAACTCATCTGTCTTTCATTTTCCTCAGCATCCACCTCCTCCAATTCCATTTGCTTTTCTGAGCACCTGGACAGTATTCTTTATGCCAGTCCACTACTGAGTAATGCCTGCTTCTCTGGTGCTTTGCCCTCACATTCAGAATTCTGTTACTGACATTGGTCTGTTAGTTGCTGGGCCCTGCTTTAGTGCGTCAAATTCTGCTGCACTTCTTCCTCACAAACTGAGGGGAAAAAATGTGGCAAGTGCCCATAAATTCATACAATTTTATTCTCTGAGTCACAAGTCAAAAAGTAACCATTTTTAATTCAATAGAATGCTAGTCTGCTGGCTTACTCATTCTGCCATTAAATGTGTGCATGCTGAAAACTTTTCAATTTTACCTGCCTTTTATCCAAAACATTTTTGGGGAGGCGAGGGAGCTGGTGCTGAAAGATAGTGGTGACTGACTATGTTGCACCCTTTCAGTCTGCTGCAGCCTCACAAGTTGTTGTGCTACTTCAGATACCAAAATGGAAGAAATACCAGTTAGACCAGGCATCGAAGATAAGAGCCTCAATTTATCAAGAAAATCTTTCCACATCTTGTGATGGATACCTTACAAAGGCAAGCCTCTACCTGCCAGTGTTGCAACTTGCAATCCCAGCCCAGTCAGTTATCAGGGTATCTCAAAGACTGCCTGGATTTTTTGCTGAGTGAAAAATTCTCTATTACTACTCTCTAGGAACAGACCAAAAATCAGATCAACAATAAGCTGGCTTCTGCCAGAGTGGCAGGGTGCCTTAACATCCAGATGGCATGGGGTGGTAATGAACGCCTTCAGACATAGTTTTATAGCATTTTGTATTTTGGCAGGGATAGACACAAATGTTTTACATTAATGCTTTTTCATTAAGAAAAAACTGCTGCATTTAAACACTGTGAAGTACCAGTTTGCGTTTCTTCTACTACCCCAGTCATCTGGCATTTTGAGCAACATGATCAGGAGAGGAAGGTGAGCAAATGATGGGGAGGTGGACAAGTACAAATGCACTCCATTGGGCCACAGCTAAAACCAAAGGCAGGATTATAGGCTACATCCAGTTTTCAAAGACAGTAACCTCCATCCATTTTACCAGTCTGAGATAACAAGACCTCCCCTGATTCTTTGGTGTGGGAAACCTCCTCTGCACTATGCTCTTCTTAGGATGTATCAGAATGGCTTGTGTGAATCAGAGCCAGGCTTATCTCTCAGGTTAGGATCACCCACCCCTGCTCCTCCCTCTATTAGCTGTCTCGGGTGGGCTGACTCATGTCTTGACAGACACCCACGTTCTAAACCCACACCCATCCCAGCTCCACAGACAGAGGAATCCATGCTGACATGGAGTGCCATGAATATATGGCTGCTTGTCTCATTTCACTGTAAAATGAATAGATTGTTGGGACACCATCATCTGTCCTATTCTTACCCCTGGCCATCCAGTAATTCACCTCAAGCCCCTTTCTCTTCTCCCTGCACTCTTTGTCCTATCTGTTTAATCCAGAAGCTTCAGAAGGGTAGCTGAGTTAGTCTGTAACTGGAAAAACTTAAAAAACAACGAATAGTCTAGCAACACCTTAAAGATTAAAAAAACATATAGATGGTTTCATGCGCTTTTGTGAGCACAGCCCAATTCTTCAGATGAACGGAGTATTAGCAGTCCAGATTCAAGAATAAATAAGGGAAGGCAGGGCCAGGGAGGGGGCAGAGGAAAGGAGGTTGGAAGGGGGAAAAAAAGAGAAAAAATAGTGAATTAGATTGTTCAAGTTGCAAGAGACTAATAAGAACAATTTGCACACTATCTTCCATATCCTAATGACTTAACCAACCAACCTCACAATAGGTACTTATAGAGGTGCATTGTTCTTTTCAGCCTCTTGTAACTTGAACAATCTGATTCACAATTTTTTTCTTTTCCCCTCTCCCCTTTTCCTTATTTATTCTTGGATCTGGACTTTTAATACTCCAGTCATCTGAAGAAGTGGGTTGTGCCCACGAAAGCTCGATACCATCTACATGTTTTGTTAGTCTTTAAGGTACTGCTAGACTATCTACTGTTTAATCCAGAGTTCAACCAGTAGCTGCTTAGATATACCTTTGTATAGTTCAGTGTTCCTCTTTCTGCTGTTAAAGTTGTGAGTTTGGTTCACTTCAGCCCAAATTGGCACCAAGATTCTGATGTGTTCATGTGGCCAAGTGGTGACACAATGATTATGGCTTCTTAGGGGATACTGTTCTGCTGTATCAAACATTGCAGATGAGTGAATCTAAACAAACTGCAATGGATGCCAAGCAATCGGGATGGAACCAGAGGTGCTATGCAAAAGGATTGCTTCCAGTCAGAGATAAAAGCATAGACAGCCAGCAAGATGGTACATAAAAGGGATTATGGGGAGGATCAAGAATCTTGATTGTTGTGTGTGGATGCATGTTTTCACTGCATTAATTTTATGGTCTGCCATATAGCTCAGTGCATGGTGGCTGCATAGCTGTGTAGCACTGACAGTCATGCATGGCTGTGTGAATGTGTATCATGTTTTTCAGGGAACTGTGGTAGAACATGACGTTAGCATGCAGGGAAGAAAAGGGCTCACTCTAGCATCCTTCCATGGTCACAAACTAATCTGCCCTCATTAGCAGAATGGAAAAGCAGAATTTGAATAACTACACTCTGGTAACCTTACCTGAAAATACACACTCCTTCTGTCACACTGGGGAATCACTGGGTTAGTTTCAGAGACTACATAGTAACGGATTGATTAATATATGGTTGTCCACAGACTTGTACTTTCATAACATCATAATTGGCGTCATGAAAAGATTTTCATTTCAGAAGCACACAAGTCACTCTTTTATGCTACTGCATCTAATTTAAGGGTTGATATTACCAGTGTAGACAAGTCTGATTAAGTGAGCATAAAAGTGAAAAATGTATCCATAGCAGGGTCAGCAGCACTATGTTACAAGCACAGTAAAGCTTACCCAACAAAGAACATGTATCATTTATGTAACAGTGATTCAGTCACAATTACGAAGGTTCCCAAACAAACAAAGGAGTCATTCATTTCTGTTGGTTTTTTTTTTAGCTTGGTAAAAACATCGGATGTGCACTTCTTTAAGGATAAATTTAGTAGGTAATTTATCTGACAAGCCCTATACAAATGAAAATGAACATAAGTAGGATTTGGGGAAATTAAAAAAACCTAAGAATGTAGATTTCTTTCCTTCCTCTCCCCCGCCCCCCAAGCAAATAAAAAAGCAGACATTTTTGCAGGCCACAATAGTTTCATATTTGATCAACTAAAGTCATCTATATATTTTGAAGAATATTCCTACTAGGAGATGCTTGCCATACAGTTATTTATATAATCCTATTTTTGAAGGGTGATGGAGACCAAACAAGCAGAGCTTTCCAAAAATAATGGATGACTTCAGGGACTTTGTGCAGTTCACACTAGTATACGGTTACACTGAAGATCTATTTTTCACATCTCAGTCTCATGGTAGGTAAGCATAGGTTACATGGTGGATCCACACATGATAGTATCAATTTTGGCTTCTACACCATCAGAGGAACTCTGTTCAGCTGACCAGAATTATGTAATCTGTGTAAATCAATCCTTCATGCAATGTACTGAAAGATGACTAGAAACAACTGACCCGCGAGTAGCAAGTATAACCACACAGGAGAAGGCCATAACTTACTCACTGAAAATCCCCGTGGACTGTCAATGCCCCTCTATTTCCTTGACTATTTCAACATTCTCCAAAGTTGTATTAGTTCTTGGTGGGCAATAAGTGACCTGTGGGCCAGATGTGTGGTTCACCAGGATTAGCCCCTGACAGGCCACCAGATACTTGATTTACCCACGTGCCTCCAGGTACGGCCTCTGGAGCTGCAAGCAGCCATTACCATTCAGGTAAATAAAGCATCTGGTGGCCCACCGGGGGTTAATCCTGGTAAACTGCATCCAGCCCACAGGCCGCTTATTGCCCACCCCTGCATTAGTAGGTAACGTAAGTAATCTTAGGATAGACACTAGAAATCTCTCTATAGGTCAAAATGCCAAAGTACGGTGCTAGGAACCAAGAGAGTGTTCAGTTCTGTTCCCTTTTCTTCCAAGATACTGTCTGGGAGGCATAAGGTCAGACACTTCACTATACCGTGCTTCAGTTTCCTCATCTGTGAAACTGAGATAATGGATTGTTACAGCACAAAAGGTACTGAAAGCATTAAATTAAGATATTTCCCCCCTAAACTTGATTCCAATATACCACACTTCCTAAATGTGCAATGATCCTATTACTATCAGCGAGACTTCCCACATGTTTAGGGAGAAAAGCAATATTAGAATGTAAATCCAGTCTACAAATCAGATGATATAAAATTCAGTCATGCCAGTCCATGGGCAAAAGTTATAAAATAAATTATAGAAAAATCTCATCAACTTCAGTGAATGAAAAAAACCAAAACAAAACAAAAAAAACCCACACCCACAAAGAAAGGTTCCTCATCTAAAGCAAAGCGAAAAGATAGAGAAAGCTAAAGATAGCAAAGTTATTTTAAAAAGGAAGGAGTTATGAAACTTAATTCCAAGGCCCATATTAATGAAGACACTGAGAAAACATCTAGTAAAAATCATTTCAAGAGATTGATTCATTTTGAGGAAATACAAGAAGGATATTTTTCTTGATTCATTTTATTAGTTAAAGGGAAAAATCCCACCTCTTCAAGAAAAGTACAGGCAGTCCCTGGGTTACATGGATCCGACTTACATCGGATCCCTACTTACAAGCGGGGTGAGGCAACCCCACACTAGCTGCTTCCCCCCAGCAGACCAGGGAGATGCGAAGCTAGCGGCCCCCTTCCCCCCAGCAGACCAGGGAGATGCAGAGCGGCTTTTTTCAGCAGACACCTCAGCTTGAGAATAAAGGACTGAGGGAAGTGAGGGGTGGGAGAATAAAACTGAGCTCTGGAGAAATGTTTGGCTAGAGTTTCCCCTACAATATGTACCAGTTCCGACTTACATACAAATTCAACTTAAAAACAAACCTACAGTCCCTATCTTGTACGTAACCCGGGGACTGCCTGTATTTATACAAGTGCTAGCTCCCCTTCTCATGTGGCTGAAAATATTTCACCTTCAGCCTTACACATCTCAGTGCCCCCAAAGGCATCCTATGTCAATACCTTCTTGCAGTTTGTTCTGTCTAACTGTAAACCAAAAGAATCCCACTGCATCATAAAGAAATAGCCTCTTATTTATTAAACACTTCCACTTAATCTGATCATTTGTTAATGTGATCCTCCCATATTTCACCAAGTACCTGTGGAAATTTATCACTTGAAGACACTTGTTCATGGCTAATTTGATCAATGTCAGCTAAGAAAACCAGATAATCTAATCAGGATATCTGAAAGCACAGAGCTTTACATGAAGCAGAAGAAAAAGGCCTTTCTTTTTATCTTTTTAATGCCCTGACAGAAACCATCTTGAAAGAAATAAGAAGGTAAAAATACTCAAGATACTGAGAGGGGGTGAAAGACAGAAGACACCCTCTAGTCATCTGGACAAGGCAAAGCTCTACGTATTGGCACAGGACATTGCGAATGTTGTGCTGACAAGAGGGCTGTGCTAGCAGAGCAGGCAATACAAAAGCAAAGAAACAAAAATGTCATTACCAGACTGCACTATCTCTTGCTAGGTGATGGGAATGTGAAAAAGTTAAGGAGCTCTTGAAAGAAGTGATTCACAAATACATTGGGCTGGAAACAGGAATGACCAAACCAACCACAGCTTGAAAGCCACTTGCAGCTCTTTTAGGGTATGTCTACACTAGCCCCCTAGTTCGAACTAGAATGGCTAATGTAGGCATTTGAACTTGCAAATGAAGCCCGGGATTGAACTGACTGCCCGCGGCTACACGCAACAGTCAGAAGTTAATCCAAACTAAGTCCTTAGTTCGGATTAACTGTTACTCCTCCTGCAGTGAGGAAGCCAGTTTTCAAAAAGATTATTTTGTGGTTTTGGTCTATCTTTGGATTCTTGAACTCCATATCACATATGCGTGCATGCGCATGTAGGTGCAGAGGCTCACCACCACCATTGCCCAACAGATGCGCAGCAGATTGTCTTCTTTATTGCCACTCTCTTCTGGGGTGGTCCGTTCTTCCAGTGATTTAACCATCTAGTCATGGCAGGTATTTAAATCTGTCCCTGGCGGAGTATGTATAAAGAATGCAGCAACAGGTAAACCCTCAGGATTAAGCAGGGGCCTCAGAGTTCCTCCTACATTGGATCAAGATCTGACATCTCAGAGACTCTTTATCTGCAGTGTCTTCCCCCCCCCCCCCCCCAACTATATTCTCCACACCTGGGACAGATTTGTGTAAACATCCCTCTTTGGAGATTCTACAGGAGCCTCAGGCCACACTTCTCCACCAAGCTCCAATCCAGAAAGCCAATGGTAGGCAGCTAAAAAAATGTGTACCCTGGGGTGCTCTGTGCTGCCTCCCTGGAGCACTTCCTACCACTGCCTTTTCTTCCCACAGGATAAAGTAAAAAATGAACTCACAAAGATGAAGTGTCTGAAGGTTTGATCAGACCACTCACGCCAAATCTCAGGAAACAAGAGTCCCTCTGGTGCTGCTCCATTGGGACTGAGAGTGTAGGTTAGATCAGCTCCTCTGTCTGCCTACTGTTGGGATACTCTGCTCCCCTTTTTAGCTCCTGCTCCAGTCTGCGGGTTTTTAAGGTGTGGTGTTGTGGGACATAGGCGTGCGCACGGGGTGTGCCCAGGCACACCCAAATGTCTGAGGCTAGCCAGCAGCTGCTGGAGGAAGAGGGGGATTTGTGACAGAGCGCCAAAGCCCCTCACTTTAAATTCCCTGCAGCCATCTACTGGGCACTGTGGGGCAGAGAGCGCGCATGCGCAGCGTCCTCAAACGCCGCACAACAGCTGAGAGGGGAAATGCCGGGAACTTTAAAACCCAGCGGCCCAGCTCCAAAAGCAGCTGGGGCCCAAGTACAGATGGTGGCCTGAGCCATTTTTGCGGTCTGGTCCCCGCCCTACAGCACCACGCAGCTCCCCGGGGTCACCCCCGCCCGTCCTGGCAGCACCGCGCGGCACCCCGAGGGTGCCCCTCCCCGGCCCTTAGCTTGGGCTGGCTCTGACTCCAGCCCTGCAAGCTGTAAGGCAAAAGCTGAAGGTAAAGAAGGGGGGAGGGAATAAGAGGAAGGGGTGGGAGAGGAAGGGGCTTTTGCGGTGGGGGAGGGTGGAGGAGGAAGAAAGGGGAAGAGGTGGAAGGGGCTTGTACGGCAGAGGAGGGGAGAGGGGGAAGAAAGGAGAAGGCACCAAGGGGCCAGGGTAGAGGAGACACAAATGCTAGGGGGGAAGTGGAGACAATGAGGAAAAGGACAGGAGGGGAGGTGTCAGTGGGAGAGGGGACAGGGTGATGCTGGAAGAGGAGAGGGTAAGGGCATTGGGGATTGGAGGGGGAGGTGCTGGGAGAAGGCTTGACAGAAGGGGTAGGAATGAGGAACATGGGGTTGGAGCAAGTCATGTGTGAGGGCACAGAGGGGCATGAGGGGAATGGGAGCAGAGGCTGGTGAGGGGATGGACATCAGGGAAAAAAGGGCAAAGGGGGCAGGAGCCGTGAGGGAAGGGGTAGGCACCAGGAGGGTGCAGGGCTAAGGGAAGGTGCAGGTGCCAGGGGATTCTGGGAGTGAAGCAGAAGGGCAGACACCTGCATGGGAAGGACCAGCCTCAGAGGAGAGAGGCAGGGCAGGTGTGTAGAGGGAGGTGTTAGGAGAGGGGATGAAGAGGGATAGCTCACTTGATCAGAGTGGGGCTACTGGAGGAGTGGGCACAGGGGGGAGAGAAGGGCTGGTGGAGGGGGGCAGGTCTCAGGAAGGCTGAGGGCAGTGAGAAGGGCAGGAGTCAGGACAGCAGAGGAGGGTGAGGGGTTGAGGGGCAGCAGGCACCAGGGGAGTTGATGGAGCAAGGGGAGGAGACATGGCAGCAGAGTGGAAAGGTAGATATTTTATTAATAACTTGGGTGCCACAATGGCACATCCAAACAAGCCACATGAATTCAGTACTAGTGCACAACACAAAATACATTCTGCTCATGGCAGGAAACTCTCTTCAGAGGGAACACTCCCCCCCCCCCAGCCTCTCCACCCCCGCATTAATGTTACACACATTGGGTTAATGCAATTGCAGGATAGTTGCATGAGGGGGGATGGAGGGAGCAAAATTAATCCCTATTGGTAGGAGGATGGTGGGAAAAGTCCTTGTGGGGAAGGGTGTCACATGACACTTTTTACTTTTGGTCATGTGCCCATCTTACCCAGAGAGGGTTACCTCCAGAGGTGTGGCTAATGGGGGCCAGGGGCGTGGTTAACAGGGGTCAGGGGTGTGGCTAATGGGGGGGGCAAAGTACATTTTCAAAAAATTCTTTGGGTGCACACCCTAATGGAATGTGCTGCACACACCTATGCTGTGGGATTTTCTGGCCCCAGAGCAGCTCCTTCAACTCCTTCCTTTCCACTGCAGGGTTTGTATGCCACCCCCACCAATGTGTAGTGTTGCCCTCTCTTCCAGATACATTGGGTATAGTGTTTCCCCCACCCTACCCTCTAATGCAGGACCCATTAAGCTACATTGGCCTGTTCCTGCCCAGCAGTTAAATTCTCTCTTCAACCTCCAAGTCAATCCTGCCTTCCCACTCCTGTATTATTTCTGCCTCCACATCAGTTCTGCCTAGCCCTGCACCCTCACATCTGCCCTGCTGCCTGCCCCAGCAGGTCAGCCTCACTTCAGATCCTCCTGGGGCTCGTCACCACTCTCCCAGGCCTGGACGACTGCAGTGAGGTCCCCTTCTCCTCTTTCCAGTCCTGGGAGGAAGGGGGACCATAGTTCCACAAATTCTTCAATCCCTGCTTCTCCTTCCTGGACCTGATGCGACAGGGAGGGTGAGTGGAGGGGAAAGGGGCAGACAGGAACCATCCCACAGCTCACAGGAGGGAAGGGAGCAGATCCGCCCTGTGCTGCTGAGCTGGGCTCTTTCTATTCCATGTTGCTGATGAAGGGGCAGGAAGAGAGAGAGCTCGTCCCACAACAAGAGCATGGCTGCTCTGTTCCAGGAGAAAGGGAAGTGAGTCAGGGGGGTTTCATCCATCTGGTTGTTCCCTCTCGGGAAAAGTTGGTTTAGCCTCAGCTTTACTCAAAACTGCATCCCTTGTGGGGGTAAGAAAGGCCAGAAGAACTAATGCTGGCCAATGAAAGCTAGAGTTTCCTCTGGATCAAAGGCATCTCATAGGGGTCTGTGTCAGTACATCCTGTGCCACACGAGGAATTTCCCCATGTGCTTCAAGAAGCTGCAGAAACAGGGCCAGCCCTACTGAGACGCAAACTGTGCAGATGTGTGGGGCACTACAACATTTGGAACACCAAAGTGCCCCGCATTTGTTGTGCCCTGGCAGCTGCCTGCTATGTACCAAATCCATTGGCCAGCCCCATTATCCAGCTGGCTCCTCTGCCTGCAGATTCAGTGCCGCCACCAGCCCCAGCCCCCAATAAAACCAGCTGCCACTCACTAGGTAGTAGCAAATGGCATGAGTCTGCGAACCAGAGGACTCAGGGGGAGCAGCAGGTGGCGGCACCTCCCACCTGCTCACCCGAGGCTGCAAGTGAGCCTACCAGCCATGCAGTGTTCCTGCATGAAACGGCTTCTGCCCCTGCAGCCCTTCTCCCCCACTCCATGGAGGAATTGGCCCTCTCATGAAATACACACCTCCCTGCAGAGGGGTGCAGGTGCTGGGCTGCATAGGACACCAGCATTGCTAGAGAGGACCTTGGCTGGAAGAAAACAGGTGCTCTGTCCAGACTCCATTCCCATGCTGCTCCTTTCCCCTATTCTAGAGCTTCTAACAAACACTACAAGAAAAAAAGCCAGTGAAGTCCCAAAATAAACCAACTTTCCCCTCTTGAATTTCCTTTTACTCATTCATCCAGCTTTTCCCAGTGCTTCCTTCAAAGCCCTTTGGTGGAGAGACTCACACAAGCAGCTCTTCTTCACCCCAGAACTCTGCCTCACATCGACTGGGGATGGAAGGGATGTTTTCAAAGTCTCCTCTTTCAATTCCCTTTGACCACTGTCTCCTTTTATCATCACCCCACATTACCAAGCTGCATTCATCTGAGGCCTACTACTCCCATTAGTTCTTCATAGGCCTCATGTGATAAGAGGGGGAAAAATCCTTTCATGGATCAGTAACCAGTTAAAAAACAGGAAACAAAGGGCTGGAATAATGGTCAGAATGCAGAGACAGACCACAGGGTTCCGCAAGGAACTGTAGGAAGGCAGTGCTGCTAAACATGTTAATTGGTGATCTGGAAAAAGGGAAAAGTAGTGAAGTGGCAAAGACTGTAGATGAAACCATCTTAAGCTATTTTGTAAAATCCAAAGCAGACTGCAAAGAGCTACAAAGTGACCTCTCAAAACTGTGTGACTGAGAAACAAAATGTAGATGATATGGAGTGTAGATAAATGCAAAAAAAATGCATATTGGAAAGCAATCCCAAGTATGCATATAAAACGATGGGGTCTAAATTAGCTATTATCACCCAAGGAAGAGATGTGGATAGTTCTCTGAAAACATCCATGCTGTGTGCTGAAGCAGTCAAAAAAGCAAACAGAATGTTAGGAGCCATTAGGAAAAGGTTAGGTAATAAGACAGTAAATCTCATAAATCCATGGGATGCCCACATCTTGAATACTAGGTCCACTTGATCTCAAAAAGATATAAGAATTGGAAGAGGTGCAGAGAAGGGAAACAATAATGATTAGGGATCTGGAACAGCTTCCATATGAAGAGAGATTTAAAAGGCAGGAACTAAGTTGCTTGGAAAAGAGAAGACTAAGGGGGGTTATGTTAGAGGTCTATAAAATCATAAATGGTGTTGAGAAAGTGAATAAGGAAATGTTATTTACCCCTTCACATAACACAAGAACCGAGGGTCATACTATGAAATTAATAGGCATCTGATTTTAACAAACCTATGGAAATACTTCTTCACACAGTCAGTTGACAATGAGATCTGAAGGCTATGCTGTGAATACCAAAAGTAAAACTGGTTTCAAAAAAAGAATGAGATGAGTTCATGAAGGATAGGTCCATAATGGCTAGTAGCCAAGATGGTTAGTCATGCAACTTCATGCTCCTGATTGACAGAGGCTGGCACTAGAGAACAAAGAATGTTCTGCTCTGTTTATTCCCTCTGAAGCATCAGGTATTATCCATTGTTGGAAGACAAAATACTATACTAAATGGACCATTAAGAATGCCCATACTGGGTACAATGGGATGCCACAGTAACTGGACCCTGAGCAAGTCCTTAGAGAGCCAGCAAATTGTGTTACCCTACCATTTAGTCATATGGTGGCTGAAGTGGTACTGTGTATGCCAGTTGCACTGATTCCTTACCCTAGGTTGTGGTTTTTTGCCCTGAGAATTATGGCAGATTATCTCAAGGTTGTTGTTAGTTTGGCCCCAACTGTAGTGTGCAGAGACTTCAGTAGGCTTAGAAGTATTAGATGTTGATGTCATTGTGCATATAAACTACAAAAAAAGTCCATCAGTAATAGGAAATGTACAGATACGCAAAATAAGAAAAATGCTGCTTGAGAACTCATTAAGTTTGATTTAAGGATATTTACTTTGTATATTCTCACATGGAATGGTGACCACTTGGGTTGTAACAGTTATAAAGCTTGAACTTTTTGAATCTCAATATCTACTGTGATTAAGTAATTACTGTTTGACCCCTTCCATAATTTTCGATAACTGGAAATGTAAATCAACTTTTTTAAATTGCTTAAAACAAACATCAATGTTATCCCTGGAAATTTATTTAAAAAAAAAAAAAGATTTCTTCCAAGCCTCGTCTTTAGTTACCACCATTTTTTCTGCCAAATAAATTTTGGAGTGGGCTGTACAGGTAACTTCAATAGTTTGATGGTACTTAAAGTGATATGCAGGTAACATCTACTTAATTTTAAAAAATCTGTTATAGGATAAAGGGGTCATTTCAGGTCAGATTGAGGTAAAATTAGACCTGCCAGCTTTGTTTTGGATGTCATGTGTGCCTGCATGACACTGCTGTTCTTCCCCACTGAGCCTGTCATCTTATTTTTTCTGAGGCAAGACATTCACATTTGCTTCAGCCCTACTCACTGTCTTGAGAATTGCACAGCACCAGATTCTTGTCAGTTTGAATGCTCAGCCCCTTCCTGATGTGAATGCAGAAATCAGGTTCCAACAGACAGCATAACATACATGCTGGTGGCCACAACCACAGAAGAACCCAATATCCTTGTGATGTCACCTAGAACATTATGGGTTGATAATATTCATGATGAGTTTATTCAAGTTTTTATCACTTGACAGGAAAATGTTAGTTGTAAAGAAATGATGTTTTGTCTTTCCTTATTCAACCAATTCTGCAGGTGGTTATAACATTCATTAAATGAAATAATTCCAGTGGTTTTGGTAGGGCACCAAATATATGTTATGATTGTGAGAATGATCTTGCTCCATCCTCCGACCAGACTTACCCAGGAAGATAAGTGGTTAAAGGTATTATAGTTTCAAGCTCTGTTTTCAAACACCAGACTTCCACAGAGATCAGCATGACAAGGTAACAAAGGATTTTCATTTTAAAATACAATTGACTCTATTAACCTCAGATTGTCAAAAAGATCAAATTCTATTGCACCTTCTGAGAAGGGCAGCCAATTAGCAAATAAATCAAATCTTTCTTGTGCTTTATGTTAGTCAGAAGGGGAGTTAAGCTTTGACGTGATCCTCCACATTCATTCCTTCTTTCACTATAAGCTAGTGAAACCCACCTTTTCATTGCTCACCTCAACCATTAAACCAGCTTCTGTGTTTCCTATTCTCAATCATTCCACCTTTGAACTTCTTGGCATATATTTCAGTGCAGGAAGACACCACCCACCTCACCTTTATGAATTTGTTTTCTCCTTTAGGCCTCATTACATTAACTTTTAACTAGCTATATATATATATTGGACATTAACTTTTTAACTTTCAAAGTACCTTATCAGATTCTTTTTATGTGTTTGATCTCATTAAAAAAAAACCTCTCTTCCCAACCTGAACAAACAATGTCCACAAGGACCTTGAGAGGACAAAGAACTGCCTTTGCAATAGGCACTAGACCTGTGTGGATCTATGGGGAAGCCGTATTTCAGTTTAAATACAAACAAACAAACAAACAAACGCTCTTCTTGTGCTTTCTTCAATTCTGTTTACAACCAGGAGATTACAAGACAGAGACCAAAGAACAGTGCAGCATGTGGCTACTCACTGAACTATACAACTGTCTGCCATAAGGCATTAGGGCAGCCATCTCTTGACCATCCTCTCATGGTTAGACTCTATTTGACTATTTCCCCTCTTACAAACTCCACTGTCTGTCTTGTAGCTAGAACAAGCCCAAACATGAGGCTGATTTAATAACAAAAACAACCTTCAAAGTCCCAAACCTAAAGTCCATCATCATGACTCAAAAGTTCATACTCAGTTCTGGCTCTTCTATCCTACACAGAGCTCTTCTGTCTGTTCTTCACAAAGCTGCCATTCCTAACCTTTTCTAACTGCAACTCAGCCTCCTGGCTCTGGCTTCCTTCTCCCATCAGCATCCCCTTTCCTGAGAGAGAAGGCAGCATTTTCTACTGCTTTTCAAGGACATCCTCCCAGTTGGCTGGAAGAGAATCTTCTGGAATCCCTCTCACTTTACAGAACCAGTATATGCCATACACATTACATTTGGACTTTGTGGCCCAATCAAATGTATCAGCATTAGTGATTCTATGGAAGAGAGTAATCTCCCCTCTACCCAGTCCTCCAATATCACCATTTATGCAATGATGCTGATGAATACACTGAAGAATTCTATTATTAACAATAAAGTGCTATTGTTAACAATCTTGAGGGGTCATGTTTTTCCTAGAGAGCTTTACATTATAAAACAGACCTGAAAGGAAGGTTTAAATTCATACATTTCATGTCACAATTATGCAAGAGAAAAAAGAAACTTTAATCTGAATAACTGAAATGACACAAGTTTTATAAGAAACTGAAATGAACAGAAAAAAAAGACCATTTCTACTTACTATAAAAAAAGCATGCAACCCCAGCTCAGAATCTCCAGGCCTGTGACAGTAGACATAAACTCTATTAAAATCATGGGCTAACCTAACAGTTTTAATTTTCAGGGGTTTTCTTGATCCTACTTGCAGACTATGGGGCTCTGTGTGGAAGCATGCAATCTGGGCCTAGTACCAGCCAATGCTGCAGACAGCCAGCCTATAGTAAGGTGGGGTGATTTGTGGCACTCTGATTTAGGGAGCAATCTGCTTTGTCTCTTTGCTTTGGGGTTTTTGTGGGTTACCAGGCCAGATTAAGGCATGAGCTAGCCAGGCAGCTGCCCGGGGCGCCAAGCTATAGTGCCCCTTACAGCTGCCATCAGGTGCCACGCGCCTGGCTCCCAGATCGCGGGCTGCAGCAGCTCCCAGCGGCCACCCTACAGCGGCCGCCCAGGGCGAGGACCATGTTAACCCCCGCAGCACCGGCCAGCAGCACCCTTCCCCCCGCAGCTGTGGGGCCCTGCACAGCCTGGCTCGGCCCGCCCCGGGCTGCATGCCAGCAGCGGTAGCTGGGCAGGGCCGGACCAGGCACGTGTGTCCTGCCAGCACTTTGAAGACTAGTCTACGCACTGAAAATTGCACTGATGTACCTGAACCTGTTTCTTATCAATTTAGTTAAATCGATGTATAACCACCATGTTTGGGCACTCTCAATTAGTTTAAGGGTATTGGATATCAATTTAGCTTAATCATCAATACATTCTTCGCATCCTTCTTGTGTGGAAAGGGCAGTGGAGGAGAGGAAGGTCAGTTGTCTCTACAGCAGCTTTCCCCCTTTCTCTTCTACATTGGAGCTCTCTGGGGTACATCTTCACTGCATAGTCAAGCCAGGTGATTGACATTCAGGTCTGAATACCTTGACCAGCCTAGCCCAAGTGCAAACATTCCAGCTGTGTAGAGCTATTAGCCTTACTGGTTCTGCCCTTGCTCAAAGGTGATGGGGAATAGATCCCTTTGTTCTTTGTGCTGAAGTGTTCTAGGGTTTGTGCCTAAACAATTGCAAGATAATTCTTCTTTTCTTTGAGGGAATTGTGTGCAGGGCATTGGAGACCTAGCAGGTGATTTAGCTCATGTCTTCACTGCAGAGCAGGTGGGTTCCGGCCCAAGCTGAGGCAGAGTTCAAGCTCTAACTAACCCATCCCCTAGCCATATTCCAGCTGGGAAGGAAAGTACTTGGAGACCTGCCTCAGGTTTCCTTGTGTGGAAGGTAGAACTAAAACTCAGGTAAAAGCTGAGTTAACTGTGCAGGGTGGGAGAGGGGAGCTAGCTGGCTGAAAGAAAAGAGTGAACTGGTGCTGGCCAGGGGCACAAACCCATTCTGCACCCACTAAATCCAGGGAAATGCCCCAATAAAGTTAGCCAGACCCAGGCCTTCCAAGCTGGTCGTTGGGGACATTTAAAAAAGGATACTTCAAAAAATACTGTCTGAGAAGCCCTGTCAAAAGCTCTAACTCTAAATTATTACTTAAGGGGGTAATTTTAGGGTACCTTTTACCTTGGTCTAGACCAGTGTTTCCCAAACTATGGGCCATGGCCCGGTATCAGGCCATGGGAAAAAAATACTGGGTCTCAGCGTGGCTGCCGGGAGGAGAGCGGGGTGGGGCAGGCTGGGAGGAGGTGTGTGTGTGTTGGGGGGAACCGGCTGCCAAGAAGCAGGGTTGGGGGCAATGGGGCTGTCCGGCGGAGACAGTTGCAAACTGCCTGGCTGGTAGCATGAGCACATCTACCAGCCAGGCAGTTCGCAGCTACGGACTGATACATCTAATAATAATAAAACTTACCTAATTAGAAAATACCAGACATTTTATATGTCTGGTATTTTCTCAATTTGTTTCCCGGACAGAACCCTCAAATACTGGGCTGTCCAGTACAAAACTGGACACCTGGCAAACCTACCCTTCCTTGCACCCTCCCTCCTAGCCAGATACCCTACTCCCAGTTTGCTCCTGCTCCTGCCTCCTGGAGTGCCCATGCGACGCCGGATCCCCCAAGCCCTGGCCCAGGCTGGGCGGATGATGCAGCCGGGTGAAACACTGAAAATTTATTCATTTTTAATTCTTTTTTTATATGTGTTTATATTTTTGGGCTGCAAAAAACAGTATTGAAAAGAAAAAAAAAACAGGTTCCAACTAAAGTTAAAAGTTTGGGAAACCCTGGTCTAGTCAGCTTTCTATCCATCTTACAGCCCATTTATCCAATCCATATTCCCTTAACTTGCTGGCAAGAAAATTGTGGTTGACAGTATCAAAAGCTTTGCTAAAGCTGGCACTGGGGGGGGGGGGGGTTGTTGGGAGGACCAGAAACAGCTTATTTGAATATTCATCATTTGCTTATTGAATATGCAAGTGCATGTCACCAGTCCTCCAAAAGCTCGTGAATGGACTGACTGGTCCTCATGTCAAAAAGTTTGGGAGCCCCTGGTCTAGACCAAGCTAAAGAGGCTTCAGGCAGGTTCTTCAACTGACTTGAAGGCTCCCTACAGAGATAACCCTGGCCTCCTCTCTCTCCCCCAGGATCCACGAGTTTTGCACTTGCCACTATGGCCTGTTCTCTCTGTGGTACTGGGGGGAGGGGTAACTTCAGTCCCCATGTGAGAAATTAAGAGATGTCCCTCTTTAAGCCCTCATCCCATGGGCTTCTCTGTGGGAGGGTGTAGGCTGATCCTATTTTTTTGGCATTGAAATAAAAACATCTCTTTCCTTTTTTATGAAGTGTGCAGGGAAGACTGACAGTTGAGGCGCTGAAATTCACAAGACTTCAGAGGAGTGAGTTCTCTTTCTCTAGGAGCCAAAACCGGTCCTGGATTCCCCAGGGTACCTCTAGCAGTACACTCTCTAGAGACTGCATAATACAAGATTCTGCTACAGAAAAAAAAATCCACAGATTCTGGATAAATAGCAACCATCATGTTTTAGATTTGACAATCACATTTCAATGGGAATGAAAATCAGAACTTCAGAGTGAATCTCAAAGAAGATAAATAATTGTCTTAGCACTGGAGCTATATAATGGCCTAATTCCCAATCACATGCCAATGTGCTATAAAGCTATTGGATACACACATCATTCTGCAGCAGGATATTTCTGTTCAGGTTTTGTTTATATTAACTTCATAGTAGTGCAACTACATTACCCACAGCTAAACAGGCACACATTTCCTTAATAAAAATATGGCCTGAGGGCTGGTCTATATACAAACTTATACCAAATGACTAAGCTTGTTTTAATGCCCACCTTTTGTTAAATGTACACACATGTGCTTGCACCATATATTTAAAATTAAAAGTAACTTATTTCACAGGCACCAACCCTGTGGTGCTCTGGGGATGGAGCACCCATGGGAAAAAATAGTGGGTGCTCAGCTCCTACCAGCAGCCCCGTGGCTCAGTGCCTTCCGCCCATCAAGTTTGGCTGTTCTGAGATGTGAAGGAGGTGCTGGTGGGAGGAGCAGGGGTCAAGCACCTCTTGAGAACTGAAGAAGTCAGCACCTATGCCCTACTGATATAGTTTAAGTTGCTTTTCTACTGTTCCATGCTTATGTAAGACAAGCATCAGGTCCTGAACTATGACAAAGAAAAATAAAGTTGCATCATTCCAATAAAAAAAATTACTGGTACATACGTATCCAATGATCAGTCATCAAGGCAAGCATTTTTCTTTTCTATCCTGTTGTTTTAGTCAGGATTAAGTCTGTTGCATTAGACAGAACAACAGGAAACGGATTCAAATTCCACCATTCTTATCATTGGTTGTGCTGGGCATACAGTATATGGTCTAAAGCAGATGGCATGCACTGTTCAATTAACAGATCATCAGCCTGCAGAAGTAACTCAAATGAGGACAATAGTTCTGATTAACACCATAAAGAGAACATGTGCATAAGGAAGAAAACAAGCCTACATGAACTCCAATCAAGTATTTTTAGGGGGGTCATTTTCCCAGGCACACAAGGCATTTATGCACCCGACTCCTATTGAGCATCTATGGAAATTGGGCACTTGACTACACATAAATAGATGTCATGAATATATTCATGGCCCATAGCCTGGATGGAATGAAGGAAGGTTCATGATTCTGATAAGAGACTGACAGTACATATACATACGTATGCATGCACGGGGGAAGGAAATGATAATCCTAGCTAACAAAAAGCTGACAAATATAGTCCGTGTCATAGGTTACCCTTAGTTTGAAATTCTATGTATCGTTATCTGAACAGTGGTAATCCGATATCTATTTAAAACAATAGACATCCAGAGAATAAAAAGATTATTCCACAGAAGGCTTCTGCTAGTAACAGGATATCACAATTTTATGCTAATGTACTAGATAAATACATTATGGAACAATTCTCCAGTCATCTGAAGAAGTGGGCTGTGCCCACGAAAGCTCATGATACCATCTACATGTTTTGTTAGTCTATAAAGTGCTACCAGACCATTTGTTGGTTTTTAAGTTTTGCCTGTTACAGATTAACTCAGCTACCCCCTGAAACAATTCTGTATTGTCAGGAATATCAGTGCTCTTTTTCCATTTCTGATTTCTATGGACTAAAGTACAGTTATTTGAATGCTAGCTGTTTTGTTTTTAAAATATATTTGGGCTCATATATTATGAAGAATCCTAGATAACATATATATTACTATGAAAGTGCATGTGACACCGTGCTATCTTCTATGCTCACAAGACATTTTAAAAGTGTTTAAGGTCTTGCTTCAGTAAAACATTTGAGTACATATTTAAGTCCCACTAAAATCAATGTGTCTCAAATATGAGTTTAAGTGATTTTTTGGATCCGGTTACCTTCTTTTAAGAAATGGTACCATAGCAGTGCTGTTGTAACCATATTGGCCCCAGGATATTAGCACACCATCCCCAGATCTGAAGAAGACCTATGTGTAGCTTAAAAGCATCTCTTGCTCACCAACAGAAATTGGTCCAATAAAAGGTATTACCTCACCCATCTTCTCTCGATAACAGCAGAACAGTTCTACTGAAGTTCAAGTTACACTCTAAAATAAACAGAAAGCTGATCTGGAGTTTTCAAAGTGCTCTAAAATCCGTATAGTTATTCAAATTGCTTTGAAATTTGATGTGCCTCATGGAGATAAGGGGTATGGTCACAGATCCAAATTTGGGGCCATTTAACCAAATGATTGCCAAATTACAACCTCGGGGATGAGGGGGAGCATCTTTTCTTAACATTGACACATTCTTGGACTTTTTTTTTTTTTTACCCTCAAAGACTAAACAAGGTTCTACTCATTGCACCAGAGTCTCAGACACTCAAGGGTTGCCCCCAACAGAGTGCATGGCATTCACCAGCCCTTTGAAGGAAGTGAAATGTAAACATAGTTTGAAAAAATATTTGCTTATCCAGTTATACACACTAAGACTCATTTAGGTGCTTATTTGATGATAATGAGCAACATTGCTATACCAACCTTTGACTCTCCAGGTAGATGCAGTTATGATGACCAATGAAAGTTTCTATTAATATATCCATCTTTGTTCAGGAAGCTGGTGTTGCTATGCCAACTGAAAAACCACTTTTGTCCATGTCGGCTGTGTGCACACAACAGGGTTATGCCAGCATGGCTACGCTGATGTAAAGACATTCTCAAAGACATAGCTGAAGTCTTTTTTATTATTATCTAAGTACAGTACTGTATCATTGGCAAATATAGGGGAGAACTACAACTGCTTAAATAACCACCATGTTCTGCCAATAGACATTTCACTTTGTGTTAAAAACTAGGAAGTTCAATGGCAAAACCCTTCATTGTGTTTGCTCAGTTATACCTTGTAGCCTTCCGGGATATTAAGTTCAGCAAAACTCAGATTTTTGAAAACCAGGAAATATAAAGTTAAGGTAAACACAACCTTAACTCTGCCCTCTTTATGGGATGCCCCACAATACACATACACTGCCTTCTGACTGAAATGGACAGAAACTGCCTACATTTACCCTTCACTCAAATTCCCCGTTCCCCTCACTAGAATATCACCCATTTAAAATATAACAGCCACTTTGTGTCTTTTTACAGTCCCTGGACACTGTCACACAGGATACCACCTAACCCTATATAGCCCCATACCCATCACTAAATCCACAGACTGCTCTCATATGCCACCTCACTATTAATAGCCTTGGCAAGCCTACCCCAGTGCCCTACTACAACTTACAACTCTGGGTTAAAAAGATTCAGACTGGAACATCATGGTGCACACATACACTTGTGCCTTTTGCCAACACGTCTGGAGGAACTCAGACTCAGATCTCCTCATATCACAGGCAAAGCTTTTCCAAGCTACTCCACCTAATCCTTTGTCAAAAACTGGGCTAGAGATGGTCAGGCCTAGTGGTCAGAACTGGAGCTGGCAGGTGTAATGATTGCAGAGGAAATCAGGAGTTCAGGGTGGGGTTGGAGTGAGGCTGAAACAGGCCTGGGAACCTGCTGCCACCATCAAGCAGAAGAGAGTTCCAAGTCGGAGAGTGATGTTGAGCATATCAAGATACAGTTCCTTCTTATATATCTGGCTTGAGAGTCACACAACCAGTTCCTGGCCTGTGGAGTGGCTGGAGTCTAGCACAGGAGTGACTCATCACCTTACAGCTGAATGCGGCACATGCTAAGACTTGCCAGGGGCTATGGCCAGCTCTGGAGAGACTAAGCTAGAGTGACATGGGCGTTTGACTATTTCCTGAAGTTCAAGTTTTGCTGAATTTAAGACACAGGAAGAGCACAAGATATCACCAGGCAACCTTAACTTTCCATGTCATGATGCCTGTTGCTCTTTAGTTCATTTCATGAACTCCTCCTTTATAATTCATCAATGCACTGGGGATTATTGAAAGAGGCAAAATATACAAAAGCTTAAATCTAGAAAGAAAAGTATTGGCCAGAAATGATTGAAATATAACAAATATTTGGCACCAAAACCCCCATCAACATATTGTTAGGTTTTGTCAAGAATTCAACAATACTGGCCATATCCTGACTTAGGCAGTGAACCTGGAGCTCCAGTGCTCGCACTTACAGAAAGTTAGAATATGGCTGTGCTTTACAGTGGAAGCTCATCACAAGGGGATTGTGAGTTTTATTTATTAGCATTTGACTTATAGCACAAGTCATCTAAAGTAGTTAAAAAAACAAAAAAAGCTGTTTGCTATTTAGGACACAAACCTTTTATTTTAGTTTTAGCCAGCCGATGCCTAACGGCCATAACACACAAACACTGTACACTAGGACACAATCTCCCTAGGAGATTCATATTGTACTCAAACTAGTAATGAACTTGTCAAGATACCCGAGCATACTAATCTAAACTCTTCCATTAGCCAAATTAACATACCCTTGTGTAAGACTGCTCTTGGGGCCTTCTTCTAACTGGTCCCTTCAATTCACCAATAATTAGACCAATCCATGAATTCCTCACCTAAATTGCATCTATCAACCCTTCAATGCCCGGGCTTGAAACTTTCTTTTGTCCACTTGACAGTTCCTTAAAAGCAGCCTGGGGCAAAACATATTGCCCCTTTGCAATCACAGATCTTTCTGCCTCCCTTTCTGTCTCTGGTCTCTCTTTTCTACCTGGGCTTGCTTTCTTCATTGGAACTGCTATGGCTGTATGCCTCCATCAATGGTAATTCTGGCAGCTGTGGAGGTCTGCTCTCAGCCTGATTGCCTGTCAGATGGGAATATTCTCCCCTCTCTTCCACCTGTACTCAGCATAAGAGTTGTTAACTCTAATCCACCTTAAATACCACATAGATCTTACTAGGCTTAAAGAGTAGCAGCATGATCTCATGGATGAAGTAGGAGGCTGGGAACCTAAAACATAATGCCTAATTTTAGTTCTGCCAATGACTCGGCATGTGATCTTTCTTGAGCACTGAACTTCTCAGTGCCGCATCAGAAAAACAGGGGCAACAATACTCCTATATCTCTATGGGATTCAGGAGGCTTAGCCTGCACAGTCTTTGGAGATATATCAGATTTGCTTAGTTTGCAAACCTCTGTTTCTCATGTGATGCGTGAGATGAAAAGAACCCAGCTTGACTGTTGGATCCCAGCATGAATTTGTCGGGCTCACCAGCTAGGAAAATAAAACCCAAATATCTTTGCCCAAGAAGAGCAAGACATAAAACACTTTTAGCAGGACAGCTGTACCACTAGAACCTTAGTGTAGAAACTACCATCATCAACGGGAGGCATTCTCCTGCTAGCATAGATAATCCATTTCCCGTAGAGGCAAAAGCTAGTTTAATGAAAGAATTCTTTTGTCAACCTAGCATTGTCTATACAGGGACTGAAATCAGCTCCACTATGCCGCTCGGGAGGGGGGTGAGTTTTTCACACTCCTACCAATGTGGTGATGTCAACCTAATTTTTTAGTCTAGACCAAGCCACACTAAGCAAAATGCCATTTCTCTGTTGGCCTTTATGTAAGTAATGTGGCAACGTTCTTCACACCCTGTCTGATCAATTCCAACATCTCAAGGAATCTTCTAGGCCTCCCCATGTTGTTTCTGTTAAACATTTGCAAAACCCAGCAGGAGGCAATGGGAAACATACACTGTCCCTTATATCTGGCTAGCAAACTCAACAGCTTCAAAAACATAAAAAATTACAAAGGTCCTTAGAGATGAACCAAAAAATATAGATAATATCATGATCTTTCATGGGCCCAACCCACTTCATTAGATGACAAATATTTGTCATCTGAGGAAGTTGATTGTGCCAATGAAAGCTCGTGATACCATCTATCTATATATTTGGTTTGCCTCTAAGGTGCTACATGAGTCTTGACCATGGTTGTTTTTAAAGTTTTTTTTAGTTCTAGAGTAGCACGGCTACCCCTCTGAGATTTTGTAACAGCTCCAGTGACTTTATAATTGTCTAGCTCTCAGGACCAATGGCCAGCAGCTGTTAACACCTTTCAGCGTAATATGCCCTCCACCACCAAACAATACCCCTACATCTCAGCTCTATCCATCCTCCTAATACAGGCTAACATGTTTAACCTGACGTGACAGAAATAAAAGAATTGTTGAAGGGGAAGAGGGCTCCACAGAACCCCTGGCATGGCTGGAGAATGGTGTACAATGGTATGAGGAGGTGGACACCCAGAGCCCTTGATAAGTGGATGGGGAGTTGCAGGGATACCAGAAATAGGGAGGGATGGGAGGATGACACACTGGGAGCTTGGCGGGAATGGAGGGATTCCAGGAGCCTCTGGTGTGAGCAACGAGCTCAGCAGAGCTAACAGAAGCAGCAAAATGTGTGACCCCATTGTTAACTTGTCTGTTAAATTACAGAAAAGGATATTGGGGGGTGGGGGGGGACAGCAAGGCCCAGTTAATGAGGAATTCCAAAATACCAGCATTATGAAGAAAGACAGAACTGCTCTTTAAGTTGTGTGTGAAAATGACATGCTGGTCTCCCATCTGTACACATCACAAACCCATCACAGGGTGGGCAATCTCCATTTGACAGGCCTAGGAGTGGAACAGCAAGGGTGAGCTGCAGTTGAAGACAGAGTGAGGTGCCCACGCTGGCGAAGCTGGGTGGGAGAGCTTGTCCTGCATTGTTACAGCTCTCAAAAGCTATTAGTCCTTTGCCTAAATCAGTGTTGCCAGCTCTTGCAATTTTTTCCCAAGTCATGAGATTTCAGGCAGGCCAGTTTGGTAATGAGAAAAGAAGCATCTTGTTCCAGCCTTCAGCCATGCCTAGGGAGAAACCGCATCACCACTCTGACTAGCTGTCTTCTTAATTGCCCAACTCCTAAGGAAGAGCAGACAATCAGGGGTTCTGCGAGAAGCAAGCAGAAGAATCCTCCCCACTCCCTTCAGCAACCCAATCCATTTTCATGGGGTAGGGAGCAGAAAATTGCCCACCTGCTCAGGGTGGCTCCATTTCCACTTCCAACCCTGTGAGCAACAGGATGTGTGCCTCTGCTCTGTCCCCCCATCCCCACCCCACCCATTCTACAGCTCTCCATCTGGGAAAGGGCAGAGGATGGTTGAAGAGCCCCTGTCCCCAATCTGAGGCAAAGGCGACCCTGATACAGCAGTGCAGGCCTGCAAGGGGAAGGATGAAGAGTCCCAGGAGAAGCAGCAGTAGAGGTAAGATTGAGGGGGAAGAACTGGTCTGAGAGACTGATGGCTCAGAACCAAGGGGGCAAGGATGGGTAGACGTGAGGGGTAAGAATTCCTTCAGCAGGAGGCCAAAAAGCACAGTAATAAATTTGGGCGCATAGATGACACTAACTGTCACGCAAACACACACACAGGGAGGAGCAGTAGGACACGAGGAGTCAAAAACTAAAAGACAGCCCAGAAACAACATAGGTTTTTAATCTCATGAGTTTAGGGGTCTGACTCATGATTTCGATAATTAGGGAGTTGGTGACACTGCTTTCTTAAGCACTCATTTTACTTTAAATGTATTAAAATCTGTTTCCTTGCGTTTCAAAAATCAATCACCACAATAATAAAGGGACAGAGGTGCCTCCAACAGCAAACACTGAGTTATAATTAATCACCTTTATCAGAGGCAGCATACTTAGCATTGATAAACAAAGACATGCATGCCAAGTAATAATAAAAACAGTGCCCATCCCAGGGACATTGGAGTGGGGTAGGCCTCTCATGACTGCTGCAGCCACCAAAATGCAATTATTTCCCTAAGTCTGGGATTGTCTTTGTAGCACAGTGAAATCCTTTCAAAGCTGCCATTACTGTCCATAAGAACAAGGCACTTGAAGAGGAGCCATTAGTTTGAAGTGATACATAACAAGAGACAGTCAGAGACATGTTTTGGCAGGGACCTTGAGAAGCAGGAGCAAAGGTCAAAAAGTATTGGTGGGTGCGGAATGAGCCAAATCCAGGGAATCTGCCCAGCCAGCCGGGCTGAAAAATTGAAGGGTTCATTTACATATAAGATTCTAATGTCATTTGAAACCAAAACTTTCACGAGGGTCGCAGGCTCTCCCATTCCTGTTACTGGCAGCTTTGAAAATACACTAACACCAGCAACCTTCTCTCTGCTTCATATGCCAAAAAATAATTCAGCTATAGCCATTCTATATTTTAAGACATTTCTTTAGAGCTAATATATCACAACTCTATTGTCACCACAGGTGGTTACTTAAAAAAATCCTGACTTAGAGAATGAACATAAAACTGTTTCAGACAGCCAGTCTGCAATTTTGCTTCTTTCTGACTGTTCACTAAATGGGTATTGACAGATCTGTTGTTCATCCTCCCAGTGATACTCAGGGCTGAAAGGTCTTATTTAGAGCCATAAAGCCAGATTTGTTCTGTTAATTTTTAACTAACCACCCCACCCCAATAAGTGCCTGCCTTCCTTCCTGAAGGCTACCCATGCTAGCGTATTCCAGCAAGATCCAGTTACTGGCCAGCACACAACCCTAGCTATGCACTCACTTTACCTTCACCAAAAGGATTTTAAGACACTTCATCCCCAGACAATTTGGAAAATCTAAGTTGATCATTTACTGCTATTCAACCTCACAAAAGATTCCACTGGGTTGGTGTACACAGGTATTCATAGAATTCACAGGCACAGTTCTCAGTGCCTCTGTCTGCCTATAAACAGGGGATAGCCAGCAATATTCAATTATTATGTGCACTGCCTGGTCTGATACTCACCCCTCCCCGCAAACACGCACTCCCGACCTTCACTTCTCGCTAAGGTGGATAAGCCAATACAAACAATGGGTCTGATTCTTCGACCAATGAGATTCAGAAATTATCCCTTTGTATTTACTAAGTTTACACTGTGAGAGCTGGTCTACAGAAAGTTTTTGCACCAACTAAAACTAGTCACGAAACTGGTAAACAAAACTGTATGTTGATCCACTGTCAGAGGTGAGAGAAGCCCACTATGTTCACTAACATAACAGGTGCCATTTGATGCAGTAACTCAGCAGTGTGCTGAGGAAAGGGACGATGAAAGACCAAATAAATCCTCTCTCTAATCATAAGAGTTCTAGAGTCCAGGAAAACAGACATTGTTTGTCATGCTCTTAACCTGCCTCCCATTATGCAAGTGGTCCGTTAGGAGGGAAATAGTATTGATATAACTACTAATTTCAAAGTATGTTGCTAATACTTGAACCTATCTATACACAGCCAGTGGTTATGTGGTATAGAATGTGACATAGGAACACCATCGCACTTAGATCCCTTTTCTGTCAGCCCCTATCTTGCAGTTGTGGCAGTCAGATTTTTTTTACTTCATGTGAACAAATCTTTCCTGCCTGCGCTCTTTCAGTTCCTAAGTCCCCCTGTGCTGGGTGGACGCTTCCTCCATCAGTTTGGCTGACAGGCAGCCTGCTCTGATATGCTTTATGATGTTCTGCTGCTCAAACATGCCCTCCCCTCCTGGTCTCTCTCTGACACAGAGTTACAGTAGTAGTGTGTTTCCAGGGAGCTCTCTCCCCTTCAACAGAAAGCAAACCAGAGACAGAGGGGAAGGAGAGTGGCCAGTAAGTGGAGGACAAAACTCCAGGTAGGGTTGCCAACTTTCCCGACTGGACACCATTAACAGCAATGGCATATGTTCCATCCAGTTGGGAAAGTTGCCAGTCCTTCCTACAGGACAGGTTTTGCCTCATTAAAGCACGGGAGCTGCCTGGATTGAACAGGACTGAGTGCTGCAGATAGATACAAGAGGAGGTGCTACACCATCTTTGCCCCCCTTCATGGGTGGCGGGTGGAGGCCCAGCTGGAGAAGGCAAGCCCAAGCCCTGCCCCTTCCACCTGAAGCCATATGCCTTGTCCTGAGACCATGCCCCTTCAACAGCCTCCCCCAGGCAAGCCCTGCCCAACCCCAGCTGAGGGCCGAGACTACCACGCTGCGGCCCCAGCCTTTCCCAGGTGTTGAAGAGCCAGGCTGCCACAGGGCAGCTCCAGCCCTCCCCAGCCATTGGGGAGCCTGGCTGCCAAGATATGACTCCAGCCCTCCCCAGCCGCAAGGGTGCCAGACTGCTGCACCATGGTCCCAGTCCCTTCTGGGTGGCTGGGCAGTGTAGGGAGTTTTGGGAAGGCAACGCCTACCCTTGCCTACATTACACACTGGCCACGCCCCCTCCTTGCTCCATCTGAGGAGAGGGGAAGAGTGGCAATTTCTGCCAACACAGCAAACAGGCCAAGTGGTAGGAAACTATTGCTAGCAATGGCCATTTCTTTCCTGTCCACCTGCTTCTTTATCTGACAAAACCCCTCAGTGCTGCTAAGGCAGTAGGCAGGAACTCTAGCATTCCTCTACCGAAGTGTCTCCTGTGTAGGGCTCTGGTTTGTGAGGCTGTCAAACCACCATCCCTTACCTCAGTTCCCTCTGGCCAGCTTTTCCAAGCCTCACAAGCATCCCATGTGGCTGCTGCCAGCTCCTGTAGTGGGATGTGGTACACTGACAGTCAAACCTTTGCTGTCCTGATTCTGTTATATTCTGATATATTGGCATTGGAAAAGGTTCAGAAAAGCGTAACAAACATTATTAGGGGTTTGGAATGGGTGCCATATGAAGATAGATTTAAAAGATTGGGACTTTTCAGCTTAGAAAAGAGGAGACATAAGGGGGATATGATAGAGGTTTATAAAATCAAGACATGTATGTAGAAAGTGAATAAGGAAAAGTTATTTACTTGTTCCCATAACATAAGAACTAGGGTTCAACAAAATGAAATTAATAGGTAGCAGGTTTAAAACAAACAAAAGGAAGTTTTTCTTCACACAGCGGATAGTCAACCTGTGGAACTCCTTGCCAGAGGAGGTTGTGAAGACCAGGACTTTAACAGGGTTCAAGAAAGAACTAGATAAATTCATGGGGGTTAGGTCCATCACTACTTATTAGCCAAAATGGGTAGGAATGGTGTCCCTAGCCTCTGTCAGGGGCTGGAAATGGATGACAGGAGAGGGATCACTTGATGATTACCCTCTTGGGCACCTGACATTGGCTACTGTTGGAAAACAGGATACTGGGCTAGATGGACCTTTGGTCTGACCCAGTATAGCCATTCTTATGTTGATAGATGCTAGTGCCTAAGAAGTAATATTATAGCTCATTAAAAATTCCAATGCTCTAGCGTTTCAGAATACAGTCTGGGCAGAACAGAACGATTTGAACAAGACAGGTTTGTGAAGTCAGGCAAAACTGGTTAAATAAAGCAAAAGCACCATTTGGTCAGAAAAGTCCTGCAATTAGAAGCTGGTCTGTTCAACCAGTGAAGACAATTAGCTTTATCTGATCACTGGAACTAGCTAAGCAAAGAAAAGCTTTCCTCTCCTGTCAACACAATCAAGCAGACTTCACCACCTGGTCCAGCAGAGCTGCTGTGTTTTCAAACTATTTGCTCACACAAATGCCTAACATTCTTGCTGAAGTTGTATCCTCTTGCAGCTATTGGAGCGCTGTTAATGTCTGCATGACAACGCTACAATATTTGGGAAAGGCTCACACATATCAGCTGCACACAGTACTGCAACCTGGCATGTGCAGTGAATGTGAAAAATATTTGGTTAGTCCTCAAACCTTGAAAAAACAGAATTTCAGACTCCTAGAGAACAATCGCTCCATTGGTTTCTAACCCTCTTGTCACGCCTGCTTTCCCCCCAATCCAAAAACAAAGGAAGCTCGTGGGTGTTTGGCATGCTCAGAGAGTGGAGAAAGGCACAAACACATGGTATGGGTTTTAGCTAGGCCACAGTTTTATGCCTCATTGATCTGTTGCCAATTCCTGGGGGTTCCCATCACTGGGGGAGCCAATTGCCACACAAGGAAGGTCTCTGGGCACCCATATAACCCACCCACATGCTGGGTGCAGTGCACTGTCCCATCTAATGGCACTGAGACCACTTACAGAGAGAATAATGAGTCTACTCTACAGCCTTAGCTAATAGCTAGCTGCAAGAACAGGTGATCGTCCTTGAGTGGCCTGGCAGCCACATATGCCTGCAGTGTCAATACAGGACACAGGTCCCCCTCACCGGAGCACTGCAGAGCAACAGCCTAGCCCATCCCCATTTTATCAATTTTTGATCTGTGGCCCCTTCCCAGTTCATGTCCTGTAGTTTCAAGCTCAACCTGAAGAGCCTTATCTGAAGGGAACTCCCTGACCCAGAAGATACCAGAGAAACCCAATAGAAATGATGACTGGGTGAGTAAAGCCTCACCCCCTTCGTGGTAAACGCAAGGAAGACCCTCAACTAATTGCTAAGAACTTGCAAGGTCACTAGCTGCCTCATGTTCCATGTCCTGACAACTTTCCCAAATCCTGCAGATCATGATTCTCCAATATGGATCCAGAGGACTCACAACCCTGCAGAAAAAGGGCCACCCCGGATAACTGGTTAGCTCTAGCAAAACCATGAATTGTCAGATTTGGGGTTCTGACATAGGTCAGGCCCTGGACAGACCCTCAGCCTCCCTGAAACTCCTAAATGCCATTGTACAAGCCAAAAATGTGTGCAGGGCAAGTGCTCCCTTGGCCTTTAGCAACAAACATGTCGTAGGGCTGCTGGCATCTATTCTGACGCTTTCTTGGCCTCTGGTGCTCAGGCTCAGAATGTGTGGACCTGAAATTAGCCATTGTTAAGCCCAGGCACACGCGAAGCAGTGAAGTGAACATTGCTTGCACATTTCTGTTTGGCAGTGTTAATTGTTAAACATTTCTTGACAGAAGAATGGGATTTGAGAGCCTTAGTCGCATTAAGACTTTCATGCCGGTGGAGTCACTCCTTCCCCTCTGCTGTTCAAAACTGCTGGCGGTTCTCTCTAGACCCCATGCACCCCTGGCAAGGTGCGAATGGGGGGATGAGAGACTTTGTGAACTCCCCCGCCTCCAGGGCCTAATTGGCCTGGGAGTGGCAGAGCATGTGAAGTCTTCTCCCAACATCAGGTGCGGGCCACACAGAGGCCTCACCCTTCTGTCCGAGCCCCTGCTCCTTCTGCATGAGCCCCCGCCTGCAGCCTGCAACCACTTCCAAAATTCATGAAGTGCCCCCCTGCAAAAATTATTGCCCATCCCTGGGCTAATGGCTGTTTATCGCTAGCTCAAACTGGAGCCTGAGCTCTAGGACCCCAAAGGGAGAGGCAGCCCGAGTGGATCCACCTTCACTACTGCTTCCTGGAGCGGGTGTAGTAGGACCTTGGGCCCTCCAGCAGAAGACTTTGAAAGGCCGGGTACACCCCACCTCAGGTAAACTACCACACAGTAACATTGTCTGTAAGCTAAACTTCTCTGGCCTACAGAACTGTGTTGAGATATCTAGGAACTAGGTGGGATATACTCTGAGATTAATGGCACACCCCACTTCCACAGAAAGCCTGCAAACAGAGCAGGCAACTGAGCCCTAGTCTGCACTGACACTTTAGATCAGGGGCAGATGAGCATTTTGCGGGGCCCAGGGCAGCAGAATTTCGCAGGGCCCCCCCCCGTTTGACACAGCGCATGCTCAGGGCTTCTTGAAGTGTGGGGCCCGGGGCGGCCGCCCCGCTCGCCCTGCCCTATATCTGCCCCTGCTTTAGATCAACCTAGCTGTGTGACTTATGAATTTGAAAAATTCATGCTCCAGAACACCATAGGGAAGCCAAGCTTACTGCCAATGTAGATCCCAGGCCCGCCAACTGGGAGAGGCGAGGAGGAGAAGGGAACAACTGTCCCGGGGTCTGGGGATACCAAAAAGGGCCCAGAGCGCCCATCAGCAGCTATAGCCCCATGCCCTTTAAATCACTGCTGGAGCGCTCTAGGCAGCACTGAGGGCTGCCTATGAGAGAGGCAGCACTCCCTGGGTGGTGCAGAGGGCTGCCTAGCCCCACCCCTGCCCCTTCTGCCTGAGACACCCTCTTTTCTCCAACTTGCCTAGACCCAGCAAGGCTATCGGCCCCACTGGTAGATGAATTCTTTTGTCAGCCTAGCTACAATTGTTCAATGAGGTAGATTTCCTATGTAGACAGAAACACCTTTACCATCGACGTAGGATGTCTACATTACAGCACTTCAGTGGCATAGCTAGAGTACTGTCGCTGTTCTGCTGGTGTAGCCAAACCCTAATATTTTCCAGGTGGGGGGAAAAGATTCATGTTCTTCTGATTTCATTCAAACCAGTTCACCTGTTCTTAGACATAATCACAGCTGAGCAGGCAGGCCCATGATTTCAACCCTTATGGATTCTAGGGATTGTCAGGGTTGAAGTTATGCTAGAGTCAAGCCTCAGTGGCTCAAGCAGAGCTCCCAGTGTTACAAGGGAAGAGAAAAGAACGTGAAGTGTTGCCAAGACTATAGCTCCACGAGCTGTGGCAGTCCTGGTCTGTTTCCTGGTTTGCTGTCAGTCTGTGGGACATTCACAGACCAGGTTATACTATGCAATGGTGTGTGGTGTCCTGATATGAAATCAGGGGCAATAAGAATGTTTTCCCCAATTTTTGATAGATTATTTTCCAACATGATCTACACATACCAGCAATGACATTATTCAGCACCTAGACTCCTTGTGCACAACAGAGCTTCTCTACATCCATTCCCATTACATAATTCTACAACCGGTAACAGGAAGTTCCAGATTTACATCATTGAGTAGTCAGGCTGTTTAAGTATTTAGAATCCAAAATAATTGTCAGGATACTGGGAAAAGAGGAAGCTAACAAAGCAACAAATATACTTTGGCTTCTCTCACGTGCACTAGCAGCCATTGTTTAGGAAAAGTCTGTCATTGTTTCATGGGCTAGCCTGCCCTCCTTCCTTCCTCCGGAGGCAGAAAAAGAAAAGACAAAGCACTCCCTTTCTAACTTCATGTTTACAAAACATAAATGTATATGCTGCTCCTTTACCCCTAGCTCTAGCTGGGCTGTTGCTGCGCCTGTAGCGGAGACCCGGTCTTAACTGCTTCCCTGTTTACATTTGTAACACAAGAAACAATGTGGAGATTTAATGTTTGTTTGATAACAATCTGTGACCTCGGCATCACAATTCATTGTAATGAACATAATACTTTGTTTTGGATGGCCTAGCCTGAGTTACTTTCAAAAACTAAAACTCAGTGAATTAAAATCTCAACCCATTCTTGTACCTCTGCATTGATGTTATAGTATGAGCTAGTCCATGCTAGTTAAAGAAGGAACATAAACTTTGCTAGATTCCCTTTTATTTTTGCATTATACAAACCAGTGAAATACTGGACTATGGCCTAAAGTATATAATAGAGTGAACAGACCTTTATTGTAACTCCATTAACAACAACTGAGTGACACCCATTATCGTTAAATAATTTCTGATTCCCTATTTGACAGATGTTCTCTGTTACTGCTCAGAATTTCTTAGCTAATGAGCTGGTGAATTTTACCAAACATTAAAGAGATTCAGTAAGAACTTTCCCATTACTTTTAACCACTTGCCTGATAATGAACATTCCAGGTGTATCCAGGTAAAATGACCCCTCAACGTCCTATCACCCCACTCATGTCTGTTAATAAGACAGGAACATAGCAGGTTCAGTGTAGCAGTGTGAGGAGTTGAATACTGAAATGTTAGCTCTAGAAAGGAATTCCATTATTCTTCTCTGTGGATTTTTTATATGCATCTTCCTCAGAAGCTAGGGAAACAAAAACCAGGGGAACAATTAACAGGAGCTAATGACATGGAGGGTTGTTGCAGTTAACAGCACTCCAATACAAACTAGCCACTTTAAGGCTGCAGCTGTTTGTCTTTCCCAAATTTAAAGGGACAGCAGCCAGAAAAATATGCTAGCAAGGGTTACTATAAGTAAGCAAGTTCATATTAAAGAGTCCAATGTCTGTAGGCAATCACAGCAGAACTAGCTCCCAGGAAAATTATTTAAATCCTATCTTCCTAGGAATCTGAATGAGAGCTATACTGAGATTCCCAAACTATGGAGTCTGCTGCGTTGAAACAGTGCTGCCAATTATTTTCCTTTAAACTAGGATTCAATTATAGAAATCTATGGTGTCAGGGCTGTGTGCTTCATACATCTCATGCTTAAATCTTCTCATCAGTGCAACAGCGTGCTCCTATTCAAACCTCTAGGAGCACATGCTCTGCTGAGAGTAATAACCTACAGCAAACAAGAAGGGGCTGGAGCCAAAGCAAGTAAGGTTAGAGACTGCATTAACAAAACACCAAGGCAAGAGTTCCAACACTGCTATCATGATATGAAAGATGTGCAGCCATGGATGTGTTAAGTGTTGAATGGCAGAATTCCAACCCTGCTTAGAGAGCTGCACTCCATCTCCCTCCTTTTGCTCTGCCCAAGCCTCCTCCTTAATCTTTCCCACATTCTCCTCCCATTCACCTTGGTGCCATCTTTCTTGTTGCTCTTTGTGTTGGAACGATCTCTCCCTTTTCTTGTGTGTCCCAACTACCATCCCACCTTCATTCTAATCCCCCTTTTAAAATACATATCTTTCAGGAAGCCTTTCAATAATCAACCACTTACTTATATTTTTGGTGGTCCCTCTGGGTGCAGAAGCAGGCTGGGGATGGGAAGTCTGGCCAGGAGTAAGGGTGCAGGAGCTGGCTGGGGTCTTGAAAGGGATGTGTGTGGGTATGAGAGGGGTGGGGACTCGGGATCTGGTCATGAGAGGGATGGGGGAGTACTACCTCCTAATGCTCCCATTGACCAATGGGAGCAGTGGAGAAAGCCTCCAATTTTTACCACTCTGAAATTGGGTCCCACAATCCTTGGTCATCCTGTTGTTTTTATTATATATTGCTTAGTAATTTCATTGAGTGTACTGTGCAGATGCTCTACGGGGACACAGACTGTTTCCTATACAGGCAGTCCCCGACTTACGTCGGATCCGCACTTACGAACGGGGCTTTTCTCGCCCCGGAACTCGCGGGCGGTGGGACCACCCAGACTCGCAGTGGTCCCGCCACCGCGTCCTCCGGGGTGAGAAAAGCTGCTCCGGGTGTCCGTTGTCTGCTGGAGATGGTCCCCAGCAGACCAGGGACACCCCGAGCTAATCCGCAGAGGCGCAGGACCCCGCTGCCTCCAAGGCTTTGCTCGGGGTGTCCCTGGTCTGCTGAGGACCCCTCCCAGCAGACCAGGGACACCCTGAGCAGACCAGGGACACCCGGAGCAAAGCCGCAGAGGCGGCGGGGTCCCGTGCCTCCAAGGCTTTGCTCCGGAGCAAAGCCGCAGAGGCGCGGGACCCCGCCGCCCCTGCGGCTTTGCTCCAGGTCTCCCTGGTCTGCTGGGGGGGGGGCACAGCTAGTGCGCCCCCCCTCCCCAGCAGACCAGGCTTTTGTTGTGGACGCCTGGGGTAGAGCAGCTGGGGTGCTGCCAGGTTGGTCCTGGGGAGACCTACCTGGCAGCGCCCCAGCTGTTCTGTCCCAGGCTCCAGATTCAGCCGCTGTTGAAACTGATCAGTGGCTGATTCCAGGAAGCTGGGGGCAAAGCAACTCTGCCTCGGGCTTCCTGTAGTCAGCCCCTGGTCAGTTTCAGCAGCAGCGGCTGAATCTGGAGCCAGTTCCGACTTACGTACAAATTCAACTTAAGAACAAACCTATAGTCCCTATCTTGTACGTAACCGGGGACTGCCTGTATACTTTACTGCACTGAACAAAAAAGCTGTTGTTGGCCATTCTAAATTTAGAATCATCACCTCTCTAATTCTCCATAAACAATGCACAAAGCCTTTGTTCATTTAGAAATAAGAAGTGACATTTTTAAAGATACACATTCCTGATTATTCAGCTTATCTGCTCCCTGCCCATTCTTAGGTAATTTTCTGACTTAACTGATATTAACATATTTTGCTCCTATTAGCACTGCACAGATAATGCTGCCATATAGCGCAAATTGAGTTCTGATTGCAGTATCTTCATTAGTGCTGATGCTCTATGTGGGAGAAAGAACACAGTTTAGGCCCCCTATTCTGTTTCGCCAGGCTAGCAGTTGGAAAAATACTCTTGACTTAATACATTGAATTAATTTGACAGGGACATTACTGAGCGGAAGCTAGCTATGGAGCTTCATGATATCATTAGTAGTCACCTTTCTAATTATACCCACATGTAAAAATATATTTGATCATGAAAAATAGAGGCCACATCATTGCTGTTTGTTTCTGTCTTTCATCAGGAACAGGATGCGCAACTCCCAGCCAGTGTGGGACACCGCTCAGATGCCAAAATATGAAATCTAATTTTCTAGGTATCTCATCTAGCAAGTTCTATGGACAACCAAGTTCCTGGTGCGAAGCTGTTCTCGAGCTCTCCGTCACTCAGAACCGCGTGTGAGTTTGTCTCCTGGTGACCATTCCCTATCTACAAATAAGTTCTTTTGGATACTCAGAATTAATTCTAAGATTCTAACATGCATCCAGATGTTACATTTCCTCCTCGAGACAAAGCTATTAGACCCACATGATCTGAATAAGCAGCTTCTGTGATTTACCAGACTGATAGATCATAATGTCCCAATCAAATACAGTCCTCTGGGGAAAACACTGCATCAGATGAAAGTCTTCAAGAAAGAAGCAACCAGTGTAATCAACCATTGAAATACTCTGTTGGCTTGTCAGAACAATATGTAATAATTTGTATCATAACAACACCTCTTTCAACTGAACAACTATCCCATGTACATACAAATTAGAGATCAATACAAAGCATAAAATGAAGATTTGGATTCCAGCCCACAAAGCTTGGGGGAGTTCCAGTCTGAGATTCTTGTGCTAGCCATTAAAGAGGTGATAATCAATGCAAAATTCAGACAGGATCAAGGTATGTCAGCCTTCATTGCAGGCTTTTGGTCGGTCCATCTGAAGTACAAATATTTACACATGGTTGTGAAATTTATTAGAACTGTATCACTCATGTTCACATCTCTGAGGTGAAGTAATTGTGCAACAACTATGCAAATGTACCTTTGAATCATTTGATTTCATATTAAACCCCAAAAATTGCCCTAAAAAACATTACTGAGGTTGCAAAGTCAATCGCTGAACAGTTAAGAAATGCCAGAATCAAGGGTATCTATGCTACCTTTTCTCAGTTCCAGTGTGCAGCCTCATCTAACCTGAATTAGACATTTTAGGAAAAGTCTTTCTGAGTCCCCTTAGCTCCGGGCTGAATGCGTGCTCAATGACTATGGGGATGGTGCATGCACTGTATAGTCAGCACAAGGAGAAGCTAGGCCATGCTAACTAAGGACAGACTCTTCTAAGAAGTCTCTACTGACTATGTGCCAACTGCAGTTTTTCAAAGACATCTCTTGGCTAAAATTGGGCAGATTTTTGCAAGGGCAACAAAAGATGCATCCTTGACACAAAAGTCACTATCTGCCAAATTTCAAGTTCCTCTTCTAAGCACTCTAGATCATTTCAAAAAAAAGGTCTCAAGAATATTTTTAACATAAGCAAAGCCAATTTTTTTCCCCCTAGTCTTGTACTCAGAAACGGCTTGGCCGTTTTTGGCAGCAATTAAAAAAAAAAATAATACTGAGATAGACACCTGTCATGGAAAATGTGAGTCAAAATGATTAAAGTTCAATAACGATATAATAACGGAAAACAGGGTCTTATACAGTAATAGAAAGTGTCAGGCAACCTTAATTATGGGTGGTGCTACCAGTCTGCTCGTAACTTCAATTTTTTTTTTTTTGGTAGTGCTTTCTTTCTAATGCATTAATACTCATATATTCGTTTGGCTAAATATCCACTAGTTCCAGTAAATTTAACTTTTCTTAAGTAAAAAACATGAGCCATAGCTGTATATGGGGATATTCAGGTCCAAGCATAGAGTTTTCTCAAATATCCTATCTTATTAAATATTCCATACTTATCCATGTGATAGGTAAGATCTAGTTTCAACAAAGCAGCAGCCCATTTGTATCACCTAATACATTTTGAATACAGAGTGCTGCATAAAGAATGCTGACAATCATTGTTAATTTCTATATCCTCCAGTGCCAATCATCCGCTGTACCTGCTATACTACCATTCTATTACCAACATCTTAGAACATACCTGCTTGTTCCACGTAGAATATCAGTCAGCAGACACATCCAGAAATCAAACATTTTTAAAAGTGATATGAGTTGGACTTTCCAAATACAGAATCTGCAGGTTCCCTCTTTAGTTTTGTTCTGCATTGTACTTTACAAAGAAGCCACTGTTATTGCAAATTAGATACAGGGACTATATGCTGACCAGTAAAAAGAAAGGGATTGAGTATATATACTATAGATATGGCATCATCAGGGACTCCATGGATTCTCTGAGGTTCACCCACTCATAGGGGTAAACCAGTACAGTAGGACCACGGATGTTGCCAGACCAGAGACCCAGTCCAGCAGCTGGGAGTGGGGCCTGGCAGTTGGGGTCAGAGCTGGAACCAGAACTGGAGCCCAGCGACTGGGGAGCAGAGTCTGGTGACCAGGACAGGGGCTGGGGCCAGCAGCCAGGAGCAAACCCCAGCAGCTGGGAGCAGAGCCTAGTGGTCAGGAGCTGGAGTCCAGGGGTGGCGCTCAATGGCCAAAGCACAGAATCCAGAGGCTGACGGGGCTAACATTGAGCTCCCCTGATCTGGCAAGCTCCCTGGTTCAGGACCAATTGGGTCCTGAGGGTTCCAGACCAACCAGGAAGGTCGAACCTGTATTTCATTTTAAAAGCTGTTAACAGTGGCTTTTAACAGTCTCCCACACAGACTTCTGAAAAACAAGCATAATACATATGTTTATGTATGCTGCTTTTCCGGGAAATAGTTAATGACCGATAAACATTTTTTTTATAGATTCAGTTAAGTAGTTTCTGTATGTAACTGAGAAATGAAAATCTTATTAGGTGAAATATAGAGGAAAAATTAGATGATTAAAGGCTTTAAGTTTTGAAGATTCAAACAACCAAAACCAAAGAATTTAATATGCTACTTATTAGAACCAACTTTTAAAGAAAATGTTTCTTATCTTCCATTTCATTTCTGCTTTTATTCCTTCATTCACCAAGGCTTTTGTGAATATATATGTTGCTTTCCTTCAGATTTCAACAGGCAGGATACAAAGATTTTGCAAGTAGCGTGCCTAAGATCATGAATATATTTTCTAAATAAACGCATGAGCACATACAATATGTAGCCTATATATGAGTTCATATTTGGTCAGATAATGTTCTTACACCTGTTCATTCAGGCTTTAGACTAAAGCACTTGTGAAGCTAATGAATGACATCTGAAGAGTGCCAGATAAAAATAGATTGAAGGGTTCTTGTAACATTATCAAAAGGATATGACCTAATAGATGACATAATCTTATTGGATAAATTATCTAAATTGGATGTCTCCTCATGTTCTATGACTCGAGTGTGCATAAAATGGCCGACCTCCGCAATGGGTCACTGACCTTGTTCAGTCACACTCACCATTCTCTGAGTCAGTCCTACGCAGTTTATTGTTTGGATCAATGATATTCAATTTTTACTGGATAACCACCCCAATCTACTTAATCACAGTAAAGACTGAAAGGTGCAAACCAAGTTATACTATATAAGCTGATTGGTGATGGATAATATTGCTTTTAATGTACCTGTTTTTGCATGAGCGTGGTAGGTCTCTACATAGCATATGTAGGTATAGATACTTACTCTGTTCTTTACTGCAGTCTCTCTTCTTCAAAATGGTAAGATTCACAAATGAAAGTGAACACACAAATAAAACAATAGTTCCAAGGAGCAGACGAATACACATGTTGTGTGTCTGAGCTCTGATGTATTTGCTAAGGTATAGTTTGCCGGCAGTCAGCTTGGTTTAGTGTTGCGTATGTAACTCAGGGCTGCAGGGGCCCCATGGCAGGAAGTTCAGAAAATGGATGACGTTTGCCAGGGGCCTTGCTAGAAACATTCATTCAATACAGCAGGGCAAAGTAAAGCTGTTCTCTCCCCTTGAAGAGCCCCACAGAATGGTAGAAATGGTACAGTGTTACCCAGAGATAGACATGAGGATACAAATTGCACACCCCGCCCCCACATGAGGGTAAATCAACCATAGTGTCTGTGTAAGCGGGGAAATGGAAAATTAAGGGAACTGGTTAGGGAAGTGTGCTGAACCAAAGAACTCAAAAAAAAAAAAAAAAAAAAAAGCAGAGAACTCAAGAACGTGAACATGGAGGGAGAGCTTGGAATACTTTTCAGTCCCTGGTGTCCAACATGCTAGCCACTAGCCACATGTGGCTGTTTGGCCAGTTGAGTGTGGCTAGTTGGCTTTGGAGAGTCTCACAAAGTTATTTACATTTTCAGAATTATGTGGCTAGTTTGCTATAGCAGTACTCACTATAGTAGCTACTACTTTAGAACTGGTTGGACATCACAGCTTTAAGTCCAAGTTGCTGAAACTATCTGAAGCCTGCCTTTCAAGGGGAAACAATTGTAGGGGAGAATTACAGAACAACCTGGGTGAACAAGAGTCTCAAATAGGCTAGTAAGGGAAAGCAAGAAGCTCACAAGGAATGGAAGATGGGATGAATCAGCAAGAAAAGATGCCTCTTGAAGCTCAGAGCCTATGGCCCATCAGCAACTGCTAATAACAAATATCTCCAATGGCCAGAAATGGGGCATTTGATGAGGAGGGCTCTGAGTTACTACAGATAATTCTTTCCCATGTGTCTGACTAGCAAGTCCTGCCTGCATGCTCAGGTTCTTCGTGATTGGCATATTTGGGTAGGAAGGGAATTTTTTCCCAGATCAGATTGGCAGAGATCTTGAAGATTTTTTTGGTCTTTCTCTGCAGTATGGGGCACAGGTCATTTGCTAGTTTGAAATACAGTGAATGGTGAATTCTCTGTAACTTGAAGATTTCAGTAACTCAGCCAGAGGTTATGGATCTACTACTGTAGGAGTGGATGGATAAGGTTCTGTGGCCTGTAGTATACTGGAGGTCAAACTAGATGATCATGATAGACCCTTCTGGCTTTAAAGACTATGAGATATAAATACGGACTACCTTTCACTGAGTCAATCCCCCAGTGCCAGAGGGGATGAATTGAACACAATATCTGTTAAGCGATTTGAAGATATAGCACACTTGTAGGAATGAGTGGCTTTCCCTCCCCATCGGTCTCCAAAGGAGGCCATGCCATCTCACTACAGCACTAGATGAAGATATATAAATGCTACATATTACTATTAAACTAGAGTTAAGAAGACTGTGAAAACAAAGTAGCACAAGGTAAAAGGAGAGAGAGAGAGAGAGAAATCTCTTTGAAATGTTCACATATTTAGTAAGTAAGTGATTGGGTCATCAATTATATATTGAAGAAAGATGTGAAGAAACTGGAGCAAATATAGAGAACAAAAAGGTTTAGAAAACCTGACCTGTGAGAATAGGTTGAAAGAACTGGGCATGTTTAGTCAAGCGCAGAAAAGGCTGAGGGAGAACTTGACAACAGTTTTCAAATATGTAAAAGGTTCTGTAAGGAGGTCTATGTTTTCCAAAGACAGGACCAGAAGTAATCAGCTTAGTTTGTACCAAGGAAGATTTAGACTGGAAATTTAAAAAACAATTTTAACTGTAAAGATAGTGAAGCAGTGGAAGCTGTTCTCTTGGGATGCTGAGGAATCTCTGTCATGAGAGGCTTTAAAGAACAGGCTAGACAAACACCTGTAAGGTATATTAGGTATGTTTAATTCTGCTTCAGCAATGCCCGATGGACTAGATGACCTCTTGAGCTGCTTTTCAACCCTATATTTCTATATTTTACTCATAATACAAGAGGAATAATACTCTGCACAGCTGCATTTTCTCCATCCATAGGCCTCACAACACCATCCAAAGGTGGATAAGTGTTATTATGGCAACTTCACAATTGCAGTAATTGAGGTGTAGGCAGGAATGCCAACAGGAGGAGCAAATGGGGTAATTGCCCTGGGGCCCCGTGATTCAAAAGGGCCATGGACCCTTTAAAGCACCGCTGTAGAGCCGTGCCATGCACTTCAGTCAGCGCTAAGGGCTGGGAGAGCCCAGCATTGCACTCCAGGAAGTGCTGAGGGCCGGCTGCCCCCAGTCCTGCCCCTTCTCATAGAATCATAGAATAATAGGATTGGAAGGGACCTCAAGAGGTCATCGAGTCCAGCCCCCCGCCCTCAAGGCAGGACCAAGCTCCGTCTACACCATCCCTGACAGATGTCTATCTAACCTGTTCTTAAATATCTCCAGAGAGGGAGATTCCACCACCTCCCTTGGCAATTTATTCCAATATTTGACCACCCTGACAGTTAGGAATTTTTTCCTAATGTCCAATCTAAACCTCCCCTGCTGCACTTTAAGCCCATTACTCCTTGTCCTGTCCTCAGAAACCAAGAGGAACAAATTTTCTCCTTCCTCCTTGTGACACCCTTTTAGATATTTGAAAACCGCTATCATGTCCCCACCTTCTGCCTGAGGCTCAGCCTCTTCTGGGAGCACAGAACCGGCCCGCACACACACCGGTGGCTTGTCGGCACCTCTGGCTGTAAGGTTAAGAAACTTAAAGTTCTACAGTGAGTCATTAGCAGTCAAGAATAGAACACAGATTTTCCAACTCCATTTTTAGCCTTCTGGTCAACCCAGTGAGAGAGAACAGTATGGCATGGTAGGTATCATTAAACTTGTTATACAGAGGAGTAAAATGACTTGTATAAGGCTATTTGGCAATTAAGTTGCAAGACTTGAAACACATGAAGAGGCGTAGCGAAGGAAGGGCAGGGAGGGCAGGTGCCCCCGTACTGGGGTGGGAGCAAAGCGCATGCTGCTCTGGTCCACGTGACACTTTTGAACAGAGACCCGGGAGTTGGCTAAGTGCTCCCAGCTCTCTATGCACTGGGAGCTGAGGCAGCAGGGCCAGGCGGCAACAGCAGCCACTTTAAAAGTTAGATTTCCTTACCTGGTCATCCCATTCCTCCAGTGCCTGGCTCTGAGGGGGGGAGGATTTGATTGGAGGGGAGGCACTCCTGGCACTGGGGGTAGGGAGGCCTGACTCTGGGGGAGGGATGAGTGCATAGGGATGGGAGGCCCGGGGGGGGGGGGGGGCTGATTCTGGGGAAGGGGTGAGTACATTGGGATGGGGGCTTTGGGGAGGCCTGACTTAGGGGCAGGGGTGAGTGCATTGGGATGGGGGGATGGGTGGGAGGAGCTGGCTCTGGGGGAGATGTGGGTGCATTAGGGTTACTTATTTTTTTTAAATAAAAGATACTTTATAACAAAAGGAAAAACTTAAAAAATAATAGTCTGGTTACATTTTAAAGACTAACAAACATGTAGATCAGGCATGTCAAACTTGAAGCCCACTGAAGGCCACACAAATGAAGACTGTTAGCTTTCAGAGACAGCAAAGAAAATGTACTTCTATCGGAAAGTTGTAATTATTTATTATTATAGATTACGTTTTTGGTATATTTTATAATATTTTTTCACGTCTTGTTTTAATATAATACAATAATTCGATGTGTAAAATTGTTATTTACGCAAAATAATTTTTAATTTAAATACAAATTTAAGGTACTTTTAATTTTTTATATGATACATAACTTGTTTTGTTGAAATAAAAACAAGTATAGACCATGGTCAATCAAATAGAATAGGCTTCTGTAAAAATTTCAGATACTTTGTAAGTCTGAGATTTTGCATAAACATATAATTATTCGTACAATTGCAAAAAATTGACATATATTTGATATAAAATTAATATACATTGTGTGATTTTATTTGGAAATAAATAAATAAAAACCAAAACATGAATAAAATATCCCCCTCCAGTGCCCCAGAGCCAGGCACTCCCATTCCCCCGTTCTAACCCAATTCCCCTCCACTCCCCCAGAGCAACCCCACACCCTCTCTAACCCAATGCCTCTTCCCTCCCCCAGACCCAGGCACTCCTAGCCCCTTTCCCCCCATTCCTAATGCCTGGGTCCCGGAGCCAGTGTCACCGCCGCCACACATTTCTTCATCAGGCGCTGGGGAGGTGTGAGCACAGTAGCTAGCTGTGAGCAGGCACTTGATGTCTGTGCAGAGCAGCCCGGCCAACCGTGATCTGCTCTTGGCCATGTGCTCTGAGTGGCCAGTGGGCCATACTTTATTCTTTTATAAAATCCTGTGGCAGGCCACAGAAAATTTCGACTGGGCCACGTGCAGCCCGCCAGAAGCCTGTTTGACATGCCTGATGTAAATGGGATCATGAGCTTTTGTGGGCACAACCCACTTCCACCCACGAAAGCTCATGATACCATCTACAAAAGGGATGGGCAATAATTTTTGCCCAGGAATCACTTCAAAATTTTTTGAAGTAGCCCTTGGTCACCGCAGAAGGGGCAGGGCCTAAACAGGAAGGGGCAGGGCTAACCAGACCATGATTGGTCTGAGATGGAGGAGCCCCTTTGCCCTCTCCTTCCCACTAGGCACCCATGTCTCTTGTAGGGCAGGAGGAGGCTTCGGGCGTTCCCCCACCCCCAGGCCAACCAGGAAGCCACCTCCTGCCTTGTGAGGAGCACGTGGCGCTTGGAAGTGCCGCATGCTGCTTGCAGGGTGGGGGCAGAGCAGAGAAAACTTCATGTTCTCCCCCACCCCCAAGCCCTAATTGGTCTGGGGGCAGGGGAGTAGCAGGGCCTCAGCGGACCGGATCCAATCCATGGAGGCCCTTTTGCCTACCCCGCTCTACATGGTTTGTTAGTCTTTAAAATACTACTGGACTGTTTTATTGTTTTTTAAGTTTTTCCTGTTACAGACTAACTCAGCTACCCCTCTGAAGCTTATAAAAAGGTTCTATATTATACCATTCCTTTCTGCCTCCCTGTTTTCTTTCTCCTTTGGCGAGATGGGCAGGCAGGAGTTTTGGTAAAAATGTATCAGAGCTGCACACAGTGCCCTCTCTACCTCAGCTGGTGCTGGATAATCAGTGCCTCAATTCTAAAGAAGTTGGCATTACTGAAGTGATCGATCACCCCACATTTTGTAGCAGAGTTTCCATCTCCCAGTAATAGCAGAGACTTGGGATTAATGTGGCTTTCTCAACTAAAAGTCTCATATATGTTCGGATACTGTGATTGTGAACACCTGGAAAGGCAGAACGCTCAAGGCAAAGTTGGCCTTGAATCTTGATATCTATGGCTTCAGTTGAATGGCTTATGTGAAATTTGGAAGAGCAGCTCAGAGAGACCTCTCTCCTTTACTTAAAGATAGAATCTCATGGCAGCCTGAAGGAAAAAGTCTTCATGGCAGACAGAAATCCACGCTTGCAGGGTATCCTCAGCCTTAGGCTTCTTATTGCTTCAAGTGCCTTCAAGAAAGTGAGGGTGATTCTTGTGTTGTGTGGTAGTTTTATTCAAAAGCTTTTTGGAGTGTTATTTGAACAAGTAAGTTAATCTCTTACATTTATAACTCTCATGTAGTTTTTCACTGTGATATAATGTGAAAAACAACGAGGTTAAGTAGGTAAGTAAATGGGCAGTTAGGAAGCATTACAGATTGCTTACAATACATTTATTAGGTATCTTGTTAGTCTTTAAAGTGCTACATAACTTTTTTTCTTTTTGTTTTACCAAGATCAGACTAACACGGTTACCTCTCTATTACAATAAATTTGATATGCTCAAAATATTTTTTACTTTTTATTCATTAAAGCAATGTGTTACTCATTGCTATAACAGTGGTTTTAAATGCTTGAATGAAATATAGTGATGAAATTCATATTTAGGTTGTATAATATTAATCTATCTCTTGTTTTATAAAACTTACATATTTAAGACTTTGACATTTTTTATGTAAAAGACATGAACCTAATGAGAATAGGATATGAAGAAATTAAAGAGAAAAACATATTTAACAGAATAAACCACAAAACTTTATAATTGATATGTCCGTAGTTAGTAAAATAAGTAAATCATTAAACAATAAATATCCTAAAAGGTGGATTATTTACAGTGGTGTAGTGAGGAGGGTGCGGAGGGGGAATGCCCCTGGGTGCCACACTAGTGAGGTGCCAGTATAGTCCCCTTAAAGTCCCCCTGTCATCCCTCTATTTGCCTGCTCCTCCTCTGCCCACCACCACCGGCTGAAACTACCTCCTCCCTGCCTCTCTGCCCCCAGCCCAAGCCCCTCCACCTCTGCCAGAGGGTAAGTGCATGCGGGTCCCAGCCCCAAATTGGAGGGGATTGGGTAAGACACAGTACAAGCTCCCCCCACTCCTCCCAGGGTTGGGCTCATCTGTGAACCAGGTTCAGGGCCCCACCTTTTGACGGGACGGAGCGCCAATTTTACCGTCACCCCCGGGTGCATAACACCCTCGCTACACCTCTGAATGCATGATTCCTAGTTTCCATCCCCTGTTCTAATGATTAGGTCAAAACCAGATTTCAGGTCTAGTGTCTACCATAATGGTGTAATAATCCATCCCCTTATGAAGCATCTATTGAGGAAAGGCTGGTCCTTACCCTAAGAATGAAGAGCAAAGAAAGCCAGTTTTCTTCTTCCACCTTAAGCGTGGTTTGCAAGGGTTTGATTGCTGTTTTTTGTTTGTTTGTTTTATGTTCAATGCTGAGTTTCCTGTAGAGTGTGAAAGTACTAGATTCCTGGGATTTCATGTATCACTGAATGCCAAGAGATTGGAACAATGACTAGATTGTATTCATGTGTGTCCATGGCTAGCTGACCATTTCGCAAAGTTCTGCTTACAAGAGGGGTTGCCAAAAGGCTGAAAGACACTAGTGGAGTGTTGATTCTGGCTGGGGAACAGGGAGCAACTCTGCATAGTAATTGGGCACTTACTTATCTTTTAGGTCTGTGAGCACAGTAGCACTATCCTTTTCAGGCACAGCAGCTGCAGCCTTTCAAATGAAGATGGTTTCATAAGTTTCATTGGACTTTTCAGAGAATCAAGTTGTAAACTGGTTGGCATTTCATAGTTTGGTGTGACTGCCACTTTGTGCAGATTTGTGCTGAATGTGTGTGGTTCATACTGCACATTTATGTACGTGAAGGTGTTTTTCTTCCAGTTGGATCGGAGCTGTGCCAGCCCAACTCATTTGTCAGTCTGTCAGCACCTTACTCTTTTTCTGCAGTGACCTATGTGGCAAATGTTCCTGCCAACAGCTGTTCAGATTGTGTGCAAAAAGCAGGTTGTGTTATATCCACTTTCAGCTCCATTATGGGAGCTTTGTGGATTCCTAGTTTCATCTCCAGTGCTTTCATGATGCCCCCTTTTATATTTTGCAGTACCCCCGGAGATAAGCAAATACAGGATTTGTTCCACATTCCTAGCTTTGCAGAATCTTTTCCTGTGCCCTTTCAGCTCCACTGCCAAAACAGAAACAAGGGTTGATAGGTTATTGACATTCAACACTTGCTGTGCCAAATTTGGATCCTGTAGAGTGTAGACAGAATTGAGTTCTCTATTATCCTCAAATCATTCCACTTGAGACTTCAAGTGATATGAAAATTTGACATGGGAATAGATGACATAATTTATTGGAAATGGTTACTAATGGCTTCAATAAAGGCTTGTACTTTGCCATTTTAAAATGCTCTCTAGTTGCATAAACTAGTTGTGTTTCCAAGAGCACTATGGGCAAACTTTTCAAAAGCACCTAAACGATATAGACTACCATGTCCCTTTTTCAGAAGTGACTTGGGCACTTAGGTATCTAAGGTTCTAGTATCATTTGTAGTTCACTTTAATCATATTATACTTCATTTAATGCATAACTCTGCTGTATGAGCAGGATTTGAAGGATTAGATTTCTATTGGTATATGCTGGTAAATGTCAATTTCACAACACATACACAGAGACAAAAATATTTCCATTTGTAATTATTGAAATGTACATCAGGCAAAGTAAGAAAAATGCTACTTGAGAACTTTAATTTAGAATCTGATTTAAGGATTTTTACATGTGATGTTGACAAATTGTGTTTTAACTGTTACAAAACTTTCATTTTTTTGAATCTTAACTTCTCTTGTCACTAAACAATTATTGTCCGAGAGACCCCTATTTCTGTTCCCCCCATAACTATCCACAACAGTGATAATTCATATTGATAAACATACAAAAATACTTAAACATCAATATCTGTTGAAATTATAGAAAAATAAAAATGGAAATTCTGATAAACCTACATAAGGACTTGCAATAATAATTATTATTATAACAACAACAACGCTGATCTTAATTTAGTATTTATTTATTGTGTGATATGATTCATCAATGCTGTGCCATATATATTCATTGTATGTTAATTAGGGTTGATTTGTAGGATTATAAAAGTATAGGATGATCGGTATTTAGAGGAACTGTGTGTTAGATATGAACCAGACAAGCTGAAACACAAGACCCTGTAGTGTGAGGCGTACAAGATTATAGTTTTGCTATTTTAGGCCTGCGAGGCAATAAATGATGGCATCATTAGTCAATGACTGAGAATAACCCAAAAGATTATGAGAAAAGAGGTACCAACTAGTAATATAGCAAAAGAGTGACTGGGAAGATTAAATTTAAATTATAAACAGCTCTAGTGTCAAATATTGCCATCAACATGTGCCTTAACCACAAGATAAAGGTGGTACATCAATGTTAATGAGAACCAACACAGTCTATAGAATTCAGGGTCTCCTGTGTTTCTAGAGCACACAGACAAATAAGGAAGAGGGGTGACACTTTCATGGACATGTGCAGGATGTACAGACAGAATCCCAGCATAATAAAGGATGCCCAAGCAGGAAAACTGAGCTTCCTATGGGACACTCCAACAGAAACCACTCCCATATTGATGATCAAGCCATGAGAGGGCCAACAGAATTTGACACCATCTGGGAGGATGTATGTCTGTAACATACCAGGTACATGGTACTTATCTTTAGGAATTATACATGGTGTGATATTTATAGCTTTGTTGGTAACGTTAATACAACTGCTAAAAGAGAGATGCTTTTGTCATTGTATGTGTTATTTGCCTATGGTTTCATGTGTTCCTATGGGCTCTAAATCCAGAACCGAGCTAACCCTGTTGAACTTGAGACAGTAGCTGCCAGAGCTGAACCCACTGAAGTATGATTAACATTCAGAAGGATAAAAAAACTCTTATATCGTGCCTTTAATTAGGAGATCTCAAAGTACTTTCCAAAAGGAAGTCAGAATCATCCATATTTTACAGCAGGGGAAACGGAGGCATCTAAATTCTTTGGTAACTCAATCTTCAGATTAGATCATATCATGTGCAAGTGTTTCCCACCTGCTGCTGACCTTTATTAACCTTTTCCTCTAAAATATGATCCACAAAGAAAGCAGATGCCAGATTTGTGCCATCTTTGCTTTTTTTAAAAAAAAAGTCTTTTTTTTTCAGCTCAGAAATTCACTTGTTTACTTACCAGTCATCTACTTGTGGTTCCCATCATCATGTCTGGAGACAGCACTCAGACATTACAGAAAGTGCTTCACAAGACCTCCCTGACATGACATGTTACTATCCTTCATTTTGCAGATAGGGAGGTTGAAGCACAGAGAGACTGTAATTTGCCTGAAGTCACACACACACAGACAGAGCCAAGAAGTGGACCTAGGTCTCCCAAATACCAGTCCACTGCCTTAACAACAAGATGGCTTGGAAGACTTTCTAATAACATGAAGATTAGTAAGATGACATTTCTATGTAACAAGGAAGTAAACACTTATTAAGGCTCATCCATACTGTGCTATAGTACAGAGTAGGGGGATGTGAATTGCAAAGCATACCAAAATGTTGCTGTCTAACTATCCTGTAGGAATGCTGCTGGCATGAATAAAGAATACCTAGTTTGTGTGAATGTAGTCCTCTTCAAACAGGACCACAAACAAGATACCTTTTAGTTCATGTCTGCAGCATGCAAACGGGGCAGTTAAGGGGCAACATTTTGGTATGCTCTGCAATTCACATATTCCTAGACAGCAATGTTGGGGCCCTGTAGACAAACCTTAAGATTGAAAGTGATTTTTATGCATGCCATTCATAACTTTGTTTTTTAAACATATGAATTATATTTAATATATTTAATCGATATTTCTGAAATTTCTAAACATGAAATACAAACAAAAAGATTGCAGCGGAGACAGAGGTGAAAAATCCTTTCTGCTCTAGTCCACGTTGATAGCAACAAAAAAAATCATTCTCTGGTGGTGGCCTACAATACCTAAAGTGAGCGAAGAGCAGCTCATTTCCAATACACACATGTATCCATACCACAAAATCCACCAAACACAACTGCCAGGCTTCACAAAGAGGGCAAGTATGTTACAGCCATAAAGACTTAACTACCCTTTGGGCCAGCAGTTCTCAGTCTGTGCAGGCCCATACGCAGGGAGGGTGTGAAGGGTGTGAAAGCACCCCCCTCATGGTCCTCCATGGGGCTAATTCTGGCCAACTGGGGGAAGGCAGGAGCGACACATTGCCCAAGCCTGCCTCCCCTGTGTTTCAGTCAGCCGGGAGAAGGCTGGGGCTGATTTTCTTTTCCCTCCCCCCCCCCCCCCCAGAAGTGAGGTGGGGCTGGGCCTTGCTCCTGGGGGAAGGGGGGAGGAAGTCAGCACCAGAAATCCCCCAGCTGGCTGGAGCATGATTACCTGGGGGGCTGTAAGGGAGTGCATTCACACCCTCATGGTCCACATTTACAAAAGAAGCACACACACCCCGCACAGAAATTTCTGCATAAGGGTCTGCTGTGGCCCATGGAACACTTGCGGCCCAATCAGTTCACATCTGCAGCCCATGTGACATCCTCAGGGCCATACAGGTAGTATACATATGGGCTGTGTCTACATTGGCACCCTTTTCCGGAAAAGTGATGCTAATGAGACACTTCGGAATTGCAAATGCCACAGGGGATTTAAATATCCCCCGCGACATTTGCATGAACATGGCTGCCGCTTTTTTAATTGAAAGTAGGAATAAGAGATCTTCCGGAAAAGGGCTTATTTTCCGCAAGATCCCGTCTAGACTGGCGCTTTTCTCCAGCAAAACCCCGAGCCGGAAAAAAGCGGCAGCCATGTTCATGCAAATGCCGCGGGGGATATTTAAATCTTCCATGGCATTTGCAATTCCGACTGGTCTCATTAGCATCTCTTTTCCGGAAAAGGGTACCAATGTAGACACAGCCATGATGTGGATGTGGCTCAAATAACACATAGAGAGCTGAATATATAACCCATAGTGGTAAATTGTTTGAGAACCACTGCCTGGTCATTTCTGGCTGGACTGTCCAGATACAAATTGAGGGACATATTAAGAAAAACAAGGGGAATTGTGCAGTACAGGCATACTACAGAAGTTTGAGGCTGTAAATTACCTCTGAAGAATATTAGAGTTGTTTCTTAAGTGTTAGAAAGTCTAGAGAGTTACAATAATTTTAACCAAAATACCTTAATTCCCATTTGACAAGTGCCACTGCATGAAAAGGACAAGTTAATGTGGAGACAAAGCATCCTATTTAGTATGTAAGAGATATGAATCAAGGACATAAAATCTGTTTTCTGTAGGTGCACATTTCTCCATACTCTATATGCAAAGAAAGGAAGATGCTATCTCTATGGGGGAGAGTTGAGTTATTTTTTGATTACCTTAACTATGAATTTTTATAACTACAAAAAACCCCAAATCTTTGATTTGTAAACATTCATTTTGAATATTCTTGGTTCTGATGTAACAAATGTGTCTGCGGTATTAATTTTGTCTTCTCCTTGATCCTTGTGCTAGTGTGTTTGTGAAGCAGTATAATGACAGTACCACTTAGAATGGTGTGTTTTGTTAACATTTTGCAGGGGGCATATTTTGCATGTACCAAAGTACACGTCCGTGTTGTCATTTCATAATTATTTTGTCTGTTTCCCTATTCATTAACAAAGTAAATTAAATACTTCTCAAGCCATCATACCACATTGATTGTTATTTGTCCTAACCCAAATACAAAATCTAGTGAACATGGAAAATTACTGCCCTGTGAGATGTTTAATTATGGGGACTGCTTCAAGTATCTAGCTGTCACACTATCAGATTACCTGCTGGAAAGTCAACAATGACCACCACAAGGCTGTACTAAAATAATCTAAATCTCCCCTTTGGACATATTTAATAACATAAACAGAAAGTGATTATGTATTTTGCAAAACATGTAATTAGTGTTTATTCTTAACTTGGTTCTCACATGCTCAGAACATTGAATATAAACACTGGTTTATTTTTGTATAGGCATAACTGAAAACCAGGGCAGATCACACACATTTTTTCTACCGAGTTCCATGAAACGACAACCTAATTTTATTGGCCTAATTCTCTAAAAAGGTATATGCCTCCATCATTTGTGTTCTTAAAACATCCAGTTATCAAATTTGGCTGCCTAAAAGTAAAACCTTTCTTTAGGCACCTTCATCAGTCCATAATGTTTAGATCCTTACCTATAGACATCCAGGGTACGTCTAAGCTACATAGCTCCATTGACAGAGCCATGTAGATTAGTTTACTCAACAAAGGGAAATGAAGCGGCAATTTAAATAATCGCCGCTTCATTTAAATCAAAATGGCCGCCACACTGTGCCGATCAGCTGTTTGTCGGCACAGAGCGGCAGTCTAGATGGGGATCTGCAGACCCCAGAACCTTTGTTGGCAGATCCTGTAAGCCTCGTTTCACAAGGCATAAAGGATCTGCTGACAAAGGGTTTTGGGGTCGGCAGATCCCCATCTAGACAGCCGCGCTGTGCCGACAAACAGCTGATCGGCACAGCACGGCGGTCATTTTGATTTAAATGAAGCGGTGATTATTTAAATTGCCGTTTCATTTCCCTTTGTCGCCCTGCCTAATCTACATGGCTCCGTCGACGGAGCCATGTAGTCTAGACACCCCCCCGCATTTGATTCCCTCAAGTTCTCTCCAGTAAGAACAGGCACTGCAACGACCAACATCCATTCAAAGCCCAGCCTGTTAATTTTGCCCTTAATGTGTTCAGACAGAGGTAGCTCATGAGTGACACTGGGTTCACCGTCATCCTGCCTCATTTCCAGTCCTTGGGCACATCTACATGAGGACGTTAAATCAGATTAGTTTGCTTGCTCTGTGTATTCTAGCTAACTGATGTGCACCCAGACTGCTTTGCCATACCATTTTAAGGTACTTCCTTTCTGAATCATGGAATTGTTAACCTGCCTTTCACTCACTCACCTATCCAGTACTGGTAGACGCAACCTGTATGAGTGGGAACTAATTTGAGAACTGTCCTGCCAACTCAAAGCAAACTAATGCACTAAGAAGATGGAAATGGTATTCCAGGATTTGTGGGGGAAAGCAACATTTTATCATTGTTGCAACAGGGACTAGCACTAGGACGCTTTTTCTCATTTACCTTAGCACCTACAACACTACAGCTTGCATATACAGGGATTGCTGCCTAGTCCTCCTCCTTCCATTTTTACCATTATCTGGGGTCAGGTCATTGTGCAAGCATCTATCATCTTCATCTCTCGGAGACACCATTTCCTGGCTGATCCAGGTGTGAAGCTACATTGTGTGGGATAACAGGAAAGGGTCCACAAAAACTCTAAAGTGTATGGCTATGTGGCCCGAAGCTCCAAGTGAAGGTCGACATACTTGTGCTTGCAGAGCTCATATGAGCGCTGCATTCTGAAAGCCACGTCCATTTTGGAAAGACACCTTATCTACTCACGTTTTTATAATTATATACTACACACATGCAAAGAGCAGCATTTTAAATCAATATATTGCGGCAGAGAATGGGAATTCCATATAGCAACGACAGGTTGAAACTCTGAAATCTGGTACTCTCTGGTCTGGCAACATCCATTGGCTGTTGGCAGCAGGATTGGCATGGCTGAGAGCACAGCTCTGGCTGGGGCTGGCAGCAGGGAGTACAGCCCTAGCTAGGGCCGGGAGTGGAGCCATGTGACCAGGGCTGGCACCCAGGAGCGGGTCTGATGGCTGGGAGGGGAGCCTTGGCTTCCCCTGGTCTGGAAAATTCCCTGGTTCGGGGCCACACAGATTCCAAGGGTTCCAGACCAGGGAGATCCAAACCATACTAGATAAATAATTTAGAGGATCTGAATCAATCCATATTCAGCAGGCAAAGGGAGCCGGAGTTTCAAACTTTAAATGATATCATTCTCTCATCCATTCAGCACATAGTGCAGCAATTGCTATGTTGAGATCAGATGCCACTTTAAACAGAAAGGTAAAAACTAGATTAGCCAGGACACTAGAAAATGCTGCACTGTACAGGGGACAGGTGAACTTGCATCTGTGAGGAAGTAGACTCAGTGACCTAAGTTCATGTCATCGAATCCATCTCACTAACAGAAGTTAGTGATAGAAAGGGCTTGTGATTAATGACAGCAACACAGAGGGGCTGAATGTTCTGCTACTGGAAGATGTGTCAAAGAAACCAAGTTGTAATCATGACCTCATACATTTTTCTGTCTTCTGTGACTGCCTCACGCACCACTGAAAACTGTACTTCAGAGCACGTACCCACCCCATCTGCCTCAGTCCTTCACAGGACTTACTGACCGTACTTCCTTCCTAAGGAGGATTTCAATTTGTCTTTCCAGGCTGCCTCTTTACAGTGTGAAGTCAGTATCTAGTCTCATCAAGGTAGCCTTCTTCATTGGATATGCTTTCTCCAGACCCTCTTTACTAGACCCTTTCCAAAGATTTGTCACCACGCCCATCTTGTGAATCATTTGGATCTTAAGTAGCCAAATAGTAAAATCCTCATCTCTGTATCTTTATAGCTACACTAATGGAAATGTGCCTTAACTGTGGTGAAAACTAAAAATCTCACAAAGAATTCCCAGAGCAGGGTGGAACACTATTCTAGGGAATCCAACCATTCTGAGAGAAAAGTAACACTGATTAACAAGTTTTACATGAAAACTAGATAATCACAAAGTTGTAGTATCACATCTGGGTTACCAAAGGCAAGGGGAGTGAGGGGAGATAGTTGCTTATAGCCAAGCAGAAAAGACAATTGAGGGAAGAAAAGGAACTCTCTAAACACAGACAATGTCTTTCTGTGCACAGGTATATGCAGTGTGTGTTACTAAAAATCTAACTGGTCACTGGTCCCTAGTGACAGCTGGAATTTGCTGTCAGGTTACAGGGTTCAGAGGATGAGGCATGACTGTGATTGAGAGTGTCAGAGCACTTCACATTTGCAAATAAGCATCGAGTTTGTCACATCAAAATTTGCCTTACCCAATTAAACTTTTCAGCACTTCCAAGCTATGCAGCATGAGTAACTTTACACTTTGGTGGCCCATTTTTGCCTTTTCTTTTGTTTGGGTTAGTAGTGCCATTTTGAACTGGCAGAAACATGATCTCTTTTGAAAGGAAATCTAGTCAAGGTATTTGGTAAAATTGAATGTCCTAAATAACAGTTCTGGGAGGAGCATTCAGCACATAAGCTTAGATTAACTTTTTTCTCTATTTCTCATACCCAATCCTGCTATTCTTTCCAGGGTGACAGAATTTATAGCAGCCATTGAAATTCAGTGACAGCTCTTCCTAAATATGCTCAAAGTATTTTCATTTTTTGGACTACACATCATGGTCAGAGAGGCCGAAATGCTTCTATTGTTACTCATGTTGAGCAGTATTTTAATACTCCAATGGATCAGTTAGTAGTAGTAGGAGTAATAATATTTGTACTACCAGAGCACCTCAGGGGCTTAGTCATGGACAAGCATCCTTTTGTGCTTACTGCTGAACAAGCAGCACACAAAACCAGGCAGACCTTGTCCCAGGGCTTACAACCTAAGTAAAATCATTTTAATAGGACAAGGAAATGTGAGAAAAGATCTAAGACTTTGTGAGACAATGTTCTTGTTTCTATCATAAATTATCTGTCATGATTAAGATTCCATTACTCTACAGTGTTCTGTCTGTTCTTCCCGAGTGTAGACACTGAAGGCCATGGGCCACTTCTGAGCCAAATTTGTAAGGGGGCAGGGGGATTAAAACAATATTAATAGAAAAATATATATTATAAAATAAAACAAAACCAAAAAGCTGCCAAATACATTGAGAAATCATGGCAGGTATGTGTGCGTGCGCGCGCATGTGTGTGGGCATACAGCACTACTTGTCAAAGTTTTCCATTAAATACTGAGCGGCTATTCTGTGAAGTTCTGCAAATTGACCTCATCTACATGAATTTGAAGCAGAATAGACTAATGGCCTGCACACAAGGTTGGAAGCCAAAAGTTCCCTATGGAAATCCCAGTTTGGATACTGATTTGCTGTGTTTGACTTTCCCCCATTTGAAAATGTAAATAATATGCTTTCGGCAGTTTGTGAGCTTCATTGCACGGCAACCCCCTTCTGACAACACAAATTTTCTACGGGACATCAGGAAGGAGGGACTGTAACCTGAGCCCACCCAAGCCCCATTCCCCCAGGGGGAGGGGAAGAGCCAAGCCTGACCCATGCCATTCAGAGCTCAAGCCCTTGGATTTCAGCTTTGACCCGAGGCAATGGGGCTCAGGCTTCAGCTTTGGCCCAAGGCCCCAGCAAGTCTATCACCAGCCCTGGCAACCCCATATTAAAATGGGTTTGTGACTCATTCTGGGGTCCTGACCCACAGTTTGGGAACCGCTGCTGAATGTAAGCCAGTGCAGCTCCATTGATACAAGTAAAGGATGGTTCCAATGTTACTTACCCCACAGAGGTGCTATGAGGGTTAATTAATAGAGTCTGTGTGAAGCTGGAGGTAGACTGTACTAAATGCTAAGTATTATATTAAAATTCTTCAGACAGAAGGATGTCTGACTCCTCCAATGCTCAGACAACTGCGGAAGGCTGTTAGTTACTTAAACTGAGAAATCGAGAAAAATTGTTAAGTAGCGGAAGAAACACTAGTCAGAAATTAAGCAAGATCTCCAGCTGCCATCACCTCCTCAGGGGCAGGTCATGAATAACGATGGCAGTTTGGGCACAGCTGTTACTCCACTCAGCAAGCAGAATTCAGATTAATTATCACACAGGGTCTGATATTTATCCTTTCAGCATTTCCCTGGTTTCAGTGCTCCTTTGTCTAGTACTCCAGACAGCCTGGGATAACTGATCTGAGACGGATCCAGTTGTAAGTGGCTGTGTGCTTTAAGTATTACATTTCTGTATGGTGCCAATCTGCCCCAATCCCAGCCTCTCTCCTTCCCCATCGCTAGCACGGAAAGGAATAAATGCTGTTGCTGCAGGTCTCCCTTCTGTTGAGCACTACTGTGAACTTTTAAAATCACATTTGTCAACTCTGCTGAACATGACCCTCAGTGCTCACAAGTTTTTAGCTTCCTAATGTCCCACCATCCACCATATTGACTTGTTCTTAAACGCAAGTGGAATAGAAGGCAATCAAGACTGATCTGAAACGAATCCTGCACCAGCCAATGCCCCTGAGCCATTATAAAATTAATCCTTGCAGGCTTCAAGGGAGAAACATATTTTTTAACAGATAATTTGGTGTATTATATATGCAGAATGGGAGGGCCCCAGAAAAGAGAAAGGGCATGCCTTAGGCCAGAAATCTGTGCTTGTGACAGGAAAAGAGCATTCATGCTCATGGACCCTGATTAGGAGAGACTATCCCTGTGATTCTAGTAGTGTGGTTGCCATTTTTCTGCTCTTTCACATCAGGATTTCAGTACTTCAATAGATTTGAAAAGGTGTGTCCGTTTTGCTTCCCTAATGCCTGAATGTATGTATATCTGTGTTTCCAGAGTTGGCAGGTACAAAGAACAGAGAAAGGAACATGTGTTGGATACCAAAACATTTTTAAAACTTCGTAATTTTTTCCTTCTATGAAAAAAGTCAACCCCCATTTATTAGTCACAAGCAACTCAGGCTGCCAGATTCACCTGTAGGGTAACTCCACTGATGTGCAAGCTAGCTCTCATTTCAGTGAGATGTTTGTCCCCTGTGATAGAGGCAAGCATGAAGCCAATAGAATTCAAACAGGAATGCACCTGGTCCATTATTTTATGTCTTAAAAACAGATTACTAGAGATTGCACAGATTGTTAGTACTCTTTTAGCACAAACTTTACTTTTGCTTTGTCAGAGATTTTCAAGACTCTTGCAGAAATTCCAAAAGTCCTGCTTTGACTGGATATAATGATGTTTTCACAAAGAGCAAAGTTTAGATAGATTAATAGATATGGAAGAAAAAGAAGGTCACTTGAATGAAGCAATCAGAGGCAAAATGTACATTTTGAATCAACCAATCTGCAGACTTTGAACAAGGCTTTCTTCTCAGATCCGCACATGCCTTTCCAGAAATGGGGACTAGTCGAGTGACTAAAGCATAAGATAGAATCATAAGAGCTGGCTTTTATTCCCAGCTCAGCTACAGACTTACTGTGTGACCTTGGGCAAGTAAAGCAAACATGAATAATAGCTACCTCCCTCACAGGTCTAAGTCATGAATCCTATTAAAGTGTTTTGATGTCCTTGGATGGACATGAGTGTCGAGACACAAATCAGAGCTACAGTATGGTACTGTTTGATTATCCATCTACAATACTTTTCTGGTCCCCATCTCCATGGTGGTATGGTGGTAACCAACCAAACCATTTTTATTTTATTTATATTCACAGCACCCCTGAAAGATGGACAGCTTTATCATCCCCATATTAGATCTGGGAAACTGAGGCACAGAGAGACTAAGGCTTGATCCTGCACCATTGAAGTCAACAGGAGTTTTGCTCTTGGCTTCAAAGTAGGATCAGGGCTAAATGATTTATCCAACATCACCCAGGAAAGTGTGTGGCAGAGCAGACGATTGAATCAAAGCCTCCAAAGTCCTATTCTACCACCTTTCCCACTGCATGATATTTCCTTCCTAGATTTTCCATACACGTGGAACTCCCATGGACATCACTGGGAGATCAGCACACTTTGGGAGTGCAGATGAGGGTGAGAGAGAACACGAGCTATACTAAGAGTTTTGCTCAAATATATTAAATCCAAGTGTTTATAAATGCCATTCCTGCCCTGAGCTCAATTTACACCAATAGCTCAATTCGTTTATTTTGTTTTCTGTTTGTTGTTTATAAATGTGTTTGATCAGAAATAGTTAAAGAGCTAAATAGTGTTATTATTAGATGTCACTGTTCTTCAAAATTTGATACTAAGCATTTGTACTATAAAAAGTTTTGCTTAATCCTTGATAACTTGACACATGCATTTAATATCACGTTTGCCTGTATGTTGACATTTGTCATAAGATTTCTATTAATAAGTTTGTTTACTGAAGCTTTTTGGTCTCCCCATCCTGCCGCCAAAATTGTACACAATCCATTTTAATTGTAACAGTTCTGGCTGTGAAATGGCGAAGATGCTAACTTATAAGCTCCTTTAGGATCTAGTAATTAGGCACCGAGTTGAATGCCCCTTTATGATCCACTTGCCTTTAGGGATATAATCACCAGTATAATATTTATATTGCAAATGATCAATAAAACACATGATTTTGTGTGTTTATTCGCTAGCTGTGATATCTGGTTGCAAAGATAAAAGGGCTGCTTCCACAGTTATAGGACTCAAGCCTTAATGACAATATTTTTTCTTACAGTTTATTTGAGGCATTCCTGACCATTTTGTATGGTTGTATGATAATTTACATATTCACTGCAGTAGAAAGAACTGGACTCTAGGGCTATGTCTAGAGTACATTCCTCTTTTGAATGAGGAATGTAAATGAAGCAAATCAAAAGTGCACATGAAGCACAGATTTAAATATCCCGCACTTCATTTGCATATTTGCATCTGTGCGCTTTTTCAAAAAAGAGTTTTTCTAAAGTGAAAGCACAGTCTAGATGGGTTTCTTTCGGGGGAAAAAAAACTTTTTTGAAAGTACCTGAACTCCCAAAAAAATGAAGAGTACAAGTTCTTTCGAAAAAGGGTTTTGGGGGTTTTTTTGGTGAAAGAATCCCATCTAGACTGTGCTTTCATTTTCGAAAAACCCTTTTTTGAAAAAGCGCTTGGAAGTGAATATGCAAATGAAGTGTGGGATATTTAAATCAGCGCTTCATTTGCACTTTCAATTTGCTTCGTTTACATTCCTCTTTTAAAAGAGGAATGTAGTTTAGATGTGCCCTAGGGGTATGTCTACACAGCAGTGTTATTTCAGAATAACTGACATTATTTCAAAATAACACAGTCCACATCTACACAGCATAATGTTGAGCTGGAGGACTTTTTACTCTGACTCCTGTAATCCTCATTTTACGAGGAATAAGGGAAGTCGGAGGAAGAGTGCCCCTTCTCAGACTTCCTGCTGTGTAGACCGCGCCAAAAGCCAAAATAAGCTATTTCGACTTAAGCTATGCAGCTGACGTAACTTAAATTGCATAGCTTATTTCTACTTTAGCCCTGCTATGTAGACATAGCCTAAAAGTTTAACTTGTATCCATGAATTTTGCCCATTCGTACCAAGAAGTTACCCTTTTCAATGTACTACCTTAAGAAAATAGAGTAGATAGAAATAATTGGTTGCTAGAGTTTAATGCAGGATATTTAACTGAATATGCAGCTTGTTATATAAAACTTTCCTAAATATTTTCTCTCTGCTGCTGCAATAAGAATGCTTGACCTAATGCTCAATTAGTTTCTTGCCACTTGACTTTTAAAATCCAGACCTACTCAGAGTCAGGACTGTACCTTTGCGACAACTGTACATTACCTTTAGCTGTTTTACTGGTTCACAATGATGCAGGCATTTCACTCCATGTATATATATGTGATGTGGATTGCTGGTGCACCCCCAGATAAAAGCGATTGATGTCTGTAACCTCTATGGAGGCTTCAAGCTATTTCTTGCAATGCAACTAGATAAGCTACATATAAAAGGAGCTCATGAGCTAGTACTCTTGAGAGGAAATTACTAAAATAACTCCATTGGTCAGTAGCCAAGCAAACTAGATGCTTCTCCTACTGAATCTGGTTACTGGGGGAAGATGATTAAACTGGTCTCACCTCCTCTGTTACATCAGCATCTGAAATGAGGGCATGGAAATCTATCAAAAGTATATGGTGATGAAAGCTATCGAGTTATTAACTATTGTTGTAATCTTATAATTATCGACTCTGGTGGCATATCTGTTGCTATGCTCCCAGCCACTGCTGAATAACATACATGTTGTAGCATTGACCATTGCTTGCTATCTAATCAAAGAAATTAGTATATCTTTTTTAAAATGAAAAGGCAAAAGATATGATATTTTCGTATATAAGAACAGCCATAGTGGGTCAGACCAAAGGTCCATCTAGTCTCATATCCTGTCTTCTGACAGTGGCCATTCCCAGAAGGAATGAACAGAACAGGGAATCATCCAGTGATCCATCCTCTGTCGTTCATTCCCAGCTTCTGGCAAACACTACTGTACATTTACTGCTAATATTGCAAACAAGGCAAATCAAAACCTTATTACACTTTCTTTTCCTTAGCTTTTTTTTTTTAATTTAAATTATTTCAATTCAAATGAAGATTGTGCCTCCAGATAGCACAAAAAGATCTTCCTCCCTTTTGTCAAAGGAATCAAAGAGCAACAGCTTAAGAGGCTGCAAGCACCCCTTCCTGGATTATCGTATTTTGATCTCCATTGAGGAAGCACTCGCACATCTTTAACTGGCTCACTTCAGAGTTCTCCATGAATACAGCAGAGTATTTCTCTGTACTTCAATTCTTTCTCCAAATCCTTTGATTCTAGTTAGGACAACACTAATTTATCTTCCTTGTCAGTTAAATCCCCACCTCGAAGAATAACCATTGATGTTCTGTTGAAGAACCAGTAGTCCTTTCATGGACTTTGCTACAATCACTTTACATGTTAACAAAGAATTACCCAAGATCTCTGGTTTATGCATGACGCAGCCCTGCTGGATCACTTTGTTTTCCTTTCACCTTTAAAATAGACCCTAAGGAGTAAGTCAAGTACCAATACTATGGTGATGAAGCTCCAGCTCCATCATCTGCTGTTCAATAAAAAATAAAATAAAATAAAATCTAGACTCACTAAAAACCAATATAAAGCACAGCAAACTGCCTGCCAAGTAGGGCCCTTTTCCTATGTCCAGTCAACATCTCCTCCACACTGGAATCATAGACTTCTTTGTTATTCCAGAGTGGAGGACTAACAGTGTTGGCCTACTGCAGAAGTTGAAAGGGCCTTGCTGGACACCAGAGTCTCCTAGAAATACACAAACCTCTCATGAAATATTAGATGGGAGACAACAATCCATGAGTACTCTGGCCTCAGATTCATTTTCTTATTGTTCCCCAAAAACATCATGACAGACAATCTAGGACAGATGAAGGGACATAGGGGGAGATTAAATCACCACCAGAGGTGATCCAGTACTGAACATGACCTATTGCAACACAAAGTGATCTTGCTTCTTGTAATGAGACTCTGCTGTAGACCAAGGTGCATGTTTTCAAATATGATCTCTAATTTTGGCTGCACAACTTGAGATACAATGAGTTTGATTTTTCAGAAGTGTTAAGAAAGGAAGCCCAGGGAAGCTGCAGATACCCAGCATCTTTTAAAATTTAGTTCAGATCAGTCATCCAAGAATTGATCTCAAACATGGAGGTCTTGCTTGAGAATTTGTCACTAAGAGATTCTTCTCATTTGACACCTGAGAGACGCAATCTGCAGAACTGTCTGAAGTGATGGGATCAAACCAGAGAGCTTCCAAAGAATAGAGGAATCTGATGTTTCTTACATGAAAGAGCTTTCAATCTATATGGCAGATCTGTAGCAGTTTTTCCTGGAGTCACAGTAGAAGCATCAGAGCTGGAGTAAGCAAGATTTCATTTCTCTGTTTGACTTTCAGTGCCTCACCTGGAGTTTTTAGATATACTACAAGTTCTGTTCAAAACACCTGTAGGCTGGATGCAAGCCTTCATGATGCAGCTGCCCAATCTGCTGCATTTCTTGGACCCTTTCTGACATGAAACGCTCTTTGTATAAAGCCTCACTCAAGTCTCCTTCAGATTGAATTCATGGACCCTCCTTCTTTGTATTAGAGCTGCCTGATTCCCTCCCTTCACTCCCTCCCAAAAGAACATGGCTTCTTCCTTGCTTTATTCCAATACCTACCTCTGATTGGCTTGGAAAGTGCTTGTTCTGTTGCCCAATTTCTGATTAGCTAGCAGCACAGAGTCAAGTCCCTTTTGGAAAGATTTCAGTAGCCTTTCAGATGTCAAGATATTTATTGGCTATTGCAATACACAGAGGCCTATCAGAGTAAGACTGAAAATACTAATAGAGAATAACAAATTTATTTCAGCTTGGAAAGAGGCAACCTATTACCTGTGACAGAAAATAATCCACAACATACATGTCCAGTAGGAAAGAATAGCCTATATAGGAGTACTCGGCTTCATCTTTACCTAGCAAAGCCCTTGTAACCCGTTTTCAGTCACTTTCTAACGCAAAGTTCACTCAGGGTACATCTACACAGCAGAGCTAAAGTCAAAATAAGCTACGCAACTTGAGCTACGTCAGTTGCATAGCTGAAGTCAAAATTGCTTAACTCCGCTTTAGGCGCTGTCTATACATCAGGAAGTCAAAGAAAGAGCACCCTTCCTTTGACTTCCCTTACTCCTCGAGAAATGAGGGTTACTATGAGTCGGAGTAAGAAGTCCTCTAGCTTGACATGATTTTGAAATAAAGGCTTGTAGTGCTGGCACGTTCTTTGTTATTTCGGAATAACGTCAGTTATCCTGAAATAATGCTGCTGTGTAGATGTACCCTCACAGAACAACAGCATTGAAGCCTGTTAAAAAAGTAAAGCTCCCTACCTTAACTCAGCACCTACAAAACTAAATAGGAAGAATGGATGCAGACTACCACTGCTTTTGTTCCAGTCCTTCACAAATATGCTGGTACTGAAATGCTCTGCATGATTTCCCCGGGTATTTCACTAGTACAATACAATTCTTTATAGGCTATCAGCTAAACTGATTTTACTTTTAGTGCTGCAGAATTCCTGTAGCCTTATGCAATGAACTTTTGAGATCCATATAGAGGAGTCTGAGCTGATTCACAGTCCCTCAGCAATATTCTGTCACTCTAAAAGGCCCCAAACCAGATCTCATGGAAACCATAATAGCTGACCATCCTGTCTGACAGGGATGACCAAGATATATGTCTTATTTCTTGCTTTAACCCACATCTGGCTACAACAAATCACCGAAAGAGAAGATATCCCAGTACCATGATCCTTGTTTACATCATCTCATCTCTGCCCAGTTTACTCACACGCCAGTCATGGCTGGATCTTTTCAGATATGTGACAGGCTGTCACAGATCATATTTATGTTTAAGCCTCATGCTGTCAGAACTGCCCTAGTTACTCACACAACTAAAAATGGAGTCTTACCAGAGTGACAACTGCTAGATGGTTTTCTACAAGGCCCTTCATGTGTCATTACTCCCACCTACTCCTTCATACAGATTTCATCTGAACAAGAGCATACACGATCAACTAAATCAGAGTGCTTGAATAGCATGGAGGTAGGCACCTTAGCAATGCTGCTGATAAAACTGTGTTATCACAGCAAATTTTAGGGCTTAGCCCACAACTGGGTCCCTGATTTGGGAGACTCTAGAAGTGTCAAACCTAATCTTCAACTTTAATGGAGGGCTTTAGGGGTAGAAGGAGGAAGTATCTTGCCTTTCATTGGAAATGTAAGTTGATAACCAATGTTCAAAGTTAGTTAGGTATTTTCCTTTAAAAAGTCATGTCAGCCATGTTCTTCCCACCCATTCCCCTATAGTTCCACAGTGCTGGATTCTGGAGGTCTGTGAAACATAGTCCTAGGTCCTTTCATTTCCAGAAAGTCCACAGCGCACAACTGTGATGAGGTTGCCAGTAGGGCTGCTACGGATAGCACTCAGGCTGCCTCAAGCTCCCTTTTGGATGGCCAGCTGCCTGCAGCTAGTGCAGCCACAAGGAGGAACAATTCAAGAATGTGAGATGTTAGCGCTGGAACTAGTTAAGAGAGCCCCATGTTCTAATTCCCAGAAATGCTGTCATCTGTTTCTTGGCCCTGGTTAAATCATAAGCCTTTTGCGTTAGTTTCTTGATTTGTAAAATAGGATAAGACAGGGGTGGGGAACCTTTTTTAGGTCAGGGGCTGCTGATCCACAGAAAAATCAGTTGGGGGCCACATATACGTGATAAGAAAAAAAAACAAAACAAGACAAAAAATCCCTCCCTAACATGAATCCTCACTGAGGAGGAAGACACTCCCCACATTCCCTGCTCACACCAGAGCCTAGGGGGGGCGTAGGCTAGTAGATGTTGTATGTTCCAACCCCATGGGGAGACAACGGGGGCGGGTGAAGTACCACCGCAGGCTCCCCAATGTAGGGGGGAGCCCTGAGCCTCGGGGGCTGCATCCAGGCAAGCCAGAGGCCACATTCAGCCCCGAGGCCTTAGGTTCCGCACCTTTGGGATAAATTCATAGGGCTATTTTGACAGTTAGATAATGTCTGCCTAGTGGAGTACAATAATTACTTATTAGAAATAAAGGAAAAAATAAGAGAGAACTACTATGGACTGTGAAGAGGCAGGGTGATAGAAGAGAACAAGGAGCACAAATCAGAAAACAGAAGGAGAGTTAAGGCAAAGCCAATAGGACCTAGAAGAATGAGAGGATAAATAACAGAGGATGAGGTGAATAGGAAGAAAGGAATGAAAGAATAAAAACCTGTAGAGAGACTTACGAAAAGAGATGTCAATGATTGGAATGTGTCAGCTATAGAATGAGAAAAGAGAATAAGGAAACAGTAGCAGGCAGTGGGCAAGATGACAGCTTTCAGGCAGAGGGTTATGTTGAGGATTTGTACTATATAGCTGATTGTCTCTTGTTTCTAAAGTTAAATAATTGGTGATAAAAAAAAAGACAGAAAATAAACTAAAATTCATTAGGCTGTGCACAAAGTCCTTCCATGACCAGGTATCTAACAATGCCCAAATGACAGTTTAATTTAGAGATTTCTCCAATGTTTTTTATTTTAGGATTTTGGCAGCTACTCTTAGACAATAACACAAAAATCTAGGCTCCACCTTCCCTGTAGGCCAAAAGTTTTCCCTTTCACTTCAGAAAATAAGAGCTAGTTATAAAAAATCTTCTTGCAGACCCAGCCACAGCTGGTCTTGGGTATCCAGCTAGACAGAAAAGTCAGTTGCATTTGCTGGACATAAAAAAGTGTTTTGCAGCTACCTCTAACTTCCAAAGTCAGCTCCTGGCACTATTTTGTCTGCCTGCCAATGAAAATGTTTTGCATAAAATGAAAAGACCTTTAGGACTACTTTGCTAAGGAGTAGAACTGGGCAAAAATGTTGTAGATAAATACTTTATTTGCCAAAAAATTCAGTTTAGGGCCAATCTCAATCTTACAAATTCAGCTCCAATTTTGCTGATAATTTTAGCCAAAAAGACATTTTTTAAAAAGACAAAACATTTTGCTATTTTCTAAGCAAAATTTTTTTGCTAATTTTTTTTAAATGTTGCTATATATTAAAAATTGAGAAGAGTAATACACCTGAAAAGTCATTTCTATGTATTTAGGTTGACCAGAAGCTACATTTTTGGCCTTTAGTGGTTCAACCACTGAACTGAAAAGTCTCTGAGCATCTACTAAGGAGCAGTATAATTGTTGTGTTGATTAGCTTTGGCGGCTGTAGCTAGCTAGTTGGTACTAAATGCCTGCATAACAATTTTCGGACTAGTATTTGAGATTGTTGTGGCTACAGAATAGTATTGCATGAAGCAGTAAACACAAAACCGTGTCTGCATGGATATGGTAAATACAGAAGTGAATGTAGGTTTGGGGGTTGGTTGGTTTGGTTGTTCTTTTGGCTAGGCAACACATCTTTGTTTTCTTTCACAGCCTTGCTTTAGACTGATGTGCAAGACTGTAGGATAGTACAGGCAGTCCCCGGGTTACGTACAAGATAGGGACTGTAGGTTCTTAAGTTGAATTTGTATGTAAGTCGGAACTGGTACATATTGTAGGGGAAACTCTAGCCAAACATTTCTCCAGAGCTCAGTTTTATTCTCCCACACCTCACTTCCCTCAGTCCTTTATTCTCAAGCTGAGGTGTCTGCTGAGAAAAGCCGCTCCACGTCTCCCTGGTCTGCTGTGGGGGGGCGCTAGCTTCACGTCTCCCTGGTCTGCTGGGGGGAAGCAGCTAGTGAGGGGTTGCCTCACCCTGTTTGTAAGTAGGGATCTGATGTAAGTCGGATCCATGTAACCCGGGGACTGCCTGTATTATAAATGATTCTTGTTCCTTTCAGAGGCTAGTGGGGGAATAGAACTTCTCTATGTCTTTCCTTTTTGCCTGTGAATGGAGGGCATAGGGAGTGGCGTGGACTCCCTCTTTGTTCTCTCCATATCTGACACTGAGAGCTATCTCTTCCTCAAAAGTAGATGAACAGTCTTCTTCCAGCTGAGATACCTCTTTTGTCAGGTGCTTCTGCCTCTCCATAGGTTGGTGGGAAGTCTGAGACCAAGAAATTCCTCAGCAAAGTCCCAAAAGTTTTTGCTGCTTCCATTTAAAAGCCCACTTCCAGGAGTGCCTTCCCTTCATCATTACTGATCTGAGATAATAGCACTCCCTATGAAGCTACACAATGGGAAGGAGAGGAGAAACATCCTTACCTGTCAGAGCACTTTTTGAATAGATAATGTCCTTGGTTTCCTTTTACTTTGTTAATATGAACATGATCACTGACTTCTGGAAGAGAAAAGGCCTGACTACCAGTGAGAGAGCTCTAGGAAAATAGGTTGCCTTTGTGATATTACACATCTAGCATATGCTTGCAATCCAGTGAGATGTTTATACTGCCAATAAAAGTCTACTGGATACAGTCCAGAAACCAACATGACTTTAAACATTTGTTTCCTTCATTTTTTTATATGAAAATCTTTATATCACCTATAGAAATGGAAGGCCATATAAAAACTAAAGGCTGGATTCTGTGCTGCTTTACTTTGTTGACCCTTTACACCAGCACACATAGGTGTAGGAAGGTGCCATATTCCTTATTTGGGAGCTATATGTACTAATTTTCCTCTGGTATGCAGAACCACACATAGTGTGATGCCATGGATAATTAATCCCTCATATGATGTATCAGCTTGACAGGCCAGGAGAGCAAAGTGCTTTATATTTTGACCACAGCCTACCACAGAGGAACCAACCCCTAGGCATGTGACTGAATTTTAAGTCTTTATAACTAGTCATTCTTGGGTCCCTTTTGAGATTGCTAATTAATGTGTTAGTCATGGTGCCATTTTTGCTGTTGACACCTGTCAGCTGGTGAATGGGCTGGAACTACCAGCGAATTTCAAATAGGTCACTAAGCATAGAAATGGTAACAGCTTCAGATTACCAGGCAATTAACTGGTGTCTTAAAAGTAAAGGTCTCCATGCTGTCCAAGCTAAGCTGTCCCCCACATCTCTCTCTCTTTCCTAAGGAAGTTTACTTATTTATACTATTCTACTAGCTGGAGGCCTAAAATGTCATTTTTAAAAAAGTTTTTCAAAACTACAGTGTTAACATGTACCTAATTATCCCAACTGCATGTAAGTAAATAGTCTGGTTTTCACACCTTCATTCATTGAACTCAGTATCATGGAGACATTTTAAATCAAATACAAATTGTTTTCCCTGAAATCTAAAAACTACACTCCATCATAACTTCTGTAAACTTGGCAGTATATTAAAACCAATCAAATATGTAAAAGGTTGGGCCAAGAGGCAGTCGGCGTGTAGGGCCTGTTTCTGAGAAACACAGAGACTCAACATTTTCTGCTAAGTCAATACTTATGGGCTGCGTATAGACTGGCATGATTTGCGGAAATACTTTTAACGGAAAAGTTTTTCCGTTAAAAGTATTTCCGCAAAAGAGCATCTAGATTGGCACAGATGCTTTTGCACAAAAAGTGCTTTTGCACAAAAGCATCTGTGCCCAGTATAGACGCGCTTTTACACAAGAAAGCCCCAATGGCCATTTTAGCCATCGGGCTTTCTTGCACAAAAAATTAAGGTGCCTGTCTACACTGGCCCTCTTGCACAAGTATTCTTACGCAAGAGGGCTTATCCCTGAGTGGGAGCATCAAAGTATTTGCACAAGAATTCTTACATTAGAACATCAGTGCTCATGCGCAAATTCAAGCGGCCAGTGTAGACAGCTGCTTTTGTGCAAAATCTTGCCAGTCTAGATGCACCCATGGGGTTGAGATGCCTCAGGATCAGATCTTTGGGTGCATGGGTGTCATTCTACTGCTTCTGCCCAGCTGAATGTAACTCACTAGCAAGTGTGATACATAGCTGTGCTAATCCAAGAGGGTATGAGTTGCTACCTCCTCTAGTCACTGATCCTTGGCTCTAGAGCTGAAGCTATAGCAACTCTCGCTTTTAGCTCTGCAGGTCCACAATTCAAACCCACCCCTCGCCCTCCATGTGTCGGCCAAGAGGATTGGTGTCACATAAGCAATAGGAAGTGTATTAATTAGTGTTCTCATGTGGTCTTCTGTACCTTATTGCCCAATTATTTTGTAACTAAGGGCCATGTACTGCCCTAGATCCTCTTACACAAATCCCATAGACATCAAGGGGACTTCTGTTCATGGGTTTGACGTAGTCTAGGTCCCCAAGAACCATAGTAGTCTGACCTACACTTTTTTTTTTGGAAAGCAGGAGGCTACACTTAGCAAACATTTGTGCATTTGACTAATACATGCTGAAGCTGTACTTACACATGTAACTCCAGCAGAGTTCATTCATGAGGAAAATCATACAAGATTATAAGTTAATCATTCTCTGAATGTCAAAAGCCAGGGGAGATTAGGATGTACAGTGTGTTGGCTGGGCTACAAACCAGGCTGTTTTAGTATTAATAATAAACTTCTGAGGCAATGAGATTTTTAATAGCTTTGCAGCATGTCTGTGGCGATATGGAGATTCTCCCTCTATTGATTGTAGGGAGGGAAATAAAAATATCCAGGAAGAGAGGGGATTTTGTTGCATTGCTAAAAACAAAGAACAGTGTGAGAAATTTCTCTTTTGTTTAGTTACCTACATTTTAATAAAGCAGACATTCTGCCTCAGTAAAAGTGAAATGGCCAGTATATTATACATCCTCCTCAGTGCCCAATCTACACAGGATAAGAATCTGTTGCTTTATTAATAATATTGCAGCACCTAGAAGTCCTGGTCATAGACCCAGGCTTTTTGGTGCTTGGTGCTGTACAAACAGAACAAAAAAATGGCCCCTGCTCCAAAGTCCTTACAGTTTGGCTACGTCTTCATTAGCATCCCTTTCCGGAAAAGGGATGCTAATGAGACACTTCGGAATTGCAAATCCGTGGGGGATGTAAATATCCCCCACGGCATTTGCATTACATGGCTGCCACTTTTTTCCGGCTTGGGGATAAGCCGGAGAAAAGCGCCAGTCTAGACACGATTCTCCGGAAAATAAGCCCTTTTCCGGAGGATTTCTTATTGAAAGTAGGAATAAGAAATCCTCCGGAAAAGGGCTTATTTTCCAGAGAATTGCATCTAGACTGGCGCTTTTCTCCGGCTTATCCCCAAGCCGGAAAAAAGCAGCAGCCATGTAAATGCAAATGCCGCGGGGGATATTTAAATCCCCCACGGATTTGCAATTCCGAAGTGTCTCATTAGCATCCCTTTTCCGGAAAGGGATGCCAATGTAGACACAGCCTTTAAGTATAAGACAAAAGAAAACAGATTGCTACAGTAGGAGGAAATGAGGCTTACAGGATCTGCCAACGAAGGGTTCTGGGGTTGGCAGATCCCCGTCTAGACTGCCGCACTGTGCCGACAATCAGCTGATCAGCACAGCGCGGCGGCCATTTTGATTTAAATGAAGCTGCGATTATTTAAATCGCGGCTTCATTTCCCTTTGCTGAGTAAACAAATCTACATAACTCCGTCGACGGAGCCATGTAGTTTAGACGTATCCTATGTTATTTCAAAATAACTAGTGAAATAATGTTACTGTGTAGACTTACCCGTACCAGAACACTGAATTTTGAAATGGAGAAATAGCTTCCCATACTTAAGGCTGCGATCTGCTCCCATTATAAATCCTTTAAAGTTTTCTTTAGCCTGGAAAATTGCCAGGATTTCCTCTGCTGGCAAAGAAAAAGGTTTCTGGAAAAATTCCACCTACAGAAGTCAATAGGGATCTGCGTGATCAAACAGTTAGCAAGATCAGGGCCTAATTTTGAATAGTCATTTTTACTGTTTCCCTTTTATAAATCAAAATGTTGTCACATGCCTAAAGTAAACAAGTTTGGTTTTTTTTTTTTTTTTCTGATCTCAGTTAGTCATCCTAGTTGTTACTTGTAACAAGAGCAGGTAAAAATATTGACTGAAGTGTGAATTTTAAGTGGGCAGTGGCTCTCTAAATGTGGAAGATGCTGCAGCACTGTTTACAGTATTAGCACTAGAGAGAGGGCTGATCTTTGCTAAGGTAATTTCTGCTCTCTGCAACTCTCACTATAGAAGGGATTATTGTCCAGTGAAGTCAGGATGACAGTTTCAATACAGAGAAGTCAAATTAAATTTCAACTGCTGTCTGCAGGCTGCTGTCACATGTGAGAGGCACTGTTTAGTAGTAGATAACCTTAGGCTAGGATTTTTTGTGCAGTAGTAAACTGGTACAGTAATAACCTCTGGCACTACTGTAACTCCAATAACAAAAGTCTGTTGAGGGTTAAGAAAAGGGTAACCAGTTCTTCTGGTCTGATCAATAAGTGCAGTATAAAGTTCTCAGACATAAACTCAGGAAGAAAGCCTTATTGAAATCAGTGGGAATTTTGCCATTTACATCAATTAGTAAGGTTAAAATTTACCCCAGTTGATTAACAAAATTATTTTTCAGTTCTCAAAAACAGATCAAAAGAGATTATAAACAAGATTCCCCTGGGAACCAAGGTTTCAGCAGTAACTTTTCTGAGTTTCATGGTGCTATAGTAGATTCTCACTGTATTGATTGTAAGGAGGGTGGGGGACATTACGGAAGAGAGGAGCTTTTATTGTATTGCTAAAAACAAAGAATGGAGTGGGGAGTTTCTCTTGTTTAGTTATTTGCGTTTCAATAAAGTAGATATTCTGCCTCAGTAAAGGTGAGATGGCCACTTATACATTATTTTTTGTAGGGTGTTGGAGTGCAGGCTCTGGTCTTAAGCCAAGAAGTCTGGAGTGTGGGAGGGGCTCCCAAGGTGGGGAATTGGGGTCCAGGAGGGGTTTCAGGGTGCAAGCTATGGGAAGGAGTTTGGGTACGGGGGGGACTCATGTCAGGAGCAAAAGGTTGGGTGGAGGAGGTGGTTCAGGGCAGGGACATTCAAAAATCAAAAATAACACACTTTGCAAGCAGTAAAAGTAGTAACAACCCCCCACATATGTGTTGGGTCAGGAGAAGAGAGTGAAGGACAGTGTGTGTTTGTGAGAATGACAGACACACACACACAGTGTGTGAAAGTGCCAGAGATTTGCATTGCCAAGCTCCCTCCAACCCCTTCTCTCTTTGTGGAGACAGGATACAGAATTTGGGGGATACAGAATTTGGGGGAGGAGGGACATCCTGATATCAGCACACACACACACCCTTCACAGCAAGCAGGAGGTTCCCAGGAGGGCAGCTCCAAGGCAGAGGGCAGGAGCCGCATGATAGTGGGTGGAGGGGCAACTGAAGTGCTAGCATTCCATAGCTTCCCAGCCAAACCAGTCAGGATCACCTCTCAGAACCTCCAAGATCTACTAGTAGAGCCTGATCTACTGGTTGGTGACCACTGCTCTAATCTGTTCAGTTCATGGAAGTTTAATGTAAAATTCAAAAGCGCTTGGAATTGTCCTTCCTCTGCACCTATGATTCTAACCATCATGCTACTTTCAGGATTGACTAATTTTCAACACCTGGAGAGATTATTAGTGATGGGTTAACTAATACATTTGCTAAATATTTATGCCCAGCTGAATCAAAGTCTGCCAGATATCTAGCAATACATATTACCAACAACAGGGTTAAATTTAGAAGTTAATAAGGCATTTTCAAGTCTCATAAGGGTAAACTAGCCACTCAGTGACAGTATTCAGATAGTCAGTTGTGTGCCTGAAGCATTTTGCCGCCACTGGGATTATGACTGGTAGTTCTTGAACGCTTGTCCTTTTAGTACTTGCTTCCTGGAGGCAAGGAGAGGTTTACAACAGATTCTTTCATTATTACAAGGCAACAAGCATTACATAAATTGTTAGGAGAAATTCTGACAAATTTAAATAGGTTTTTAGTCTCGTTGATTCCCCACAGAAATGGGGAGAAGCTCAGAGAACCAAGCTGTTACCCTTACAAGCTGCGTTTATTTAGTGGGCACCTTGCACAAAGCTGTCACATGCAAAACACAGAGTCAGAAATGTACATACATCTCAACAGAAGGTTCATCTAAGACTATTTTTGTTTCTAATTACTGGTGTTACTGGTATTGCTCAGTTGATACAGTTGGCTGCTGGGCTTAATTTTGAATGTATTAAATATTCCAAAGAATATAGTTTTCAGCTCAAGCTTTAGAAGGGCTCATAAAGATGAAAGAACAGTTTTGTTTGAGGGATCTTAATATCTCATTTGTGTTAATTCTTACAGGTCCTACTAAAGATCAAGTTACTTTAGAATTCCAAATAATAATTGCACTTACAAATGAAAATTGGTCCAAGATATCTGTTTTTCGTAGAATCAGAATACTGGAACTGGAAGGGATCGCAAGAGGCCATTGAGTCCAGTCCTCTGCCCTCACGGCAGGACCAAGCACCATCTAGATCATCCCTGATAGATGTCTATCCAACCTGCTCTTAAGTATCTCCACAACCTCCACAGACAATTTATTTCAGTGTTTAACCACTCTAACAGGAAGTTTTTCCTGATGTCCAACATAAAGCTCCCTTGCTGCAATTTAAGAGCATTGTTTCTTGTCCTATCATCAGAGGCCAAGGAGAACAATTTTTCCCTCTCCTCCTTGTAACACCCTCTTAGGCTTCTCTTTTCTAAACTAAACAAGCCCAATTCTTTCAGTCTTCTCTCAGATGTCATGTTTTCGAGATCTTTAATTATTTTTATTTGACTCTAAAACGTATGGGTACAAAAAAGATGAACTTTTACCCTTCTGGCTCCATATTTAGAAAGACTACTGTTTGTGTTTGAGCTACACAGCTAAAGGTTCCTTCAACCAAACATGACTCGCCTTCTCCATTTTCACAACAAAAGAGGTAGCACCATCTCCACCACTTCACCCTTATGTCAGCTTTGCTTCCCAAATTCACTTTCCTGTGATACTGGCTTAAACCAACAGCTAGCCACAGCTCTTAAATACTAAAAGACAGTTTCACAATACACCTGTTGATTCCATTATAAATTCCTGAATCTCAATACTATATTTCCAAATAGGATCTCCCAATACAAGTATCATCTGAATACAGACACTAGTCAATTACTCATCTATAATTGAGGAGATTAACTCTTTATTCACAAGTATTCTGCATATGTGTTAAATCTGCTCCTAGCTCCTTGATGCACGTGCAGTCCAGTCATGTAGCATTTAATAAGTGTTCACCTGCATCAATTCCTTTGTCAGATTTCTCAAATCAGTTGAAAAGTGACAATCTTTTATCATTTTTCTGTGTGAGTAGAGCATAGTGATAGAACGTTCTAGAGTGTGGTTGCCATTGGGGTATTTAATGCAATGGATGAGATACACCACAAGTTGTGGTAGATATGTGTAGGACCATGGATTTTGACAGGTGTGTTGTGCAAAGTGGTGATCACTGTAGTAACAGAAATATGTCCGCAGGTTTGGCATCTGTTGTTCTAGCAGGGTCTGCTACTGCTTTAAATTGGTGAAGCTGTGTGTAAGCTCAAAAATTAGTCTCTCACACACAGAATTGGATCCAGTAAAAGATATTATCTCATCCACCTTATCCTTCTAGCACAGTTAGGCTAAGTCTAGACTGCAGCGCTATTTCGGGATACGTCCGGTATCCTGAAATATCATTTTCCGCATCTTAGTAACAAGCCCGTTATTTTGAAATATATTTGAAATAATGGGCTTGCTATTCCGACATCCTGGTAAACTTTGTTCCATGAAGTAGCGGTCTGTTTTGAAATAAGCTATGCAATTTGCGTAGATCAAATTGCATAGATTATTTCAAGCTACATGGCGCTGTATAGATGTACCCTTAGAGGCTACCAAAACTGGTGAGTGGGCCACATGATTGTCATAAACAAGACAGTCTCCTAAGGCAGGGTAGTTCTGCTAACTGTGCTTCATGAGTCCTTGCTTTACATGCGTGTCACTTCTGTAATATCGGTGGGGAAAAAGCTACACAGGCAAAAACCAGCAGAATCTGGCAACCTTCTGGTTCTACATGGGCAATAGTAAACAAAATGTTTTGTGGGCCACACGTAGAACCCCAGTGGGCCACACATAGCCCTCGGGCAGCAGGTTGCCCACCACAGGTTTAACCTCTGATTACCGGTAATTCTGTCATCCAACTCTGTCTCTGAAATATTAATCCTATATCTGGAGAAGTGTTCAGGTCAGATATTTAAAAACAAAATCTTTAAAGAAAGGATTTGAGAGAGAATTTTTTTTTAAAAAGAATTCATAGAATGGAAAAGATACAATGACAGTGAAGTGACAAGGGAAGGGATTGTTTTTAATAGGAAATTTGTAATATGTAATATTTTGATTTAATAGTGGTTTTGCTGTTTCTAGCGTGCACACAAATTTGAATTTTCCTACATTTGGAAAGAGAAACAGTTACACCCTTTCCCCAACCCTGACCTCTCCTTTAAATACCACTTGATTTATTTCTCTTTTTAAGAGATTCACAGATGGTTTTATGAATATATTTTTAACGCTTCTGGGCTTAGCCATTCTGTTGCTACAGACATTCTGTTGCTACAGAAATCCAGAAAGATAACCGGAGCAAGCAAAGATATATTGGGTTTGTCTTCTATCAGATAAAAAAAAGTGGGAGTTTAAACAAATATATTGTTAGCCCAACACTCCAAGTTCTAGGGAGGCTTTGGTCTGCTTATGTTAGTTCTGAAGAGTAAAATAAACACAGGAATGAGTCTGAAAACACCATATTTAATACCTAAACATACAGTTCTAATGCTTATGTCTAGAGGCCAAATATGAAACTCCCATAGAAGTGAGTTTACATTTAGGAGCTCAGACTGTGTGCACAGCCCACATGACAGAGTCCTTGAAAACCTGTTAGGCAATCTGTTTGTGGAGATTTTCATGACTTACCATAGTAAATCATTAGGGTTTTAGGAAAATAGCCTCATTTGGACATGAAGGTTCCAAATTTGCTCCAATGGAAATCTAAGGCTAAATTCTCATAGACTTCAACTGGGAGCAGCCCCAAGCTCATACCATGTAAAATAAGACATACAGGCTGTCCTCACTATAAATCCAAGATATGTTCCAAAAATCTTGGACTTATAGTAAAACAACATAAAGTGGGGAATTTTTTTCCCCGTGGCTGACTTCCATTTGTGCAAATTTTTGATTTTGTGTGACTTAACAGCATAGAATGGGAGGATTTATAATGCATCAGTTCCTACAAATGTCAATGACTTTAGTGTGGAACAGATGTATACCGGAATGACTTATTATAGCGGGAACGCTCTGTAGTCAGACTGGGCCATGAACGTGGTAGCTATTTCCAGTCTCTTCACTGAAGTTATTGGAGTCATTCTGTACCAAATGACCAACACCACAAGAGTACAATATGTATTGCATTCTTTTATAAACTTACTTTTACATTTAAAATCCCCAAATGATCTTCATAAATGAGACAGTGTGAAAGAATCCCATAGCAATCAATATTGCCAAACCTAAGCATTTAGAAGTCATCAACTTGTCCCTGCCCCAAAAACCCTGAGATTGAACAGTCATGAGATTTTAAAAATAGATACAGCATTCTGCTGCTTTACAGTTCACGTTTTTAAACTTCTATTTGAAATCATAAGTACTAGACACTTTTTTTCACTGAAAAATTTTTTTTTTTAGATTTAAGTTAATAATCTTACATGATTCCAGGGACTGGGGCTTTAAGAAATGCTAAGCATTGTGATACTCAAGCTAATGTATTTACAGCTGGCAGTATGGAGTCATTTTCCTACAGAGATTCAGAGGGGTCTATAAGACAGTAACAAAGGCTCTGATTTTGCATTACAGTAGGATCTCTAGATCTCACCTGAGACTAGGGCCCCATTGTTTAGACCTTGTCCTCCTCATTGCTGATAAGTGGGTTTTTACCTCAATGCTAACTATCCTGCTGTAAAAACACAGTGAATACAAAGCACTTTAGCTTTATTGTGAGGTAAACTAGACTGGGGCAAGGGTTTAGTGTTGACCTTGCGGTCAAACCAAAGTGTCTAGTTGTCACTTTGTTTTTTACAGAAGAACAGTTAACGTGTGTTACACTGAAGTAAAACAGTGAAGACAAGGCTTTACTAAGGGATAGCCTTTGGCCTAAAAAACCACACAGTCTAAATAGACAAGAAAAATGGCAGAACTACAGACAATCTTGCCCAAGGTCACACTGCAAGCTAGTAGCAAAGACAGGGAGTAGACTCCGGGTTGCCTGATAAAATGCTCTGTCCACTAGGCCCCTCTGCCTTTGTTACTAACACAGAGCTTTAAAAATAAGAGGATGAGAGGGGTAATGATCATTAGTAAACAAAAAATCAATTCTCTGTAACAGTATATTATACTCTGTGAATCAGTTACTGGACTGAGGCTCAGAAGAACTTGCTCCTGCTGCCAGTTCTCCAACTGACCAGTGGTGTGTGAAATTGGACAAGACAGGTCACCTTTGTGCCTCAGTTTTGCCATCTTTAAAATGGGACTCTTGACATGCCTATCCTTTGTAAAATGCCAAGATCCATGGCAGAACATAAGGTTCAGAAAAGAGCAACAAAAATTATTAGGGGTTTGGAACAGGTCCCATATGAAGAGAAATTAAAAAGACTTGGACTTTTCAGCTTAGAAAAGAGGAGACTAAGGGGGATATAATAGTGGTCTATAAAATTATGACTGGTGCAGAAAAAGTGAATAAGGAAAAGTTATTTACTTATTCCCACAATATAAGAACTAGGGGTCCCCAAATGAAATTAATAGGAAACAGGTTTAAAGCAAACCAAAGGAAGTTTTTCTTTACTCAGTGTACAATCAACCTGTGAAGCTTTTTGCCAAAGGATGTTGTAAAGACTAGGACTTTAACAGTGTTAAAAAAGGAGCTAGATAGATTCATGGAGGTTGGGTCCATCAATGGCTGTTAGCCAGGATGAATGGGAATGGTGTCCCTAGCCTCTGTATGTCTGGAAATGGATGACAGCAGAGGGATCATGTGAGGGTTACCTGTTGTGTTCTCTCCCTCTGAGGCAACCTGTATTGGCCACTGTTGGCAGACAGAATACTGGGCTAGACTGACCTTTGGTCTGACCCAGAATGGCCATTCTTATGTTCTTATTATTGATCTGCAATTTAGAAGGTACTGCCCAATATGGAGAACAGATCTCTGGCTTGGACCATATGCCCTGTCCCCTTCTAGCCACAGTATTCCTGGCATTCCACAAGGAGAACTGCTTTGCATCGACCTAGAGCATGCTGTGATGCAGTTGCAAGTAATCAGAATCTTGCACTTATACATCAACACCAGAGTTTTCACAAAACAGACTCTCTGGTTTACAACAGACACAAAAGTCCCCTAAAACAAATACCTCTACTGCTCCCCACACACAATTGAAAAACCAATTACTGTATGTGCACTAACACAAAGTAACACCATGCTTGACTACTGCCTGCTGTCATAAAGCTTCCGGCAGCAGCACAGCACCTGTAGAGACCATTGTAACTGGCCATGACTCAGGCTGCTCAAAGTCAGCAGACAGCCTGGCCACATCATCCTTCTACTGTAGTGTTTTCCCCTTGGCCTCACAGACGTTATGCAATAAACAACATGTAGCAAGATCAGGTCTATTTTCCCTACTGAGATCCAGCCTTGTCATGAGACATTTGCAACCTGCCCTTTGATTCTTGAAAGGCAGATTCCACAGCCCACCTGCAGTGGCTCAGGAGATAGTTAACTCTGTCCTTGCTTCTGTTCAGGTCCCTGGTCTACAGCTTCATAAGCCAGGGAAGCAAAGGGTAGAGTGAGTCTTCAAGCATCACAGCTGGCATTGCAATTCCAGTCATGTCAATAAGGCCGTGAGAGGAAAATGTCCCCGCTTGCAACTTTACAGTAAGTCCTGTATTCCTAAAGATGTGAACATCAGTTACCTATCCCAAGCTGTGATTATAGGCATTGCTAAATCATCCATGACACCCCATCAGTGCTTGGATGAGCATGAAGAAATACCCCTTTCTGTTCATGTACTGGGGCCACAATTGGGATGTGCATCTCACGTCAGCTAGGGAATTCCACTGCATCAAATCCATCTATGATTTCCTAGACATTACCCAGCTTGACGAGCTTGTGCAGCGCAACATACTTAGCGGCCTTGCACACCTGTACGACAACTGCCACCACCATCGATTTTCTTTTTCTTGAGGTGGTTGGCTGCTCTTTAACAACAACATGGGGCTACAAGCTTCCAGACAGTGATCACCACCAATCATCTGAGTAGTTCTCCATGGAAAAGCTGGGTGAGTTTAGTGCACAACTGCAGGAACTCAACCTTTTGCATGTGAAAGTTCTGGAGCCACTGTTGCTTCTCCTAGTTTTCCACCATGGGCTGGTCTCACCACTCAGGGCTCATAGTACAGACCCAAAACTGTGACTCCACCCTGTGCAGTTGGTGAGTGAACATCTGCAGGTATTCCAACTGATTACTTCATTCTCTTGCATGCACCCTCAGTATTCCTGCCGTGATCCAGAAAATGCAAAAGAATCCCTTCCCTTTGTGCTTAAAATGGATGAGGCAGCTCTAATGATTTGATACAAAAGCCACATTTGTGGCAGTGAGAAGGAAAAAGGTGTGAAAAAGAGTAGGCTATGAGATAGGCCAGGGGGATGTGAAAATTTGACCCAAACTCCCATAATTCCCTATATGTGATTGTAGCTGTCCCACAATGCACTGCAGAAGTTTTCCATAAGGTAATGCTCCAGGTGGTGACATGGGTGACACCGGGATGATGTGTATACACAGTGCCTATAAAACCTGATGCTTTGAGGATATACAGACTCAGCAAAGACAACCAAATGGGAACATGCTCTACTGAAAGAGCCGCCTGGATTGCAAGATGTAGCAGAACTTATGCTAATAAAACTTTTTAGTTTGAAAAAGGCCTTATAGATCCAGTCCCTGGCTTCCTTTGATCCAGCCCGCAGCCAGGTGCAAGGCTTCCCCCCTCAGGAGGGTGAGCCAGCAATCACACTCCAGCCTGGCAACAAATCTCCGAACCTCAGCGCCTCCTCCGCATGGGTCTGAAGAGCAAGAGCCATCTCTCCTTGCTGCTGGTGGAAGCCCTGAGCCTTAGCTTCCTCCCATGGGGCTGGAAGGGGAGTGGAACCCTGGCACCCCGAGCTGAGTGTGAGTGAGGTGAGTGTCTCTTTTTTGTTGTGATTGGTTTGTTGGGAGGGGATGTTGGTTTTTGTTTTGTTTTTTGCTTGTTGGGGGGCAGGTCAGTGAAGTTATTTTGTTTTGGTTTTTGCTTCTCACTTGTGTGTGGCCCCCAACAGATTTTTCTTTGGGTCAGTGGCCCCTGACTGAAAAAAGGTTCCTCACCCCTTCCTCAGAGCAACAGAAAGACGCTGGTACTCCAACCAAGATTTTTGTTCATTGATGTGTTAACATTTTAGCCAGGAAGGTGACATTGATTGCCTACCTATGTGTTGCTAGAGAGCAGAACCAGCCAGCTTGTCAATTAGCTTATACAGCCATTCATTTTCAAATGCTTAACACAAAGGCTGCACATATCTATGAGTCACTGTTAAAATCCATGAATGCTTTGCGGACTTAACTGTGGAATTTGAGAGAAGACCTTGTTGGGATTGTATTTGCTGATGTATTCACTATGGGCTCACTGCAAGCACAGAAACAAACATCCAGCATCGACCATACTCACAAACATGGCTTTATGGCTATTTCATCACTGCAAGTTGCTAGTATAGGTGTGTTGCATGAATGTAAAAAGTGACTTTACAAGCACAAATCACTCTTTATGCTGGTGCAGTGCAAGTAAAAGTGCATTAGGGATTTGCATTGGTGCAGCTGCCAAAATATCTACATCAGTGCTAAAACCTGTAGATAAGGCCTACAGGTTGCAAGTCTAATATTCCCTCAATCATAAAAACACAAGGCTAGTTCTAAAATATTATTTGGCACTTTTCCCATCAGTTAGAAGTAGATATAAATAATGTGTTGCACCATACAGCTCTGGTGATCCGTGTTCAATAAAGATTCAGTCAAACAGATGCAGAGGAGGGCCAGTAGCATGATGAGGGGAATGAAAAACCTGTCTTACAATAGGAGACTAAAAACTTAGCTTGTTTATCATAGCAAAGGTAAGGCTGAAAGAGTTTATTATTGTTTTCTATCAATACATCAAGGAGTAGACACCAGGGAGATAGAATACCTAATTAAGCTTAAGGAAAATGTTGGCACACGAAGAAATAGATCTAATTGGCAGTGAATGAACTTGGACTGGAAATTAGAAGGTTTCTAACCACCAGAAGAATGAGGTTAAACAAGGTGCATAAAGCACAAAGTGCCTGAGAGTTAGTTGCATTAATGTTCAATAAATACCCCTGGCCAAATTCTAGGGTATATCTATACGAGGGAAGTTAGTGTACATATTACAGAAATTGCCACCAAGCCTGGTATGCACTCAGAGATTTCATATGTTTAATTCATAGGCTGTGACTGTTAGTTATAATTAGCGGAATAAGCGTCTCATTGTTACTCTGTGATCTCATTCATCTGTTGTATCTATTTGTTGGCTCTTGTCTTATAGACTGTAAGCTTTCAAGAGCAGGAATGTTTTGGTTATATTTCTATAATGTACCTAGCACAATAAGGCTCCAATCCTTGACATCATCATAATACAAACAGAACAAATTCCTTAAAATCCTGTGTTGACATTGCCCAAAAATTCATCAGTGGTAGAAGTAGACAGGGTTCAAGTCTTTATAATGCCATGACATGGAAACCTGTGGCATATCCTCTTTCCTCTGGTGTTATCACACTTGGCCTATATTAAAAACATTGCTACCTATATGACAAGTCGTCCTTACTGGGTCATTATTTCAGCAAAACTCCCATCAATGCCACTGGGATCAATGTGACAAGATAGTATCCTCGGAGTCAACTGTAGACTATACATGACATTGGATGGTCAGTAATTAGCATTAAAAGAACTTTATTCTGCTGAGTTTGAGAACATCATCTCTTAAATATTATTTTCTAGAGTGTCAAAGATTGGGTATCTTGGCTGAATTTACAAACAAATATTCCTGAAGAAAAGTAAGTGAAGTTTTGGAAGATTCAACTTCCAAACTTGGCATTTTGACTAAAAATCTAATACTTGTGTCAGCATCAAGCAGCTCTTTAGCCATCTAGCCAGCAGTCTTTGGTGGGGAAGGAGGGAGAAGTGCTTGTGAACTGAAGAACTCAGTAGTAGAAGAACAGGTACTGAAACTGGACTATTTTTAATGTATCCCCCTTCTCTCTAGCCTGAGCAGCTTTCTGGCTGTTATGAGGATGACCAAATAGGAAATCTTTGCAAATAGTTTCAGTTTCCACCTTGGGGATTTGAGAACCTGCTGAATTCTCTAATGAGCAGAATGCCTGTTTCTCCACTCTGCTCATCTGAGGAAGTGGGTTTTGCCCACGAAAACTTGTGATACTATATATATAGTTTTGTTAGTCTCTAAGGTGCAACAGGACTACTCAGGGTTTTTTTAGAGCAGAACACAGGCAGGCAGAGGTGTCATACACAAATCTCGTTGCTACATTGAGGTTAGCTGCCCTAAGGGATTCTTAACTACTGTTAAAAACATTATGGGTTCCTACATTTTTGGAAATTTCAATTCAAGATAAATATGGATAAGAGCAGAGTGAGTGAAGCACACACAAAAAGTAGCGCATAGAAAGGACTCTTGATTTTGAAAAGACAAAAGAAGAAATCTGTAGGATACTAACTATTGATTATTAGATCCTCATCTCAAATAAATTGATTTAGCTGTACTGAATGAAATAGAGCTACTATGACAATTTATACAAGCTGATGATCTTGCCCAGGCTTTTTAAAATTACAAATAAATCTACTGCAAAATCCTAGTCAAGTTAACAGACCCTAAAGTTTTATAGCTTTCCAAAGCCAAACAGAACCCAATCCGATGTAGATATATAGAACTCAACAAGGGCACAGAGTTGCTCAGACGTTAGTCCTGTTTAAGGCCAGGTGTATGACAAAATTTTGTCTGCATGGCTGCGTCAGTCCACACCTCCTAACCGACACAGCTATGCAAGCAAAATCCCCAGTGTAGATGGAATTATGCTGATAGAAGGCGGCTTCTGTTGGCATAGCTAATGTCAATTTGGGAGGAAGTGTTACTATGCAGACAGAAAAAAACGTCATCATCAGCTGCATCTGCTTTAGAGGGCTCTTTCCAATGGCAGATTAGACACTGGGCCAACAGGGCCCATGCCTAGGGGCCCAAGCCAACTGGGGGGGCTCTGAAAAAATAGGCAACCCCAAACCCCAACCCATTCTGCTCAATCAGTACTCTTGCCAGAGCATGGGATCTGGGTGCAGGCGCTTGCCCCACATCACCTGCTCACTTGCTCTGGCCCAGGCCCCCACAAACCCCTAATCTGCCTCTGACTCTGCTGGTATACCTATACCAATGATGCTATGCTTGCAAAGCACTTGTAGTAAAGGCAAGGCCTAATCCTTTCCTAATACATTATCTTCTCACTTATACCAGTTCAATTAAAGTCCATGGAGGTTCTTCCGATTCACACTCAGCAGAGCCAACAGTTTCTGCAGTACCCTGGGCAAAGGAGGGGAGGAGCCAGCTCCGTGCTCCCAGAAGGGACGGGGCCAAGGATAGAAGGGGTGGAACAGAGGACAGGCAACCCTCAGTGCTAACCAGAGTGTGGCAGCCCCCTCTCCCATTAGTGCTGCCGGAAGCATGTACACGGAGCATCGAGCCCTTTTGAATTGCTGGGCCCAAGCACAATTTCCCCTTTACGCCCCCTCCCCATTGGCGGGCCTGTTGGCACTAATATGTGAGAGAAAATAGTCAGGCCTGTGGGATTTTTAACTCCATCTACAGAAATGGTGGACAACCTACTGCATGTGACCGGCACACAGCCCATCAGGGTACTGTACTGGTGGGCTGCAAGACCATTTGTTTACATTGAGCATCCTCAAGCACGCCCGCCCCCCTTCAGCTTCCAGTGGCTGTAGGTCACCATTCCCAGCCACTGTGGGAAGTGGCGACCAGCACAGCTCTGTGGCCCGCCACAGGTTTCCCACCTATAGCATGTTTTGAAGGAATTGTGAAAATGTTAAAAGACTCTGGAATATTTACTACTTAGTCATGCATTTATTTATAATAACCCTCCCCCCCATACTTCAGTATTTCAAAATACTGCTCTTATCAATTTTTGGAACATCTTTTCTGGTTGCCGGATAGTGGATAGCTTTAAGGGCTCTGGCCTTGGCAGATTTATGACATGCTGATCTGGGTATGCATGGAATTTCCTTTCAACTGGTTTGAATTGTGAGTTCTGATATTTGTGCTTCTCTAGCCTCACCTTAGGTGCATTATCCAAATTAGTGTCAATGTAATAAATCATTAAACAAGAATTAAGTTAAACCTGAAAAATTGAATCCTTCTTTGGTGCATGTCACAAATAAAAATGTGGCCTCCCCCCCCCCCCCCCCCCCTCACTTGAGAGCAATGGCTAGGACCCCAGAATGGAGTAAATCCATAGCTGTGTTTTTGGCAGAAGGAAGTAGTTTCTGCATGACACCTTGTTAAACTGCAACTTGATAGGAAGCATGAGGGAGTAGGAGAATAATATTTTCTGAGGCTCTTTTGTGGCTACTGTGCCTTTAAAGGTCTGCCATCTTAAGTGGGGCAGGTGTTAATACTATTTAGAACCACTTTTTTTCATCATGTGCAAGTGGAGATGGAATTGTCAGGGCTGCCTACAGTTTGCTGGGATGTTCTTCAACGGGTCTCTTGCCTGAGGCTGGGGCTATAATGGTTGGTTTAGCAAACTAGGACCTTCATGAACTGTAGAGTTATACTAACATTTATGCCTTGGGTAGACAGTTTACACTGAGTGAACGGTGACAATAAAAGTCAAGCTTACGTTTTGTATAACTGCTTCATGAGATATGTTGAGGATCAATTCACAACTGACACAAAATTCAGACACTGTACTATGAGAGCATAATTTAAGCCTCCCCAGGCTCTTCCAGTTTCATTTCCTGTTTTGACCTCTTCAGAAACATTCCTGTCAATAGATTTTGCAGTACTGTCTTCCAAAAGTCTGTTAGCCTGTTTTGACCTTACATAATAATGGCTGTACTGAGTCTAACCACTCTTCCGACACAGGATGGCACCAGATGCTTCCTGGGGAACGAACAGAACAGGGCAGTTTTCTCGTGATCTGTCCCCTGTTGTCCAGTGCCAGTCAAAGATTAAGTGGCACCAAGAGCATGGGGTTCCATCCCTGGCCATCTTGGCTAATAGCCATTGATGGATCTATCCTCTATGAATTTAAAATTGAAACGCTAAGGCTATGTCTACACTGCAGGGTTCTTGCGCAAACATTTGCGAAGCATCCACACTACAAGCCTGTTCTTGTGCAAGAAAGTTTACAGTAGATTGTCGGAAGAGAGGGCTTTTTGCACAAGAGTTATTCCTTTCCCCACAAGGAATAAGCCTTTTTGTGCAAGAGCTCTTGCACAAAAAGGCTAGTGTGGATGGGAACAAGCAAGAAACCCCTATGGCTAAAATGGCCATCAGAGCTTTCTTGCACAAGAGAGTGTCCACGCTTCCATGGACGCTCTTGCACAAAAGCACATCTCTTGTGCAAAAGCAGATGGCAGTGTGGACGTGCTCTTACACAAAACGTTCTTGCACAAGAAGCCTGCAGTGTAGACATAGCTTAAGGTTTTCTTATTACCCATGTGCGCACTAACCATATTTGACACAGTCCAAGTGTTTGAACAGTTTGAGATGGATTTGTAAATGTATTCCTTCCTCTAATTAATAGGAGTTTTAGGTTGGATTCCCTTGCAACACTGAGTGCTCCGTCCAGTTCTAGGGCCTGACAGGTGAAGGGGATTTAGTATGTATAAAAATTAGAATATTTGGTTTAAAGTGGATCTCTCTCAAACATTAGTAAGTACATGACAATGCATTTCAAGTAGCCCAAATTAAGTGTCAATTAATAAAAAAACACTTTTAAGATTTTAAGAGTTGATGTTCTAAAGCCTTATCCAGCCAACACACAGACTTTCCTTTTATAAAAGGGCGTACTGTGTCGTATACAGCTGTGGTGCTTTAATTTGGCTTTAGGAAAAAGGGCAGAGTTGTTAACACCTGTTCTCGCCTTGCAGCATGGCATTTGAAACTGGCTGCACTGTGTTAAATTTAAGTATGACTGATAAAACTAGCTAGCATAATTTTACTTAATAAACAACACTTTCCAAATACAACAATGAATCTTTCTCGCAGCTGTCTGACTATGTGCAGACCTGAAACTTTTATTCTGAAAGTTACATAGGATTATAAATATTTGTATTTATTACAGATCTTGGAAAAAGGGGGCACATGCTAATTGTCTGACTGAAGGTATTTATCCCCTAGGATTTTTTTTTAAATTACGTGCAACCATTGGTTAGGATTCCTGGAGAAGGATGCTAATACATCTTCCATAGAGGAAGTACATTTTCAAAGCAGTAAGACAATCAAAGCCCTATATATTTCTAGTATTTGTCACCTACAACATTTAGACCGTGCTCATCACTATGGTATGTAAGAGGTTTATGTATTTGCCCTGTCTTTCCATGTGTTTTCCAAGTCAAACAAGATCTCATATGTTACATTTAAGCTGTTATTAGAACTTGACACTAATCAGCTGCACACCCTTGCCCTTGCAGGTCAAGTTACATTATGATTCTTTAGCCAAGCCTGCAAAATTAAGGCCACAAGCTACTTTTGATACATAAAGGTTTTCACAAAATAAAGTGGACTGTGATTCTTATACATAGTGTTTAAAACAGGCTGAAAAGCATAGGGTGATGTTATGTCTATCATTTTCAGAAATGAAAGCAGCAGTAGTTCTTTCTGCCCTCCCAACTAAACTCTGCTCCTCCTGAATTTCTGGAGTTCTTTACCCACCTGTTCCCCTACCCAGTCCCAGTATGGCAGAAATTAAAGCTGTTTCAATTTGTCTGCAGACCCAGAGAAGACTATTGATTAGTTATACTTCTCTCCCCTACTCTTTTTTACCTTAAGCCTACCATAACCTGATATGAAATACGTTGTGTTTTTTCTGCAGATAAATTGAAGATTCAAGAATGCCAATTCCAAAAGTCAGTCCATTATTCACAAGCCAAATATAGCCCTTCAGTACAATGCAAATGGAAGCACTGTGTTAGCAAATGAAATATAGTTGGAGAAAGGGGGTTGATCTTTTCTTTTTTAGCATGCATGCAAATGCAAGGAAGAAGCCAATATCAGGAACTGGGTCTGAATTTCACCATATGCTGGAAGTCACAATGTTGTACCTTTACTATGCAGCTCTATAGGATTCTGCTATGTAACTTACACCACCAGACATTTTCCAGGTAATAAATGTGGCTATGATACACATACTATGTAAAATAAAGTGGATTGTTTTGACAACTTTTTCCTGGTGGCAGAGTGAGTGTATGGCTCATTCCATTCTTATTGCAAAGGGAAGACAACATGCTAGGGTAAAGCAGTGATGAGACAAAGACAGAAAAGGACCAAATGTGAATGGATGCTGTGCAAGTACAAAAACCCGTCCCATACTCCGTCACCTTTCATCTGCTGTGTTCCCTTCCCCCCCCCCATATTATATGGCTACATGTTAGCAACAATGATTTACTGAAAGCTAATAAGTAGATAGCTTATTGAAACAAATCAGTAATAAAGCCTACTGCACAGATTAGCAATAGCCAGATTACTATGTCTGATAGGTACATGTTAAATATCTATACACTAGTTCTGATGCCGTATTCTGCTATAATTCTGTGTGCCTGCCTCCCAGTTAAGTCATATATCTGCAGAGTTAGCCTTAGTCCAATGTATTTAACCCTTTTCAATATTACACAATCAAGTTCAAACGTTTTCTTCACATAGCTCTCCATTATTTCACATTCATGCCACTGAAATGTCAATGGGCAAATAAGATCCTTTTCCAATCATGGTTTGTACTGTAATAGTCTAGGATATCGACATGTATGCCAAACTGGGATTTATCAGTTAAAGAGCAGGAGGAAACACTGCTAGCCAAGTCTCATTTGGAAATGTAGTTGTGGTCAGGCCCCCAGAATATTTGGAATCACTTTTGCAACTTGATAGCACACAGTAACTCCAAACAGCAGAGGAGCAGAAAAATCTTATGGGACAGAAACATAAAAAATATTTGGCTGCTAACAGTTGGAATCAGTTACCCACTGCATAAAAAGGAGTATAGTAGATATGTATACATACACCTCTGATTTTAGAAAATCATGCAGTTAGGGGCCCTAGAATTATTTAGCACTAATGAAGCAGGTATTGAAGGACTGATATATGATTAGTGGGGAAAGCCAGTGATTAGACTTGAGCTGACTCTCATTTACACTACAGCCACCTTACACCTCACAAGCAGTGTAGAGGGGCCTTAAAGTAGATGCAAGCGTAGCTTACTTCCACTTTAGGGTATCTTTGCACTGCCAGACAAGTGTAAAATAGCCTTAATATAAATGAGACGCAAACCCAATAATTTTATCACTAATTCCATCTATTTGACCAAAATTAGTCTGTCCATGTGTTCTATTATTAAATCAAAGAGGAGGGTAAAGAGGAGCAGACTTGCCAAATATTGGATGATGATTAAAAAAACCCCACAAAGTGATCTTCCCAGTAAATAGGAAGGATTTAATGAGATCATTTGGTGCTTTTATCCATTTCCCAAAATCTTGCCATTAACACTTATGTGCACAATAATTGAATTTGCATACAACACTAACAAACTACAATATTTTTCACATAGACGGAGGCCCTATGTTTAACAATTTCATTATAAAAGCTATGCAGGTAGAAGATCATTTGATTTGGGCATCAGATTTATTCCTACCAAGCTAAATTAAGAAAACAAGGAGACAGATTCTCAACTGTGCTGTGCTTGCATTTAGAACAATTGGGGACTTGGGATGGAAGGCAGCTCTAAGCCAACTTTCCTAACCCTGAGGGCGGAAGAGTCCCTAGAACTGATTCGAGACATGCCAGCTGAAGTCAGATTACAGCAGCCAATGTCATCCAAAAACCAGCCAGACCACTACATCCTGGCCCAGCACCATTGCACACTTGGCATGGGGACAAATCCTGAATCGTCCTTTTAGGACTATTCCAAGCTGTGCAAAGGGATTTTAGCAGGGCTAAAGCTTTGACCCTCAGCGGACAGAATTCTAAATACGGTGTTTGGTTTTTTAAATAGCTAATAAATCTATATTTTCAGATACTGAGATCTGAGTTTCTTCAAACCTGCTCCTTGTCAACATGTTCTTTTATTTACACAGGAACAGATAGCTTTAGAGTAAATTTTTCAAAAATCACCTAAGCAACTTAACCTTAAGTGTCTGAAAGTCAGTGGGATGTAGGCACCTAAGTCATTTCTGAAAATGGGGCTTAAGTACTTTGAAAGTTTCTACTCTAGGTCTCTGAAGTAATGAGGAAACCAAAATACAAGATTCAAAAGTACAAGAGAGGGCCATGTGATTAGATAGAAATGGCCTTGAGCAAAATGAGTATAACTCTTAATTATAACAGCTTATAATCGATTTGGGAAAACTGTGGAAGACAGAAGACAAAAGGAGGGGGATGATAATGCAGAGATTACTTCTAAATTATGATGTAAATGAAACATGATCCCCTGGCATCTTGAGGCACTGCTTGGGATGTATTTTTTTCCCAAGAGCTACAAGTTAGCCATCTTCAGCATTGACTTGGTACAGCTGTGTCACGAGAACACATTTCTCCTCCTCTTCTAAGATTCCAAAGGAGAATCAGGCAAGAGAGGCATTGTAAAGACTAAGGGTATGTCTACACTTACAGCCTAATTCAAAATAGGGCTGCAAATGTAGGCTTTCGAAATTGAAAATCAAGCCCGGGATCTAAATATCCACCTTTGATTTGCATGTTCCTGGCTGGGTGCCATTTTTTTTTTTAAATTGACAAGCCCGGAATAACTGCCCGCGTCTACACGCGGCAGTGAAACGGGCGTTGGAAATAAAGCCCTAGATCGAAATACCTGGTATTCCTCCTGCAATGAGGTTTAACAGGTATTTCAAACTAGGACTTTATTTTGAATGCTTGTTTCACTGCCGCGTGTAGATGCGGGCAGTTATTCCGGGCTTGTCGATTTCAAAAAATGGTGCCCAGCTGGGAACATGCAAATCAAGTGTGGGATATTTAGATCCTGGGCTTGATTTGCAATTTCAAATGCCTACATTTGCCGCCCTATTTCGAATTAGGCTGCAAATGTAGACATACCCTTAGATATTGTCTATATGGTGATGAGTGGCCAACAAGCTGCAGCGTGAATCTACGGCACTCTAGCCTGTCGCATACTAGCTAACTATGTTGACCCTGCTAGTGTGCATTTGCTTTGATCTAATGCTCTTTAAACAGTAGGTGAAAGACCAGGGAACTTTTAGAGCAAAGGAGCAGAGTCCACATGGCCCCTTAGCATGCAACAGGCTAGAGGGCTGTAGATTTTTACCCCAGCTTGCCATGCACTAAAGTACCATAGACATGCCATAAGTGACAGATCTCACCTCCATCCTAAATTATTAGAGATCTACTTGATGCCAAATCTCTGGTATTAACTTCTATTTATATCTACAGTGTGTTTTCCCTATAATGCCTTGTTTCATTCTGAATATCTGCTATGACCTGTGTTACTTATAATTTGTTTATGAATAAGGGCCTGTATTTCAGAGGTGCTGACCACAGATGGCTCACGTTTCCTTCAGTTCACTACAGGTGTAGGTGGGGAGTCAAGCTTTGAGTTTATTGCTAATTAAATGGTATTTTATTTTGCAGAATGAGTGAAAGTCTAAAATCTAAACAAGCTGTGGGGAAAAATAACTATTTGTCTTTCAGAAGTAGTATTGTCCTTATACACTACTCATGTATTTTATTATTAAAGTAATTTTAGAGGTTAATAGTTTGGGAGGAAAAGACTCACCCCAGTGCATGTCGGTATGTATATTTAGTTGTTGACTTTAAGATTTATAAAGTCACTCCACAGAAAGGAATGTCTATCCTTTGCATTAGGCACTATGACATTTTAAAAATAGATCAGACCAGTAACCCCTCCCTTTGCCCAACAGAATAGCCTAGCAGATGGAGATACCTTTACAAGCTCTTACAAGAATCCTCCCAACCCCTTACTGCTAAGGAAAACAAACTGGCCTTTGCAGTATGCCCTGAGGGTTGAGAAACTTGGATTATTTTGGAGATTATGAGGTGTGAGCTCCAAAGCAGAGAAGAATGCCCTCCCACCCGACCCTTCACACAGAAGTGGGACTCCAGCGTAAACACCCCCACTGATTAACTATTACAGAATAGCAGAGAGAGATGATTTTTCAGAAAAGTAGGTCCAAAGTCATAAAGGGTACGTCTACACAGCAACTTTATTGTGGAATAATGTCAGTTAATCTGAAATAATGTAGTGCGTGACTACACAGCAAGCCCATTATTTCAAAATAAATTTGAAATAATGGGCTTCTTACTCCAACTTCTGTAAACCACATTTATGAGTAAGGGAAGTTGGAGGCAGAGTGCTCTATTTCGAAAGAAGTACTGTGTAGATGTGCCCAAATTCGAAATAAGCTATTTCAACTTAAGCTACACAATTACCATAGCTCAAGTTGTGTAGCTTATTTTGAGTTTAGCCCTGCTGTGTAGACACACCCTTAGAGTTTTATATGTCAGACATAAACATTGTAAGTTTTACTCAGTACTTAAGTAGCTAATACAGCTTCAAACGCTGTCATTTGCTCCTGGAACCCCACAACTATTTTTATTCATGTCACAATATTTGTTATTTCTTAACGTTTCAATTGTCTGGAGTCGCATGATTATGGGAGAATTTGTTTCCCTTTAAAAAAAAAGATTCTAGCCTTTAGGATGGTGGAGAAAAGTATGAGAACAGAACCTCTAATAATGGCTCCTGTAGCAGGAAGTAAATGAAAATTTAATGATTTTCTGGGGCCAGACTCATGATTTTTGAATGCATGGAGCTGGCAATCATGCAACTAAAAAATAAGCCGCTACATTTTACACCACCTTCGATTTCTGCATTCAGTGCAGATGTAGCCCATGTAGTGTGCTGTTATATTTCAGGCTGGAGGTGACTAATGTGAGGATGGCAGTTGCAAGTTCTGCATTCAGAAGAAACAAATAGCCTTCGGACTGTATGTACACGAAAAAAAATGATTTGGTTGGAACTACTATCTGTTCTAACAGCAGCTAGGGGGTGAACCAAACTCCAGACTGTGCTCCTCCCCCATAAACACTGGGCAACCCTCCTCAAAGGAGATAATATCACCTCTCTTGTTTCTTCTGTTTGTTTCCTCCTGCCATCCATCACCTCTGTCTTATTTAAATTGAGTCTCACACAGATTTCATCCATGTTCTGATTCTGTCCCAATGTTGGATGAGGCAGACTACCATTTTGGCTGCATGAGGCAAAGATCTCAAAGCTGATTAGATTTTGTTGTTGTTGTTATTCTATTAAAAGCTCCATACCTTATATCTGGAAAATCATTGATATCAAGTGGTAAATAAGGTCACATTCATAAAAGTGTCCCATCCTATAAACCCATCTCCTAGTAAACCATGGGTCCTCCAGATCAAGTCCATGGACCCAGCCAAAGTGAAGAACTGCAAATATAAAAAGAAGCTTCAGGGGGTAGCCAAGTTAGTCTGTACAGAATAAACTTTAAAACAACAAATAGTCTGGTAGCACTTTATAGACTAACAAAACATGTAAATGATATCATGAGCTCTTGTGGGCACCGCCCACTTCTTCAAAACTCTGGTCATCTAAAGAAGTGGCCTGTGCCCACGAAAGCTCATACCACCATCTACATGTGTTGTTAGTCTATAAAGTGCTACCAGACTATTTGTTGTTTTTTAAATACAACAAGGTTAGTTGTTCAGCATGCCAAATCACTGCCCTGGTATATCAATATAAAATCAAACAGTATAATCTAATGGTCATGTGAACTCAAATAATACAATACAAGAAAGTTCATCTATAAAATAACTCGGGTAGTTCAACAAGACAGCTCATCTTTCTTGTCAACAAGAATCTTGGCCTCATCTAGTAATCTGAATTTAGTATGCAAAAGTATGGCAAATCTTCTCATGCTCAGGGAAGTTTTATTTTTTAGTGCAGGGATATAATCAAGGTAAACCATTACATCAGATTCTTGGAACTGATGATTGTCCAATAACCAAGCTACTCTTTATTCTTAAATGTAGTTACTCCACAAGGATCAGCTTATAAATCATATTTAAAGCTTGTTCTGGCACTAGCCAGAAATGATAGAAATGATACTCCTGGAAGCAAAGATCTAATCACGAAGGGGGAAAACTGAAGTAGCGAAGGCTACAAAGCGTTAAATAAAAGGCTCAGACTTGGGACTTCCATCCTCACACACTTCCAACTCTAACTTCTTGTAGATTATGATGATCTCCATTTGTTTTTAAATAAGACCATCCTGTTTTCAAATGCAAATTGAAAACATCAGGGTGGAATGCAAAAATCTTAATATTAAAAGTGGTTTCCAATCCACCAATTTAAATATATTACCATACAAGGGAAGCTAAGTAGTAGATTCATTATTTCCTACAACAGGGAAATTTTAAATTTCACTTACTTCTAGAAACAATGCACTAAAATAAGATTTATAGGAATTCCTTCTAATCTACATAATTGTACTTGCAGTTCTGGAGTGCCTTCTGTTCAAGTTCCTGAACTTTGCAAACATTTGACTTCCAGTAACACAATTTCCCTAGTTTACAGATATGGAAACTAAGACTTAGAGAAGTAATTTGCTAACTGTTGCAGAATAAGTTGGTGTCAGATCTAGGAGAATGCAAGTGCCAGACCTATTTTATAAACCAGATATAATACCTCAGATGTAGCAAAATATCTGACTCCAGATCTCTCCCCCCACCTCCCCAAGACATTACTGCAGTAATTTGTGTTGTAGTAACTAGTGAATTGTAGCAATATAAATTAAAATCTTAGCTCCTCATACAATAGCATTTAGGATTGCCAGGTGTCTGGTTCTGAACTGGACAGTCCGGTATTTGAGCTTTTTGTCCAGGAAATACATTGAGAAAATACTGGACATATAAATGTCTGGTATTTTCTAATTAAGTACATTTTATCATCATCATCATGAACATCAGTACATAGCTACATATTGCCTGGCTGGTAAACACGCTCACACTGCGAGCGCATGTCCACCAGCCAGACATTACGCAACTACGTAATAGAGAGGAAAGGGGTGGGGGCGGTTCTGGGGTAGGATGGGATCCCCAGGGCCAGACTCACCCGTGAGCCCCACCGGGACCATGCACGGGACAAGCAGTGCCCTGGGATCTGCATGCACCAGGGCCAGCCCCGCTCCCCTCCAGACCAACCCTGCTTCCTGCCAGCCTGTTTCCCCCCCCCCTCCCCCCGCCCCAGTCAGCCCCACTCCCTCAATCCCTCCCGGCCAGCCCTGCTTCCCACTGGCTGGTTCCCACCCCCCAACCAGCCCCCCCCCGACCGGTTCCATTCCCCCGATCTCTCCTGACCAGCCCCACTTCTCCCGACCCCCTCCCGACCAGCCCTGCTTCCCACCGGCCGGTTTCCCCTCCCCCCCCCCAACTCCCTCCTGGCCAGTCCTGCTCCCCTCCCAGCCGGTCCTCCCCCATCCCGTTCTGAGATCACATCTGTCCGGTATTTTTTTTGAAACCCATCTAATAACCCTATTAGCATTAAAGTTCCTCACATTCTTTAATGTGCTTGGCCTCACAGCACCCTGTGAAGTAGGGTACACTACCACAGTCATTATGGTGTTCACTGATGAATACAAAGTCTGACAAAGTCTATGATCATTCTATTTTATGCAATATTTACATTTTACTTCTGGAGTTTCATCCTGCTGATGGTGCGGTGATAACAGATGATAGTTTATTAAGCAGGCTATTCCAAAAATCAAGTTCTTATGAAGCATGCTGTTGCTGTGAAATAAAATCTTCCTAGGGGACTTTTCCCATGAGCGTAACAAAATGGTGCATATTCAGTTTTAGCACTAAAATAGGTGACTTGTCAGGAAGCTGTTGCTGCAAAGCTTTTATTACCCAATAAGAGGCACTATCTTTTGGGTCCTAACGTACTACTGAATAGTGTCTATAGATTAGTCCTTATCAAAGGGCTGCCACAGATGAGCTTTGGCGTCCAAATTGCACCTGCAAATCTTACCAGGTAGCTAAATCATTCCCAAAGTCAGATTGAGATTTGGGAGACAGACTGACAATATAGTGCATGAATATATAATATACTTGAGACAAACATTTCTTGGGCACATTTTAAGCTTTAATTTCAGAAGATGTGAAATCATAGAATCATAGAACACTAGGACTGGAAGGGACCTCGGGAGGTCATCGAGTCCAGTCCCCTGCCTTCATGGCAGGACCAAATACTGTCTAGAACATCGCTGATAGACATTTATCTAATCTACTCTTAAATATCTCCAGAGATGGAGATTCCACAACTTCCCCTGGCAATTTATTCCAGTGTTAGACTACCCTGACAGTTCAGAACGTTTTCCTAATGTCCAACCTACATCTCCCTTGCTGCAGTTTAAGCCCATTGCTTCTTGTTCTATCCTTGGAGGCCAAGATGAACAAGTTTTCTCCCTCCTCCTCATGACACCCTTTTAGATACCTGAAAATTGCTATCATGTCCCCCCTCAGTCTTCTCTTTTCTAAACTAAACAAACCCATTTCTTTCAGCCTTCCTTCATAGGTCATGTTCTCTAGACCTTTACTCATTCTTGTTACTCTTCTCTGGACCCTCTCCAATTTCTCCACATCTTTCTTGAAATGCGGTGCCCAGAACTGGACACAATACTCCAACTGAGACCTAACCAGTGCAGAGTAGAGTGGAAGAATGACTTCTCGGGTCTTGCTCACAACACACCTGTTAATGCATCCCAGAATCATGTTTGCTTTTTTTACAACAGCATCACACTGCTGACTCATTCAGCTTGTGGTCCACTATAACCCTTAGATCCCTTTCTGCCGTACTCCTTCCTAGACAGTCGCTTCCCATTCTGTATGTGTGAAACTGATTGTTCCTTCCAGGGGAAGGGCACAGACATATTAAAAGAGGAATTAAAAAGAGAAGGCTAGGAATTTTCTTGTTCGCACATTAACTTATGGGTGTTTTAGCCATTGAGCTAGGTGTTCTCACCGAATTTGGTCTCTCTCCCAGTTACACCAGTACAATGGAATTACATCCGTTTTGTGGATCCTAATTTGGATCCTCTCTGCTACCACACTGCCGTCAGTGAGGTTGTTCAGTGCAATTGAGAAGGGAATGTGGACCAAATAATCTTCATTCTAACTATCACAAGTTTTATAACACTAGGCATTGCAACAGTATCTTCTCCAAGGGCAAAGTGCATCCAGTTCAAGGGTTGTCCCTGCCAGATACAACAGCAGTTAACTGATGCAGCCACTTACTCACCCTCTACATGTGATACAGAAGAGGCAAGATTAGAGGCAGATGTTTCCCACACAGGTGGAGAGTATATGGGCATGTAGAGTACATGCTCCACCAATATACAGAGCATGGGGGCTTGGCTCCACCAATGTTCAGGGTCAAGGCCTCTCCTCCAGCCCCACCCACTGCCCTGCATGCCTCCCTCAGAGCATCCCTTTGTCCTGGGCAGTGGCTGGCTGGCGACCACTCCCTGTTCTCCTCCTTTGGCTAGAGCCACAAGCCTCCCCACTCACAGAAGCCCTGAGTGCTCCCCCCCACCTACCTGGAGGAACCTCAAGGCAGCTGCACTGCACTGATCCAACCTGCTCTGGGGAAAAGTCTCAGTGTCTCTTGTTTCAGATGCTTTTGATATGCCCCATGCAGGTTTCAGGGTGGCTGAGGCAGGGGTATTTACTACTCTGCTACCTCAGCAGCCCCAGAACCTGCATGGGGCATATCAAAATAGTATTTGAATCAAGAGACACTTTTCCCCAGAGCAAGCAGAGCTACCGCAGCAGTAGTTGAGGTCCTGGGCAGTGTTCCCTCTCAGGCAGCACAGCTTCACAGGGGATTAACCAACCCTGCCCAGTCAGAGACTCAGGGCTCCTTGCACGGAGCTGACTGACTGGGTAGGGCTGATCACCTGTGAAGCTGTGCTGTCGCGCACCTTAGCAAAATACTAGTTCTAGGGCCCTTTTAAATCTTCTGGGCCATTGCCTCCTATTGGCAGGCAGGGAGAGAGGACTCCCTTCCCCAGAGCTCACTGCTGCCAGCAGGAAGAGGGATGGGGGAGTCCTCCTCTGACTCCAGCTTCCAGGCAGCAACTGCCCAACTGACCATGCCAGCTACATGCTCCAGACATGTTCCTGCCTACAGTAGGCAGGAGATATTGGATCTCTAGGACTGTGGGGAGAAGAGGCAGTGCCAGCACCGCTTAGCTGTAGAGACATCCACATCTACAAACAGTTTGTGCACTGGATGCAGGAGAAGGGTTACGACACAGACCAGAAGCACTGCCATGTGCAAGCCAAGGAGCTGCAGCAAGCACCAGAAATCGAGGAAGGACCAAAAAAACCACAAAAACAAAACAGAACAACCACCTGGTGCCAAGAGGCAGACTCTCACGGTTCTTACAAAGAGCTAATTCAATTTTAGGTGCATGTGTTTTTCTGGCATCCTTGGCCCCACCACCATCCATCACACCACCCTGATCACCAGGGAGCCTGAGTCTTAAGTCCCTGTTGGGGAAGGTGGATGCGGAAGATGAGGGGTATGAGAAATAGGTAACTAGGAGATCAAGCTGTCCAGCAAGTCAGGGCCAGTTTTTTACTCCATTGCAATCCAGCCTGTCCTGCTACTCAAGTGCAGGTAGGCCAGATGGAAGGAAAGGAACCGGACGTAAAAGTGTAGATAAATTTTCAGTTATAGGAATGGCACCCCCAAAGTAGCAGGACACAGCTTTTGACTTTTCATTAGTCTACTCATACTGGAAGAGGCAGTGGTATAGCCAAAGGAGGTAGAGTTGTTATCTGCTTCTCATTCCCTCTAGAATTACAGTGAGGGAGAATGTAAAGCAGTCTACGTACACATGGATATCCCTTGAATACTCCTGAGAGATCTCAAAGAAACTTTCATGGAGGGACTCTGCAAAGTCCTGATGAATGTTCCTAGGGAGGGCCGCCCCAGTTCTTTTCCATGTTACTCAGGGCATGTCTACACTACAGCATTATTTCAAAATAGCTTATTTTGAAATAACATGTCTAGACACAAAATGCATTTCGAAATAGCATGTCCACACTGATAGGACACTGAATTTCATTTAAGGCCAGCCGGAACCAGTTCTGGCAGAGCATCAGGTCAGGAGTTACCTTGTGTGGCTGCTGCCTGAGGCCATCTGAGACCTGTGCTTAAAGGGACCCCCCTGGACAGCCAGTTCTCAGGTTTCCCTGCTTGCTTGCCAACCTCGCTGAGGGACAGCAAAGCATTTTTTTCTCTGTGTGCTCTGATTGCCCTCACTCAGGACACCACAGCACTCTGCAGCATGGAGCCAGAGCTGCCCCTAGGCACTCTGGTGCTTCTCTTGGATGTGTTGCTGCAAGCCTGGCAGCATGTTCTGCAGCCAGTAACAGTCTTCCTGATGTGCCCCACTGGGGGCTTGTGCCTCATTTCTCCCTCACGTCCTTCCACTTACCTCTCCCGAACCCCCCTTCCTGCTGTACAATAAAAGACATGTTCATTACAACAAGGCCTCTTTATTGAACAAAACTGGGGTGGTGGGGGGAAATGAAACTGAGGTGAGACTGGGCAAAGAAGGTGGGAGAGAGGAGGAGGGAGGGTGGGAGAGGGGAGGGGGAAACCCAGGAGGAGGGAGCTGGCAGGGGGAGGCAAGGGGATGAGAAGCTCAAAGGCTCAGGGTTGGGTGGTCTTACTGACCCAACTGTCTCCCAGCACCATGGGTGTGGGAGCCTCGGCGTCCCTGGGGGTGTGGGGAGGAAGAAGCAGGAGGGGGAGAAAGAGTGGGAGGAGGAGCGGTAGCTGGGGAGGCAGCAGGGGCTGGAGCAGCAGGAGGCAGCAAGCTCTGCCCCAGGGTTGATGACCCCCTGGGGGGCACGGACTGTCCTGCCTCCCAGGATGCAGACCACGGCATCAAAATAGGGGCAAGGGTCTGGGTCTGCCCCTGGTTGGGAGCTGCCCCCCGTGGCCCTGGCATTCACCTGCTGCAGCTCCTTTATTTTCATGCAAACCTGCTCCTAGGTTCGCATGTGGCCTTTGGTGGCCAGGCTGGCAGCCATCCACCTGTAGACAGTTGCATTCCTCCATTTAGTGCGGAGATCATGGACGTGGGAGGCATCCCCCCAAACCTGAATAGGTCCCTGAGCTCCACACTAGATCAGACAGGTGCCCACCTTTTCCAACCCCTGGCAGGCTCCTGGGAGCTGGCAGACTGGTCCTGGGGAGCGGTGGAGGACTGGCTGCCTGGCTCATGCTGGGGTCACTGGGTCAGGTATACTGACTGCTGGCTCTGGGCTGGCAGGCTTGGAGCTGGCACAGGCACTGTGGCCAGAGTCTACCCCTTTAAGGACTCTGGAGGGGGGGGGAGGGAGAGGAGTTTTCTTGGTTGTTCCCAGAGTGGCCACCTGGGCACCCTGGGAAGGGCTGGAGGCCCCCTATTTTGAAATAAGTGTCTATACAGCACTTATTTCAAAATAGCAATTTCAAAATTGGTGCTATTCCTCATAGAATGAGGTTTACCAATTTTGAAATAAGTCCTCCGCTATTTTGATTTAATTTCGAAATAGCAGTTTGGCTGTGTAGATGCTGGTCAAGTTATTTCAAAATAAGGACTGTTATTTCGAAATAACCTTGCTGCGTTGACATACCCTTAGAGATTAATTCAGCAGGCACCACGAAGGCTAGCAGCAGCTGAGCTTGAGTGGTACCAGCAGCAGCTGTACCATCTCCGCAGTTGTTTTTCTTAGGAGAGAGATACCATCTCCATCGCCAGCTACAAGTAACAGCATCTGTGGAAATGGTGACAGTATGCAGTGCCATTGCACTATAAAACTAGAATCATGCACCCAAGCAATACCCTCCTCACTGGGCCCCCGTCACCCAGGGTTGGCAATATTCTAGGATTGGCTTGGTGTCTCAAGGAATTAAATATTACTCTTTAATTAAGGAGATTATGTCCCACGATAAAGTCTCCAGGAATACACTCAAGCAAAACCAGCAGGCAATTGCCCTGTTTGTTATAGCCTAACACCAGCCCTGCCTACTAATCTACCCAGAAGGACATTAAAGACAACCTCAACTTCACACAAAATGACCTGTTTAGCTGAAGTGGACATGGCGGTTCTTTCCCCTTCGTACGTTCTGCTCTCTTAATTAAGTTTTCTATGTACTTGTTTTAAAATTGCAAGGCCTTTTCTCTTCGGGTTTTTTTTTTTTTTTTTTTTTTAAAAACACTGATTTTGTCTCAGAATAAAATTCCATGATTTGGAACATAATTCACCTTTCTTAGTTCACAACATATGTAACAGAATGCTGGACAATTTTGAAGGCTACTAAGTAGCAGTTACTGCACAGGTATCACAACTCAGTGATCATACACACACAAAATTAATAGGACCACTAACAATGTTATATTCCTTCATGCACAGAAATTACCACACCATTCCTACCAGGCCACAGAAGGTCATTACAAAATCACACATTACTTGAGCTCATTCTTACAATGGTCTTTCAAATCCTCTTGCACCAGATAGCTCTACATTGCACTCTTCTGCTAGCCTTTTATCTGGCTGTTCAAATTCACCAGAAAGCCACGCTACCTCTGCCCTCCACCCCAGCAGCAACTTTCCCCATTTTGCTTCACAGGTATTATGCAAGATACAGTGGGCAGTTATAACCATTGGGATATTTTCCCACTGAGGTCCCATCTTGTGAGTAAACCAGATCAGCAACCCTTCAATGACCAAAATACATTCAGCTTTCAGTCTTCACCTACTTAGCCAATAGTTGAATCATTTCTTGGTGCTGCTGAAATGGTAAGGGAAGGCTTCATGAGTGCAGGGAGCAAGGGGTAGGCTGGGTCCCCTAGGATCACTCTGGGCATTTCAACTTTGCCAATGGTAATCCACTGATGGGGAAAGAAAGCCCCTGCTTGCAGTTTTCTGAACAGCCCTTTGTTCTTCAAAGATGCAGTCATGTTGTACTTTCCTGGTGGTGGTCTGCTATCGAAATAGGGATATGAATGCCAACTCTCGCTCCACCACACTTCAGGAACTCCACTGTTGCAAACCCGTCCTCTCTGTCCTACACATTGCCAAGAGTGATAGTCCTGCACAGCTGGAGGCACTTAATGGCCCTGCACACTTTCACCACAGTAACCCCCACGGTGCATTTCCAACTCCAAACTGATTCCGGACTGACCAGTAGCAATCCAGCATTTCAAGTTTCTGTAGTGTGATCACCATTCATTTCTCCATTCAGTGCAGCTCTCATTTTGGTGTCCCTATGCTGGAGGGCTGGGATGAGAGACCACACTGATCCAGGAATGTGGTCTTGAGCATCTGAAAGTTCAGTAAGCAGTTCTCATTATCCCAAAACTGCATTATGATCAGATCCCACCACTCAGGGCTTTTTCTGTTTTCTTTCTATGGTCCAGAAGCAGCACTCCACCATCTGCAGCTACTCCATGAATGGGTGAAGCTGTTGTTTGGGGAGACAACTCCCCAGCCTATGGTCCTACCCATAAGCTACCCCGGTTGTGCCCCACACCCTGACCTCACTCTGCCTAGGCCCTGCCCTTTCCCACTGTATCCTCCTTCCCTTCTCTTCCTCATCCTGCTCACCCTCTTCCTGCCAAATCCTTGAACCCAAATGTAACCGTGACAAGCTGCTGGCTAGAAATGCTGAGCCAAAGCTCTCTCACACCAGCTCCATCAGGCAATGTTAATTGGAGCTGTCTGAATAAGCCCAAACCTGAGGGGCAAATGGGGAGCAGCTGCTAGCCTCATTAGCCACACTGATGCATAGGGCTGGCAAGAAGGCAGGAAGAGAGGAGAGAGTGGAAGTGAAAAGCCGTGCTCCCCAGCTAGCCACAGAAGTTAGCAGCCCCTGAGGGGACAAGTCTGAAATGCTGTAAATAGAAGGTAGTGGGAACTGACATGAACGATAAAGAGCATGGGTGACTGCACAAAAGAGAGGTCTCTGGCCTGTTTGTGGGTACACAAAAAGCCAAACATCAAAGGGGCCTGTGTGCAAACCCTGTTAGGTAGCAACAGTGCCAGACCGAGCCATATTTGTGCCGTGGGCAGCGGGCACGCAGCGCATGCACGGCCCCACCCATTGGCCTATGGCACCTGATTGACATGGTAAGGGACACCGCAACCCCAGGCCCCACCCCTGGGCGCCAACCTATGGGGGGCGCTTGATTGAAGTGGTGCGTGGCGTATGCGCGACCCTGCCCCCGGATGCACGGCGCCCTTACCACTTCAATCAGGCGCCCCCCATAGGTTGGTGCCCCGGGCAGCTGCTTGGCTAGCCCCCCCCGTCCTCCCTTAATCTGGCCCTGGGTACCAAGTGACATTTAAGAAATGCTTTTCTGCAATTTCTTTCTAAAGAAAATGGAGCATGTTTTCCACTACATGCCAGATTGTGAAGTACTTAATTAAAAGCATTAAATTTGAGAATAAAAAATATCAAAAAACCTGTGACTAACATACCCTGAAGTTTGTCAGAGATTTAATTGCAAAATCTTGGTAGAAGAGGCAAGTCACTTGTCCTGCTGAATATGACATTAAATATTATGGAATGCATAATGTGGCTCTTCGGTTTTACATTTTCTTAATCAGTATTTCTAAGCTGATTTTATATTTTAAATGAACTCTTAATCTTTCATAAAATAATCATTCCAGATTACTACATATTTAACACATTGAAACAAAGACAGTTTTTTAAATTTATCTAAGCGCTTTAGTATGTTCATAACAAAGTTCCTTGCTTTTAGAGAAATGGAACAATAATTAATTTTATGTCATCTCCATAACAATAGACATGTTTATGAAAACTCATCATCTGTTTATGTTAAAAAGTGTGTCCAAAGTCATAACAAAGGATTTTATATTTTGTTAAGGTGCTGATTTAGGTGGAGACTTCTCTTAAAACTAGTTCATCAAATAGTCAGAAGTAAAGAAAAGAAACTCATTTGTTCAGGTATCTGGAAGAAAAGATTAAGCAAATTTCATTAATCTTGATGAATCGAGGTATGTGTGGACCTTAGCCCCTATATTTTCTGAGGAAGGATTTATGATTCAAGTAAATACATTTTTAATTACCGTATGTGCTGGGTGATCTGTCATACAGATGTGTTTATCACTGTTTTCCCCCATAAGTCAATGACACTTCAGTTGGCATATCCTAGCGAAGTAGCTCTTTCATGAACTGTGACTTTGCACTAACATTATAATATGTGATCTCTGATTATTTTATTTGTTTGTTTCCCCCTTTTCACAAACTCCTTCCTGAAATAGCTCAAAGGTTTCTCTTAAATATGAGTTATTTTGTTAGCTATCTATATAACCAAAATATTTGAAGGAAAAGTTGGGTATAGTTACCATGTCTGTCAACCAGAGTGTTTGCATCAGTTATTAATAACACAATGAAATAGAAGTTGGACGAGTGTACAGCTGTATTTGGTGGCCTTCCTTTGGAAGGGTTTTGTACAGTACTTCAGCTTCCTACATGGTGGAATACGAGCTTTTACTGAACTCCTTTCCCCTCCTCCTTTGTGTACAACCCTGCACTGGGGCTCTGAGGTTTAACTCTGACTACTTAGCTGAGAAGTTACTTGCCCCCACAGCACTACTGGGCATGGTTCAGCTGAAGACCAGTTATAAAGACTGGAGAAGCTCAGTCTGGGCTGACTGCTGATGAGGAAGGAGGTGCTGTATGGGCTCCTGAAGGAGAAGTGCCGGTGCACCCAGGCGCCATCACCAGTCAGCAGGGAACTGCAGCAGAAGCCCCCATGCTGGAGGAAAGAGACTGAGGAGGCTATGCAGGAGAGACTGGTAGGGAGTAGCCCAGGGTGAGAAGTTGTGCCCCAGGTGCTTGGTGTGTTTTGATAGGATTCCCCACCAAGCTAGTGGTGGTCCACTCTACCGCTGACAGGACCCTGGGCTGAGACGCAGTGGAAGGGGCAGACCCTGGTTCTCTTACCCCCTCTTCATCAGCCCCATGAGGGGCTCTATCTTTCCCGTTACTATTGACACTGGCTGCTATACCACACTACCCTCTGGGAAGAGAGTGGTACTGTTGACCTGGGCCATTGAGACTGGCCACGCTGCTGAGATAGGGTGTTACTGGAATGCTGGCCATTAGGCCTGATGGCCTTGAGGTGCAAGGACATTACTAATGACTGTGACTGTGACTATTAGGATACACTTGGGGTTGTGCACCAATTAGAGGCCTCAGAGACCTGACACTTCCTGCCCCCCACAGAGGAATGGGCAGGCCTGCCCCACTGACACCCCTATGCAAACTTCAGTGAGAGCAAAAAAATTGAATGAAAGAATTTCACTTTCATCTGCCTTCTCTCAGAAAATGTAGGCATCCATTTTAGGGCTGGCAACAGGACATCTTTGAGCGTATTGTACTTTGTAAAGTTATGAAGATTGCAAAACAAAAAATCACAACAATCCAAGAAAATATGAAATGACATGAAACTCAGTGAAAACTGTAAATGCTAGCAGCACAAGTTGAATCTTGTCCTTATAGCATTTTCTTTTGAATGGATTCCTTCTGAGTTTCAGCCAAAGAAAACATGGATTTGAAGCAAACATTCTTGTTGCTGCAGAGGGAAAAATAACTGTATAAGATGCTAGACAACTAGATATGTATTAGAGTGTGTCAACACTTCAGGCCTCCCCCTGCGGGCGTGTAGGATGGGATCGCCTTTGTACGACAGACCAGGGCACCCCGTCCTCGAGTTAATCTAGGCCCCCGTCTGCTCAGGTGTGGGCCTACCTGCACAATCAGGCAAGGCCCTCAATGCGGTAGCCCATTACCACGTGAGGGCCATTCATACCTTTCGCCTACCAGCGAATCAAGGGTCACATCTCTGTGGCCCATGGAGGCAAAGTTCCGCAGTCTCTGTGACCCAACCTTGGGGCCTCTGAGCCATGGCCCACCTAGTCTCTCTCTCTCTCAAGTCGTGCTACACCTGAAAATAGTACAGTTCAGTTTCTGGTGGGGTAGGGGAACTCGGGACCTCCCCCTCAACCGAGCTCCAGCCCAGGGCCCTGAAGGGTAGGACGCCTTCACACTACCCGAGTGGTGAGGTGTAGGTCGGCAACTCACCACCCCTCTCGGGGATATTCTCTGCAGCTCCCCATCATGGACTACTTCCTACTACGCTTAAATGCTCCTCCAACGCCCGCTGCTCACTGGCCCCATCATGGCGCTTACCCACCGAGTCTGTTGTCGTCTTCGCTGGGGAAATGGTCCTTGGGTCACAGGCTCCTGTGGCTCCCAGGAGAGTCCTGACATTCTGAGGCTGGACTTTGGCTCTTCTCCCAAGGGGCCTCCACGCCAGCCCTCCCGGGTCCACTCACCTGGCTCTGCAGAGGTTGGAGCTAGCCCCGCGGCTGTTCTCCTGGGACACTCGCTGCCTGGGATCTTTGGCAGTCCCCTCCTGGGGCTGCCGGCCAACATGCGGTCCTCCCCACTGTCCTATGCCACCCCTGGCTTCCTCCAGCCCTCTGTCACTGCACCTCCCCTCTCTCGCCTCGCCATCACGACTTTGATGTGCTCTACCCCCCTCCTCAGCTGTGCCGGCCCGGCTTTTAAATTGTCCACAGGGCTACCGGAGCATGCACAACAGTGCTGGAGAGCACCGCGTGGCTCATCCCCTAGCACTGGAGCCGCTGGCGCCTTCTCGCCTGGCGGACGGGATTGGTTCACCCCATCACAGAGGGGTAGCTATGTTAGTCTGAATCTGCATAAACAATGAGAAGTCCTGTGGCACTTTATAGACTAGGGGTACATTTAGACTACATGCCTCTGTCGCCAGAGGCATGTAGATTAGGCTACCAGAGGGTATGTCTACACTACAACGTTAATTCAAACTAACTTAGGTCGAATTAGTTAATTCGAACTAAGCTAATTCGAACTAACGGATCCAGACTAAAAAACTAGTTCGAATTAGCGTTTTGCTAATTCAAACTAACATGTCCACATTAAGTGGACCCTGAACCGGGCTTAAGGATGGCCGGAAGCAGTGCCAGCAGGGCATCAGAGGAGGACTTAGAGCGTGGAGATGCTGTCTCAGGCTAGCCGAGGGCTGTGCTTAAAGGGTCCCGACCCCCACCCCAGACAGACAGTTCTCAGGGGTGCCCCGCTTGCAAAGCAGTCCTGGCTTGGATTGCCCGGACTACCCACACTGGGCACATCACAGCACTTGGCCATCAGCCCGGCTGTACTTGCCGCAGGCTGCCATCTGGGGAGAGGGGGCAATTGGGGGGCTGCAGGAGAGCTTCCACCCCCAGAAGCCCGCAGAGCCAGCCCAGTCCTCCCCATCGGGGGCTCGTACCCCATTCTTCCCTCACCTCCTTCCACTTACCCTTCCCTAGCCCCTCTTCTTGATGTACAATATAAAGATAACGTGTCTTCCAAAATGGAATCTGTCTTTATTAAACAAAACTGGGGGAGACTGGGAAAAGGAGGTGGGAGAGAGGAAGAGAGAGGCTGGGAGATGGGAGGGCAACTAAAATGATCAGGGGTTGGGAACAGGTCCCATATGAAGAGAGGCTAAAGAGACTGGGACTTTTCAGCTTAGAAAAGAGGAGATGGAGGGGGGACAGGATAGAGGTCTCTAAAAGCAGGAGTTGGGTGGAGAGGGTGCATACAGAAAAGGTCTTCATTAGTTCCCATAAAGAAGGACTAGAGGACACCAAAGGAAAGGAATGGGTAGCAGGCTTCAAACTAGTAACAGAAAGTTCTTCTTCACAAAGCAAAGAGTCAACCTGTGGAACTCCTTGCTGCAGGAGGTTGTGAAGGCTAGAACTAGAACAGAGTTTAAAGGGAAGTGAGATAAAGTGATGGAGGTTGGGTCCATAGAGTTCTATTACCCAGGGGGTAGGAGTGGTGTCCCTGGCCAAGGTTTGTGGAAGGCTGGAGAGGGATGGCACGAGACAAATGGCTTGGTCACTGTCTTCGGTCCATCCCCTCCAGCGTCCCTAGGGTTGGCCACTGTCGGCAGACAGGCTACTGGGCTAGATGGACCTTTGGTCTGACCCAGTACGGCCATTGTAAGCTCAGGGCTCAGGGTCAGGGGGTCTCAGTGGACCCCCTTGATTCTCTTGCACACCTGCTCCTGGGTGGCCAGGCTGGCAGCTCTCCTGCCCTAGACGGCCACTTTCCTGTGCCTAGTGCAAAGATCGTGGACGAGGTCCACGATGTCTGCACTAACCCAGGTGGGTGCCCACCTCTTGCAGTCCCAGGCAAGCTCCCAGGAGCTGCCAGCCTGGTCCCGGGAAGAGGGGGAGGGCTGGGGGGCATCGGGTGGCTGGCTCGATCCGTGCCAGGTGCAGGGTCTGCTGGCTGGGTGCTGGCAGGCTTGCACCTGGCACGGGCACCGTAGCCAGCACGTGCCCCTTTAAGGAGTCCGGGGCCGGGAGGGGGGCATACGAGTTTCCCTGGTGTTGGCCAGAGTGGCCACCAGGGAAAGCTGGGGAGGGCTAGCCTCCCACTAGTTCGAATTAAGGGGCTACACACCCCTTAATTCGAACTAGCTAGTTCGAACTAGGCTTAATCCTCGTAAAAGTTCGAACTAAGCGCTCCGCTAGTTCGAATTAAGTTCGAACTAGCGGAGCACTAGTGTAGCGCCTATCAAAGTTAATTCGAACTAACGTCTGTTAGTTCGAATTAACTTTGTAGTGTAGACATACCCAGACATAGTAAAATGAAGCGGCAATTTAAATAATCGCCGCTTCATTTAAATTTACATGGCTGCCACGCTGAGCTGACAAACAGCTGATCAACTGTTTGTCGGCTCAGTGCGATAGTCTGGACGCGCGGGTGTCGACATCAAAGGTATTTGTCGACCACCCAGGTATGCCTCCTGGGATGAGGTTTACCTGGGTGGTCGACAGATACCTTTGATGTCGCCACCCGCGCGTCCAGACTATCGCGCTGAGCCGACAAACAGCTGATCAGCTGTTTGTCGGCTCAGCACGGCAGCCATGTAAATTTAAATGAAGTGGCGATTATTTAAATCGCCGCTTCATTTTACTATGTCTGGTAGCCTAATCTACATGCCTCTGGCGACAGAGGCATGTAGTCTAGACGTACCCTAAAGGTATGTCTACACTAGCCCCCTAGTTCGAATTAGGGTGGCTAATGTAGGCATTTGAACTTGCAAATGAAGCCCAGGATTTAAATATCCTTTAAATAGTCCTTTCTTTTGTTTAGGCAAGATCAGACAAATACGGTTACATCTCTATTACTAAAAAATTACACAGACGTTGGAGGCTTGTTTCCTCACCTAAGGGCCAACAGTCCCCTTATACCTGACATGTTACTGCTCTCACTTCTTTATTAAAAGATACATTTTGTTTGTTCTGCTTGGGTTTTTGTCGGTTTGTTTACCCTAGATTAGGTGACATTACCGATATTTCTGTTTTTTGCTGCAGAACTTTCTTAAAACTATGAGATATTTATGAGCTCACAGCTTCACAAGAAGAGGCAATGGTGTTGAAATTGTCATCCTTTTTCTTTCCAAATACTCATTAGACAAATGGAGTTTAAAAAGGTATTTTATAATGTCTGATTTTTAAAATCTCTTCCCTCTCAGCTTCTGTTCCTACTGTTGTCGTTTTACTAATTCTCTCACAGGCAGGGTCTTCCAGGACAGAAATTCAGGTAGACAATTTTAGTGAAATATGTCATAGGTTAGACATCATAAAGCAGCAATCAAGGTAAAAACTTGTTTCATTTTCAATTCACCTTCATCTACCTTTGATGTTAAATCTGGAGGGTAGAGTTGACAAGTTTGGTGATACAAGTGTTTAGCTATGTAATAAATAATTGTGTAGACATGTGTGGTCTGGAGTGAATGAGGGGAAAGAAAGTACTGTCCCCAAGCTCCTTCCTTTAACCCCTATGCTACAGGCACATGTAGAATTAATTAGAAGGCTGGAAGAACATAGTCACCTGTGAGTTGTTAGACTATATATCACATTCAAATAAGCCATAAAAGTGAGGAAATAATTATTTAAATAAACCATGTTAGTCTGCATCTGCAAAAACAATGAGGAGTCCTGTGGCATCTAACAGATTTATTAGGGCATAAGCTTTTGTGGGTAAAACCATAATGCAACTTCACCTTTTCTCATCCATAATCTATCCTTCAGTTCTCCTTCCCACTCTCAACTGCTCTCCATGGGTATGTCTACACTATCACCCTAGTTCGAACTAGGGTGGTTAGTATAGGCATTTGAAGTTGCAAATGAAGCCCGGAATTTAAATATCCCGGGCTTCATTTGCATCTTGCCGGGCGGTGCCATTTTTAAATCCCCATTAGTGCAGACTCTGTGCTCGCGGCTACACGCGGCACGGAGTAGGTAATTCGAATTAGGCTAATTCGAACTACCGTTACACCTTCCATGGAATGAGGTGAACGATAGTTCGAATTAGAAAGCCTAATTCGAACTACCTACTCCGTGCCACGTGTAGCCGCGGGCACGGAGTCCGCACTAACGGGGATTTTAAAATGGCGGTGCCCGGCAAGATGCAAATGAAGCCCAGGATATTTAAATCCCAGGCTTCATTTGCAACTTCGAATGCCTACATTAACCACTCTAGTTCGAACTAGGGTGTTAGTGTAGACATACCCCATTACACCACCTACAGCAGACATATTGCCACCATTATCCTGAGAAAGGAACGGGTACTCTTGAGCTCTGACCATCTTTCTTGGCAATATTGCCAGCAAATTGCAACGACTACTACAGGATTAGTGTGGTTTTCAAAAGGTATATGGTATACCATAGTGAGACAATGAAAGAAACCACTCTCTCTGCCCAGCTGGGCATGGGTAAAGTCTGGGCAGGTCTAGTCCTCTCATCACCAGGGTAGAAGACAGACGTGTCCTTGCTGATGAACCAGCTGCTGAGCTAGGTGGTGTGCTGGACCATGAAAGACCCAAATCCAACGAGGAACTGGAGCTGTTGGGACTGCTGGTGGCCAAACATCCTGACAAACCCAAGGAGCTAAGTACATAGATGAACAGGAAGAGCCTGATTTGGAACTCAGGCAGGAAGGCATCCAGGAATGTTAGCTAATGGGGTTGTGGCTTAACAGCTGGTCAGTGTGCTGCAGGAGGAGCCTCACTGACCACTTGGTGGGACATCTGGTCACTGTTAGGGACCTAGGTTGGAACACAGTAGAGTTGGCTCTCTCTCCACTATAGACCACATGGCTAGTGCTTGCCTGTGGCCCCATTCCTGAGAAACAGTGTGATGGACTCCTTGCCAACACCCCCTGTCTAGGGACCCAGAGCCTTGTGCTCTTGGGAGTTATCCCTGTTACTAAGGCTGGGACGCCACGCTTACCCTGCTAATTCCCTCAAACCCTAGGCCGTGATCCTGGTGAAGTACAAAGGCAGTGTGGCCTCCCTCTGAGCTGGGGGGAGGGAGGAATGACTGCACTCACCTACTACAATACATTTTCAGCTGGAAAAAAAAACATGGTGCAATTTTCTGGCAAAACTTGTTTTTTAAAACAAACTGTTTCAACAGCTTATATAAAAACGAACCAGTAAGTTTTGAAACATTTTAGGTGGACATTTTATTTCAAAAATGTCATTTTTGAATTGAATTTCATTTAGAAATGACGCCTTGAAATGTTTCATTTGACCCAAATGTGTTTTTTGTTTTGTTTTGTTTTGTTTTTTAGTTTCTCATTTTGGTGAGAAATGAAATTCAGTTTTCATGTAACAGGAAACTAAAACACATTCTCTTCTCAACATTGGCTGCAATACAATATAGTAGAGATATTACAAATCCTAAGTTTCTGTTTAGTGGTAGTATGGGAAGGAAAAGCTTGAACATCATGGACCAGATTCTGGTTTCAGTTTTCTCCACTGCGTGAGGCTACATTCATATAAAGGAGCATTTCAGATCCATTTGTGTGCATGTGGCTGCACCTCTTCATGAAAATGATGCTGTGCATCCCTACTATGGGAAACACCGTTTGCAAACACTGCAGTGATGTCACAAGATGTTGCCCCAAAGACATATAAGGTTGTCACCCTAGCTGGATACATATCGTGAGAGAAATGTAAGGCCTGACGGGACCTCCAGAAGTCATTTAGTTCAGCCCCTTGTACCTAGGCAGGACTACACATATCTAGACCATCTCTAGTAGGTGTCTAACTGGTTCTTTAAAACCTCCAATGTCAGAGATTCTGCAGCCTCCTCTGAATCGTATTTCAGTGCTTTACTACCTTATAATTAGGAAGTTTTTCCTAACAGCTAATGTAGATTTCTTGTGCTACCTTCAGTAGGCACAGAGAATAATGGGTGCCCATCCTCTTTAAAAAAGTCCTTAAGGCCAGGTCTATACTAGACCCAGATGGTCGGTTAAGGTACGCAACTTCAGCTATATAAATAATGTAGCTGGAGTCAACATACAGGAGCAGCCCAAGACAAGCTGCTGGCAACTGGCCTCAGGTGAAATGCACAATCGGTGCACGATCGGCGCCCCCGCCTCCAAAGCCCTCAACGGCCGTTTATTTTGGCGCCCTAAGTGACCGCCTAGGTTGCCTGTATTGACGGGCTGCCACTGCCTAAGATGAGCTTGGCGCTACTTTCACAGTGGGAGCAAATACTCCCAGTGGTTTCCCTTACTCCTCGCAACTGTGAGGATTACTGGCATCAACCTGGGTTGCCTTTAATGTTCAGTTTAGTGAGTCTGTACTAGATCCGCTAAATGGAACGTCACAGGATCTGTTTCCAGCATGACCAGTGGAGACATGGTCTAAGACAGTCTCATTTTCTCGAGACTAAATGTGACCAGTTTTTTTTTTTTACCTTTCCTCATAGGTCAGGTTTTCTAAGCCTTTCATCACTTTTTAAAATTTCCTCTGACACTCCCTTTTCCCCCTGTCAAGTGCAGACAGAGGAAGAGCTAATAGTGGTGTTGGTGACGTATCTGTTTCCTCCTATTACAGTTACTTCCTTGTGGAGTACCTGCAAATTAAGGGGAAAGGGGGAATCCCTCCCTATCTACCTCTACTAGCAGACTCCCTTAGAATCCTACCCACATACCTTACCACTACCAGCCTGGACCCCACACCCAGCTGGAATGAGTGACTCAGTCCTCTCAGCATCCTCTAATCATTGGCCTTTTCACTGCTCTCACTTTAAATAGCTACTAGAAAGCAGATGCTGCCCCACCTAACTTCATGGCAACCTAGCCCACCCAGTCAGTCAGCAGCCAAACAGATTTTTAAAAAGTAAATCAGCTGTGATGAGAAGTTCGCAACACAGAAAAGAACACACCTCTTTTCTCCAGCCCCTCCAAGTTAATAAGGCAGAAGTTCTCAAGACATACTTAATAGCTGGGTTACGCCCTTATGCCAGGTCTATGCTAGGGGAGAAAGATGACCTAAGATATGCAACTCCAGCTATGAGAATAACATAACTGGTGTCCCTGCTGCATGAGGTCGACAGGAAAAACTCCTCTTGACCCAGTGGAGTACTAGAGTTGATGGGGGCAGTCGATTTAGCAGATCCTTACCAAATCTGCTAAATTGAACTCTGGGAGATAAATCTCCACAGCGTCAATCTTGGGGTAATGGAGACAAGCCCTTAATCTTCCGCTGCCGTCGTATTACCAGCCAGAGGAACAAATTACATCTCCAGATCCCAGAGGGAAGGAAGATAAGGGACACTGAGTCTACTGTCTTGCCTTACACCTGGGCCCTCCCTGGATTTCACTTCCTTGTTTTCCACCTGTCTACAGCCCAAAAACAGAATCATCATGCAAGTGAAATGAATTTCACCTATACAACATCATGGCATTGCTTAGAAAAAATAATTAAGTTAGCAGCTCCTCCTCCATCTGAAACCCATAAATAACCCAGCCATTGTTCCCTTGTCACAAATACCACCCATTTCCCAAAAGTCCCAAGCAATACTCTTTGAAGTGTACCCTAAGCCCAACAAATATGGGCAATTTCAGATCAAAGCTGGGCAAGTGGGTTTTGAAGTTAAGCTCCTCATGGAAATCTCTACCAGCAGTTTCCTTTCCCTCATTTTAATGGTGCTCCAGCTTTAATACTTCTGATTATGACAATTCTGGCAATATTGCCTGTAGTGAGAGGTGGTCTAGCATAAGCCCTGTGTAAGTGCAGGCCTTACGCATAGTTACTGTTTGCAAAGCTAAACCACAAATATAACTTTTAATGATTGTTTATTTGTTTGATTATTCTGATCACAGTTGTCAAACTAACTGCACCTCTGACCCTTGCTACACCTTCTGAGGACATTCCCCATAGGTGTTATGCTGATACTTTTCTTGGATGAAATCATATTCTTCCACTCTCAAACTGGGGCCTACCTGCAGTTCCCTGGTATTAACTGCGATTATCTCAGCAGCTGTGACCCATGTTCCATACCTGCACTTTTGCTCCTTCTGGGAGCAGTGACTATGATAACCAGTGACCAAAGAGCCTTCTTGAAGCAATGTATAGCTTATTTCAACATAAGCATTTAAGAGAAAATACATCTTAAAACAATAGACCATATACTTCCCTGTCTTTCCTTAAAGTTTGCCATTCCCTAGATCTGGGGAAAAATCCAACTTTTTCAGACTCTGCCTCACAGCCTTCCTCAGTTAACATGTCCTCTGTCTTGCCAGATCATGACAATTAACTCCCTTCTTCCCCAAAGGGCTTTTTAACAACTTGTGCACTGTTCTTTTGATCTCTTTGTTCCCAGCATTAGCAGAAGAGCTGTATCACTTAATCCATATACCTGAAAATATGTCATTGACCTGTTATTGCCTCCCCAATTGTTTATTTGGGGGTTGCTTATCAAGCACCATTGTGTGGCTTCCCTGCTTGTTTTTCCAACACCCCCTTTGGAGTGAGATCAATGCATTCATAAAGGGAGTTATAATAAACCACCATAGTCTTGTCTGCTACAATAACTCCCACATTGGCCACGCCATGGTGTTCATAACAATTCTTACACTTTAGTAATCACAGATAGCAATTGCACATCCCTCCCAACAAAGCTAAGGCCCCCTTGAAGACAATAGAAACAGGAGCAGACCTTTTAAATTCTTCTGGATGGATTCTGCAAGGTGCTGAGTAAGCACACTTCACTGCCGGTAAAATTCATCAAACTTCTGAAGGTACTTTTCTTTTTAATGCTAAAATATGGTTTATAAAAACTTTTACTTTTTGGTGTATGTTTGAAGTGTGATTCTGATCTTGGTTGCACTGGTGTAAATTAGGAATATTTCTAATGTAGCCAGTGGACATCAGAATCAATCTCTCTGCATAGACTTATAATATTTTCTTCAAAGTGTGAGGTGACTAATATGAAGGAGACCTGTTTTTAACAATGGTCACAGCCAATATATCTTAGTTCTCAACCTTCATTTATACAGGTTTCCATGCTGTACAGGTAGCAAGATATAATCCTATGGAGCCATTTCCTGGCTTAAGAAAAACTTCATGTCCCTTATTTCATTTCTGAAGTTATTTTTAAAATGTCTGACCATATAGGAGAGGACATAGACAAGCTGTAGAAGAATACAACTTCTGCTGATTTTACTCTCTTTCCTGATACTGTTCTTACTAATAAAGCAATGAGGATTTCGTGCAATTAGGAGTTTACTGAAAACATCTTTTTTATCAGAAATATCCTGACAAGAACAATGCACTACTGCAGACATAAAATTAGTCATGAGTAGTGTCTCTGTGTTTTAAAAAGACATGATTGACACAAACAAACAAAAGACCTGAGCTCTACCCACAGTTCATTGTTTGTTGCATTGCTTTGCTATTTGAACAATGAAGACGCTTTTCAGGGAGGAAATGGGAAAGTTATGCTGCTGCAACATACAATTTATCTATTTTTTATTAGCATTTCCCTCTGAATTTCCTGCTAAACCCAGCTTTTGAGATGTACGGCTGTATCTTACCATATTTAATATTCGACACGGGAAACCCTCTGCATTTGTGGGGGATACGTTCTGGATATAGAGGTGAATACCAAAATCCACAAATACAGGGGAACAGGGATGTTCGCAACACAAAAACAATGCATTGTCCAAAATGAGCATTTTATTGCTTGCTGTTTCACAGTCAACAAACAACTTCAAATTCAAAGCAGTAGATTTCCAATCAAACTTGAACACAATAATACTGTATAGTCAACAAACAACTTCAACTTCAAAACTAATCACCCAAAACTATTCTTTGAACTCCTCCCTGTGAAGAATCTTACTTTTTCTCCAGGATGGGAAGGGGAGGGTGTTAACAGGGGTGGTTCCCAGGGATAGTCCCCTTACTGCTTTATGGTCTGCAGATGCTGTTCTTTCCCCCTTCCTCACACTGACTTCACATTACGTAAACTGTGCCTCTCTTTAAATTTGTCAAACCATCCTGTGCTTGTAGTGAATGACACTGCACTGCCGTGACTTCCCCTCTCACCACCTGATGCTTGCACAAAATGCTTCAACAAGCTCAGAATCTTTTCTTGAATTACAGGTGCTTGTTTCTGTAACATGTCTTCAAATGCTTAATGACTTTTCCATTTTTTCAATTATGGGTCCACGACACACACGACACCTTTGCACAAGATAGTGCACTTGCAGAAACACTGACCCTTATATTTTTCTCTTTTTAATAAAACACACAGTAGACTCATTAATGCTCTACATTCTAGCTAGTCAGGCCACTCCATTGCAAGCTTATCCAATAATTAGGGCTGTCAAGTGATTTAAAAAATTAATCGTGTCATTAATCTCACTGTTAAACAATAATAAAAATACTATCTATTTAAATATTTTTGGATTTGTCTACATCTTCAAATATATTGATTTCAATTACAATACAGAATACAAAGTATATAGTGCTGACCCTGGGCTCCGTGTTGCACTGCCTCTTCGAAATGCCGCAGCTGAGCCTGGGCTGCCCGGCTATGTCTATACTACTGGGCTTTATTGGGAAAAGGTACACAAATTGCACTCTGCAATTTGCATACCTTTTTTCGATAGTTTTTTCAGAAGAGGTGTTTCCGAAATTTGGCCCGTCTACACTGCGCCAAATTTTGGAAAAAAAAAAACTCTTTCAGAAGAACCCTTCTTCCTCATGGGAGGAGGAAGACAGGGCTTCTGAAAGCGTGCGTCTGCTCTTCCGCAAAAAAAAGCAGAAGAACAGACACGTACTCTGGATGGAGGTATCCCGGAAAAACTCTATAGTCTAGACATAGCCCCTGTGATGCTGTCTATATGAAATGCAGCAGCGGCATTTCAAAGGGGCAGTGCCACACAGCTGATCCGGGACTCCAGCAGTGCTGCCCCCTTTGAAACACCTAAGTTCCGTCAGCATACAGTCACTGCAGTTAGTGCATCACTTGTGTGCATTCATGCTTGGTTCCTTGTGCTGGCAGTGTGCATACTCACCAGGAATGCTTGTATTGATGCAGAGTGCAGTGCACCCGGGGTAGGTACCCCACTGTGCAACTCTCCATCATCCAGCAAAGTGTCTTTTGGGAGTTTTTGCAATGCCTGATAAGCCAAAACAAGTCATAGAGTGGTGACAGAGAACATTAGGTCCATAAAAAAGTGTTCTCCATTTCCCACTGCATAACTTTAGAGAGGAATTAAAAGCAAATATAGTAGCAACCATACCTCCCTTGGTTGTTCCACAACCTCACTTCTTCTGCACAAAGTAAAAATGATTAAATCAAAAGATGTGTCCTGCTACTTTGGAGGTGCCATCTTGATAATTTCAAAGTAAATTGCATACTTATCTATGGTTCTTTGCTCCGCATTGGGCTCACCTATGCCCAACTAGAAGGATTGGCTGGATTGCGATAAGTAAAAAAAAAATAATAAAAGAAAGGTACTGGCTTGATGAGCAGCTGGGTACCCCCGTTGCCTGACTCCCATACTGCTACTCCTCTTCCTCATCTACCTCCTGCTACTCACTATTCAAGGAACCCAGGGTCAGCTGGGAAATCCCCAGCTGACCCTGGGCTCCATGTAGCACTGTCCCTTTGAAATGCCACAGCGTTTCAAAGGAACAGAGTTGCGGGGAACCCGGGGTCAGTGTGCAGCACTGCCTCATTGAAACACTGCCGGGGCATTTCAAAGGGGCAGCACCGCACAACTGATCCCGGACTCCACCAAAACACCTGTGATTAATGCGCGTTAATTTTTTTAACACGTTAATTCTGCCTGCATCAATTGCAGACGTAAACACACGTTGATTGACAGCCCTACCAATAATTCAAGTTTCTGGCTAAAAGTCATTTCCTTTTTTCTCTTCTTAGCCTCTTGGCCACTGTCTGCATCACTTGCTTTTTCTTTTTGGTGCCATAGTTAAGGTTAGATGTTACTTTGGCAATCGTAATGTTTTTACTAAAAAACACTGCGAAAGTGTCAGCACACTGCATCGTGTGCCTGTGCCAGTGCAGTGCCGCCCATCGTGAATAGGTGACACCATGAACAGCAAAACCACAGATGGTGAGGTCTTTCTGTATTGAAGAAAAAGGTGCTGCTATATTAAAGAGGATCCAAAAAATGGTATTTTAACCCACAATTTAGGCTTAGAATAGGGGTTGGCACTTGAACTGAGCCTGAATAAATGTTAGATGGATGGATGATGAAAAAAATCTTATCAGCTGCTATTACAAAACTTCATATCCTAGTCATATGAATGTAAAAAAGATTCTGCAAAATTATTACTACTTCAAATGTTGGGTCTTGTGAAATCAGTTATTAGGATAAGTTTTCTGCTATCATACACTATGGCTGAATTAGATCTGGAACTAGGACATTTGCTATATAGTGCAGAGAAGTGGTTCTCAAACGGTGGGTTGGGACCTCAAAATGGGTCATGACCCCATTTTAATGGGGTTGCCAGCACTGGCATTAGACTTGATGGGGGCTAGGTCAAAGCTCTAGGCCCACCACGCAGGACCAAAGCTCAAGCCTCAGCACCTGAGGCAGAAGGGCTTTGGATTTGATTAGACTCCTCCTCCAACCCAAGATAGTGGGGCTTGGAGCAGGCTCAGGCTTTGGTCCCTCTCCTTGGGTTGTACAGTAATTTTTGTTTTCAGAAGAGGGTCACAGTTGTTACCATATTTGCCCGTTACTTTGACGTAGGCTCATTTATTAGGGTTACTCTTCTGAGTGGCTGTTGATCATTCTATCAGTGTGCTCCCTTCCGCCAATTCCTTCCCAATGGAGCTATCATACAGGCTCTCGGTTCCCCAGGAATGGGTTCTTCCTACCTTAGAATCAGACACTCACACACACTATCAAAACATGTCTGAGAAGACCAGTTAATCATCCTTCACAAGCTGAACCCTTAAATGTCCCTGGACTCAGTAGGCTGGGTTGCACAGCAATGCCAAGCTGTGAGCCTCATGGGCCCTTGGACTCAGTGGGTTAAACAGCACTTTAAGTTGCCACCCTCATAGGCCTCCAGCTTCAGCACCTTCCTGTCCCCACTTTCACACCACAACTGTTCTGCTAGTAACCCCACTTAATGAGCAAACCCCACAGGATTTTTGGATGCCATAGGGATCTTTAGTTTACATACAAGAAGCATTCCAGAGTGAACAGGAAAGCCCAAGGGGAGGAGGTGAGGGTGAGAGAGAGAGAGAGAGAGAGAGAGAAAAGCAACCATTTTAACCATGAAAGTTATTAATTTCTAGGTGGTAACCATACACAGGAAGGCAAACAAACAAAACTGTTACAATATTAAAACTAATTTAAATCTTATTACAAACATTGGGGCTAGCAAACAGTAACTGACTACATAAGGCAGGCTCAGGAGGCTACACCGTGGTGGGAAAAGAGGAGAAGAAAGAAATCTCAATACTCAATGAAGCTTGAATTGATCAGAGTTCCCAGATGGTGATGGTAGCTGAGGATCCAGAGTGCTGGAGCAGGCAGAGCAGAGCAGAGCCCCCACAACATGATTAGTCAGGAGAAGATGAGATTCACTTAGGCTGTGTCTACACTGCCAGTTTTTGCAGCAGAAAATATGCTAATGAGGGACTCATTACCATAGGTCGTGACATCATTAGCATATTTTCTGCCATTTCTTTTTGGCAGAAGCAGTGTGGCCTCTTCTGTTTTGCGCAAGATCCTTATGCCTCTCCGGGACAGACACAAAAAAGTCCACACTGCTTCTTTTTGAGCAAAAACCCCTTGCGCAAAAAGAAATGGCAGAAAATATGCTAATGAGATCACGACTTATGCTAATGAATCACTCATTAGCATATTTTCTGCTGCAAAAACTGGCAGTGTAGATGTAGCCTAAATGGCAGAGGCAGGGGAAGAGGTGGCCTCTCTTTTAACCTTTAGCCCAATAGCTAGGGAACTCATCCAGGATATAGATTGGACTTTAGTTTCCCTCTCTTCCTGAAGTGAAGGAGGGATTTGCCTAAGGGTCTCACAAAGTGCTCTACCACTAGAGGTTAGAAGTTGGTCCAGTAAAAGATATTACCTCGCCCACCTTATTGCTCTAGATTATAGAGTCATTCTCACTTTCTTTCCTTGTCCCAATGACTATTTATTGTCATTATAAATGACTATGGCTGATAATGAATAGTGATTGAGCCAAAGAAAGAGTATGGTTTGACTCTAGTGTCTAATGGTCAAGGCACTAACCAGGCATGTGAAAGACCCATATTCAAGTATCCTCTCCTGTGATAATTTATAAAAAGTGGAACAGCTTCAACAGAAGAGATTGAGGAAAAACCCATACCAAAATAGCTTGTAGCCCAGTGGAGACCAAAGTTTAAATCCCATCTCCATATGAGGGGGAAACTGAATCTGGATTTCCTACAATCCAGATGAATTTCCTAACCACTGGATTGAAGGTTTCATGAGAGCCCTGTTTTGTTAATCTAATCCTCCTTTCCTTTTCTTGAAGTGCATAAAATTGAAACAAAAATATTTGTCAGGCTGAACAAAACATTAATATTGCTGAAACATTTCAATATTCTTAGTTTTGTCAAAACTATTTAGTGACCTCAATCCAAATGCATTAATCATTTTGGGTTGACTGAAACTGTATTTTTATTCACTGAAAAAATTTCACTTAGGTCTAATCTTAATGTAGTGTTCATTACAGAATGCCATGCTCATTCTAGTTTGTCAATTCAAAATATATTTTCTCCTGATTCAGCAACAGTTGAGTATTCCTATTCACTTTGCATTGGCTGCCATTAGATTGAGGCTGAATTTAACTTGATGCGTAGTATTCTTATATAAAGAGTAAGCAACATAGAACAAGCATGAGATTGCAAAAACTTCATTATGCATGTTTGTTTCATAACAGCATGGTGAGCTGCAGCATACTGGTGTTACGTCTCATATGAAACAATTTTAAATATTGTACGTGAGCATTATACCAAGAGGTTAATTTTATTCTACGATAATTAGAAACAATGACTGTTTTACCAGCTTCCCTGTTATATAATCATTTTGCCTCATTCTATGAAAGTATTTCAACATCCTTATTCTTAAAGGCATATAATTAATATAAAATGCATACCTCGGTGTACTTTCATGGATAATGTCAATTCATGATACAGCCCTCAAAACAGTCACCTGAAGATATATAATTTATCTAGTTATAGAGTATCTGCCAGTATACAAGTTGTAACTAGTTATACAGTATAGATTACCTCATCACATTCCAGAATGGGTGAACCATTATGAATAGAATTACATGCTTTTTGAATAGTAAAACAATCTAGAGAAATATTTCAAGCACTTTATTTTCAAAAGAATCCTTCATAAAGTAATGAATAATCTATTGAGAAAAAACTAGGCCTAGATTTCAATAATTAATGTTAATGTCTGATGTGTGTGTTTCCACCTACTTCCAAGTAGCTCAAAAGGTATTTTAGAGACTATCAAAGATGTACCCTTTTGTAATACAGCTTGCGACGTAAGTTGATAGGGCAGATGCGATGAGTCTTCTCAGACTGATATGTAAGCTTTCAGAAGAGTGTTTTGTAGGAGAAAGGTTAGGACTGACTAAACAAAGTAGAGGTTAAAAGTCAACATTTTGGAGAGCAGCTTTCTGATGAAAATAGCAAAGCGATAAGTTCAATTAACATTTTATTGCTTTATCTGACACCACACTCCTGCATTAATCATTGTTTCCAATAATCTGGTTGATATTTAAAACATAACAATCCTGCAAAACACTATGAGATGCAAGAGATACATTCATTTAGGAGAGGTCATTCTTATATTCAATTATTGAAGTCTGCCTCTCAAGTTCCAGTGGATATAATATGCTTTTCCATAATTGCTTTTCCTGATCTATTGTATAGAGTTTCCATCAGCTTTAAAGGACTACTGCATTCCACCCTAAATATGGCTGCATTTCAACAGGCGACTGAAGTTTCCAAAAAAAATCTGGAGATTCCTTGAAAGTACTCAAGAAAAAAATTCCAAAATGAATGCACAGTGTCATTTGATTCACTTTTATTATTTCTTTCTCTGTAATCATGGAGACAGGATATAATTTTCATTTGATTCGTTATCCTGTGTATTGTAGTTAACCCTGCCAGTACATTTCCCTACCATAAATAACCACAGATGCCTCTTAAACAAAAGAAAGAGCTTCTCTGTGAGGAAAACCCCCACTTATTAGAGTTCTATAACTTCACATCAGAGGGATGTTCAAATGCCCTGCCCATTTGCCTAGCTATACAAACATGCCAAAATACATATAACAAACAAAACAGTTGAATCACTAGGCTAGACTTGACAATCAAGCTCAAGTAGATTCTCCAAGTTTCCTAAAGAAAAGGAATGAAGTTTACTTGAGCCATTTTTTCCACTAGTCTGTAGTATCTTTTTATAAGCTCTTCTATTAATAATATATCACCATTGTCTTTCTAGATAGAATGACTTTCCACCAATAACCTTCCAGGGAAGGAAGCTCCGAGAGGGAAGGTCTCTGCAATTGCGGGCCCCACCTGGAGAGGGCAGGTCTTTATTTTGATATTGTTGGCAGGTGTAACAAACTAAGGTTAGCTTCATTCCCTGCCTCCAAAACAGACTATTGATCTCTTCCTGCCTAGCAAAGGATAGTGTTAGCAGGAATTTAATGTGATTAGAAATGCACTAAAATCAAAATGGAGACTGTGACTGAAGGGACAATTCAAAATGGAGTTGTGGTGCATGATGGGATTTTAAAATGGAATCCAACAGACTGAGAAGACTTTTGCCGCCAAAACCATCCTCTGCACATAGCACGTGGCTATGCATACCGCACCAGGTTGTCTGCACCCAGCACCATTCTCTGCACTCGGAACTCCAGCTGCTTTCCTGCTCAGAGACACTTATAAGCTCAGACCTCAAGAGAGCTCAGGTTCCTGGATTCCTGAATCCCTGGGTTCCTGAGTTCTGTTCCCTGCTTGGTGGGTTCGTCGTTCACCTAGCTTGCTGTCTGCAGGACCATGGCGAAGGCCGGGGCCTATCCTGATAGCAGACCAGCATCCATCGGCTAGCAGGGTGCTCTAGTTCACCCACTGTGGCGAAAACCCAGTGTAAGTGAACTCCAGCTACCTGTCCAGACGAACCGGACACACCTCCTAACTCAGAGGCTACGTCTAGACTGGCATGATTTTCCGCAAATGCTTTTAACGGAAAAGATTTTCCGTTAAAAGTATTTGCGGAAAAGAGCGTCTAGATTGGCAAGGACGCTTTTCCGCAAAAGCACTTTTTGTGGAAAAGCGTCCGTGCCAATCTAGACGCGGTTTTGCGCAAGAAAGCCCCGATCACCATTTTTTGCATATTGGAAGGTCAATCAACATTGTGGTAAACCTGTACATTTTTAAATGTTTGATAAGTATATTTTTCTAGGATAGCAGAGTCAAGAAAATAGGATGCAGATCTGGGGATAGGAAACAGAGGACCAGGTATAAAACCTGCTTTCATGAGGAGTAAGAGTTGGAAATAAATATTTACTAGTTTCCTATGTTGCATGTTAATTAAATAAGCCTGTATGTGTTTCTTGGTAGGCTTCTCTAATAGTACTGGCATTTACAAATGTTGGCACATTTAAAACTGGGGAAAGAATCATAAAGATTCTCTATTTACCGTAAAAACGAATTGGCGTTATTCTTGATCATCTCAGTGCGAACACAGTATGGCATTATTAACTCAGAAGGAGCACTATCCATTTCATTTTTAAGTTGGAAAAGGTGAACTGTGTTGAAATAAGACCTTAGCTAATGAATCTTTGTTCCTCTCTCACTCAGAACCTTTGTATAAGATTCTAAAAAATACAACTAAGACTGTGTCCTGGCATGGAAAAGGAGAAAAAAGGTCCCCGATTTGACTGCCTAGTAGCTGACCTTTCCATTCCTGATCTCCACAATTCTTGGAAAATTGTTTATATGATTACAGGGCAGCCTCTTTACTGAGTTCTGATACTGAATTAGGATATAATGTTTTCTGAGGCATATAGCAGTGGTTACATAAGAACGGCCATACGGGGTCAGACCAGTGGTCCATCTAGCCCAGTATCCTGTCTTCTGACAGTGGCCAATACCAGATGCACCAGAGAGAGGGATCACAACAGGTAATCCACACATGATCCCTCCCCTATCACCCATTTACAGAGAAACAGAGGCTAGGGACACCATTCCTACCCATCCTGGCTAATAGCCATTGATGAACCTAACCTCCATGAATCTATCAAGCTCTTTTTTGAACCCTGTTAAAGTTCTAGCCTTCACCACATCCTCTGGCAAGGAGTTCCAGAGTTTGACTGTGCGCTGAGTGAAGAAACATTTCCTTTTGTTTGTTTTAAATCTGCTACCTACGAATTTCATTTGGTGACCCCCTAGTTCTTATAATGTGGGAATAAATAAATAATTTTTTCTTCTTCACTTGTTGAAAGTTGTTAAATTTCTATGTGGACATGCTGTATTATCTCTCAATACTACTATATTTGTTTAGATAACATGAACTATTATGCATTTCAAATGATTATTAAGTAATGGAATGTTTGAAAACAACTATATTGTTTGGGAGTCCATAAAATTTTTATAGACTGAAAAGGGGTCCGTATGCTCAAAAAGGCTGGGAACCACTGGCAGATAGCATACTCCAAAGAGGTTGTTTGCCTTTCAGCTACAGCATTTCCTTGGCAATCTAATTGATATCATACCAAAAAAGGTTATAATCATGAAGGAACAAATGGTGATTTAGAATGAAGACAATTAAAAACAATAAGCTCTAATTAGCACAAATTGGATTGACTCACTGATTTGAGGACAAAGTTGGGTTTTCTCTGTTTTCAGAATAAATGGCAAATAAATGACTAAAGCACCTCCAACACAAATGTCTTATTTTTATTAACTATAATAAACTATATGAGTGCAAAATATATTTTGCTAGTATCAATTCCCAGAACGCAGTTATTAAACTCTGCAGTTTCTAATCTGGGCAATAAATGTAGGTCAAGGAAATCAAAAAAGCTACATCTGTAAATTTTTAAACTATTTCTTCAATCTCAAGGAAGAAAAAGTTTGCTCATAGTCACACCAAGGTAAACTTTGCTTCACTCGAGATTTTAGCTAAAACTAGTTGGAGAACTATTTTTGTTTCATTACCAAGGCTTTGTTAACCTTTTTTACATCGTTATTATACATAACATTGTGCAAACTGTTCAATAGAAATTTGAATTCAAGGTCTCCAACTTTACATTACAATCATTAGTGCTATTGTATATGCTCCAAATAGAGAAACATGTTTTTAAAAAGATGATTTTGAATCATTACTATCACAGTGAAATGAACCTTTGACCTAATACCAGAGCAGCTCTTTCAAAAAGTATACTGTATAGGTTCCTAATGGACCATCATATGAATACCAGGGTATCATTAACAGGGTATATGAATCAGTAATCATTACTAAGTTGATTTACATGTGACAGATACTGTGAATGCATGGTATTAAAATGCATAACTATTATTTACTCTATTTCTTTTTAAAATATTCCACAATATTGCTGCTGGTTTGAAATTCTAACATTTATATAGATATGTAATTCTAAATAACATGGCCTTTTTACAATTACAACATAAAATGGTGAAAACTTGTAACTTTTAAAAAATATTTAAAGATTACAAAATATATAATGGAAGCCACATCAGTCTTGACATTTAAAACTAGACCCATAGTATTGATTACCCCAGATGTTAAAAAATCCTGAGTCAGGCTCCCCCAAATTATTCAATTAAAAAAAAAAGTTTTCTTATTTCCCTTCTGGTTTTTTGAGTTTTTACGATAGGACACATTTTCAACCGTTTGTCCACAAGCAGGAGGGTTAGAAAATGTTAAATGAAAGCCTAATCACATGCCTCTGGGAACTGAGGCTTCTAAGAAAACACAAAAAACACGGATCATACTTTGAGAACCTCAGCATGGTGCATGTATGTGTGAGGTGGATAGCAACGCAGCATCTGGGCAGCTCCCAGGTACTGCCCCCTGTTGCTCCCATTGGGCCAAGATTCCAGCCAATGGGAGCAGTGGGGAAAGCTGCCTCCAGGTGAGCGGTTTCCTGTGCTGCCATTCCCCAATCTGGGGGATGGGGAAGCGGCAGTGCATGGAGCCAATTCCTACCCTGCGAACCAAATCTGGCCCACAAGGGTTGGGGCTCCCTTCTTCCACCCATGGGAAGCCAGTGCTGGCACTCCAACTAGGCATGGAGGTGTGGGGTTAGAGCACCAGGACATGCTCATGCTCCCCTCTGAGGGGTTGGGAGGAAGGGCTGAACTCTAAGCGCATGGCACACCTGCAAGACAGTCATAGACCACTAGTGGTTCACGGACCATACTTTGAGAACCACTGCACTACTGTATCTAAGTTTTTTATAAATATTTATAAAATTATCTTCACAATACTCCTGTAAGATGAGGTAGTATTAACACCCAGCTGCACCTTTTTATAGTGAGAGAATGGAGGCAGAGAGATTGAGGACAAAATTGTCAAAAGTATGAACTACACTTGGATACGCAGCTTCAAACATCCAAGGCTCGGATTTTCCAGAGTACTTGCCAATTTAATAGTACATTATATGCTCAAAATACAGCTTCCATTGACATCAGGTACTGTTGTGAGTGGTCAGTTTCAGCAAATCTGGCCTCAAACATTTGATGCTTGACACTCAAAAATGAGGAACACACACTTAGTGGCTAACTGAAAATTTTGGCTCATGTGGTTAAGACTGGTATTCCCATAGGAAATCTGTTGCATTCATCAACTTTTACAACAAATGATACAGCGATATTATAGCCAACAATCTTATTCACTACACATTCCTGATTCATACCCAGAGTAGTCCTTCCTGCGTACTGAATGTGCAAAAAATAACATGCAATCATATAATTAAATACTGAATCATAGTGTATGCAGCACAAGCAACCTTAATGCTGATATTTTTCAACTTTTGAGGGTTTGACTTCTCAAACTTAATGTTAATGTTTTGTTTGTTTACCTTGGGTGTTCTTTCCTAACTTTCTTAGAAAACAAACTGAAAAAACACAAATTTGATCACAAAAAAACACAAATATTGATACCAAACTAAGGTAATCAGCAGGGTTTGGACCTTTCGATTCCTAGCATAAATTTCTGCCACTTGAGGCAAGATGGTAACTAATAGTAGTAATAGGTTGTTTTCCTCTTCGTTCCCTGCCACTACGCAGTGGTTCTCAACTAAGGGCACGTCTATCCAGCGATGTTGCACTGAGTGATATAAACTGGCTGAAGTAGAACTAAGACTCAAGCTATCTATTTTAGGGTTTTATATACTAACTACAGGTTGAATCTCTCTAGACCAGCATTCTATGATCCAGTAACATCTGTGGTCCGGCATGATTTTAGTTAGCCAGACATCTGGCTGTCATAGGTCTGGCAAGTTTCCTGTGGTCCCATAAAGTTTGTTTACAGCCACTAGTCCTGGTTCTCAGTGTTCTGTGCCGTTATTTAGCTCTAATTTATCCTAAATGTCTTCTAAGAGCCCAATAAACAGTGAAAATGTTGGTAATGTTACTAGGCAATATTGAGCTCCCATGGTTCAGCAAATTCTCTGTTTAGCATCATTCAGGTCCTCACAGTACTGGACTAGAGAGCTTCATCCTGTACTGCCCCAGTTGGTAATATCTAAACACATTCCAAATAAAACCAATAATAATATAATATTATTGTACTACCTGGATTTCATGCAGTTTGTAGTTCCTTTCCCTTTTGTGGGCAAAAATCTCTGTTTTGGGTGAGTTTTTATGTATTTGCTTTTGGAGATTATGAAGTACAAGGTGGAGTCACTGTATAGTGAATGTAAAATTCTTATGGTGATTTTTTTTCAAAGATGAAGGTTTTCAATATTTACTGAAGACAGTGAATATAGATTGCCTGATTTCCTCTGCAAATTCAGTCCCTAGCCAGATTGCCTTGATCAATAATTTTTGTTCTGAGTTCTCATATGCTTCATCTTGGGCCTTGTGATCTTCTTTGGCTCAGAAGAATGCAGCTGTAAGGCCAAATCCTAATAATAATATTACATAAATGTGTGGGAAGCCCCTGTTTTAACAGATGTCTGGTTACTATAAAGAACATCCTTGGTTCAGGCAGTGATGGATTTACCTCATATCAACTGAACTTTGACTAGGTCATAGTAATATAAATGGCAATCATGTCCATTTTGACATGGTCCTTGCAGTAACAGCATCACCCAGAATTGGTAAGAAATTAAACATGTACAGTGGACATCTTAAGTGCTTCAGTCTGCTCCAAATAAGCTTGAATGGGAGATATCTGGAAGCCTAGTAAGAGCCATTACTAACCAAAGTAAATCAGGCCTTAGTTACAACCAATGGCATATTTCTGTGAGTTTACAGAACTGTAACAACTGAGGTTGGTGTACAACCAAAACTTGCCCCAGTTTAACTAAAATCACATTTCAAATTGATTTAGGACTTGTCTACATAGGAAAGTTATCCTGGCATATGGGTTAGGGAGTGAATGTAAAGTTCTGTGGTTTGACTGGTATATCTCCCTCTCTGAACATACTATTCCAGAAAAAGAGTATGTTTACACTACAAACATTACAGCAGCACAGCTACAGCTGTGAAACTGTAAGGTCTCCTGTGTAGCCACTCTATGGCAGCAGGAAAAAGCTCTCTGCAGAAACAGCAATAGTGGCAGGATAGAATTTCCACCTGACATAACTCTGTCATACCTGCACTTTTGTCAGGGAAACTTTTGTTGATCAGGAGGATTTTTTTCACACCCCCACTGACAAAAGTGCTAGTGTAAACATAACTTAAGTCGAGTGACTTTTTCCAGTTTAGTTTATCATTTTGGAAAGGATTTCAGTTAATAGCTTGTCTATACTTAAAATGCTGCAGCTGCACCATATTAGTGCTTCATTCCTATTTATCTAGTGCTATCTATGCCCCAGAGTAGGCCAGTTTATCTGCATCACTCAGGTGTGGATTTTTCACCCCTGTGAGCAACAATTATACTGACAATTTCCTACTGTAGACCAGTCTTTGCCTAAAAAAGTGATTTGTATTCCCATATAAGCATGTTCATTTGGGGGAAATCTACCAGTATAGCAGTTGAATGACTAATATAAATGGAAAAACCTTGCATAGATAAGCCCTTAAATCATGCCCTAGGACCTTGGTGGCACTGAAGACACTAGCCTCCACCCCATCCCTGTGCCAGAACCTGCTCCCATCACCCATCTCTTGTCAGCCCTAGCCGAAGGGTGCTGAGAGCCACTAAACCATGGGTTCCCAAGCTGGGGGGCATGAATAAATTCTACGAAGGGGGGGGAGAAGAGGCAACCCAGCTTCCCCCCATCAAGTTTTGCTGCCCCGGTCAGGTACTTTTTTTTTTGCTCAACAAGTTTTGTTGTTGGGGGGGGGGGGTTTCAAAAATCAAAAAGAGGCATGATGCCGAAAAGTTTGGAAAACACTGCACTAAACCAAGCTGTAAACCCTGTACGTGACAGTAATGGCTTCACGCCCAGGAGGAGGGCAGCGTCCCAGCACGTATGCTACCGCTAACCCTGTAAGCAGACCAGGCTCAAGGGGGGGAATGAGCAGAGGGGCCAGCTCCATCAGTGCCTCGGACACTGCTCCGCACTTACAGCCCATCCAGCAACCTACCGGCCTCCTTCAGCAGCCACTCACCCAGTTCAACGCAACGCAACGCCCCGCCCCTCTGCTCCCGCTCCGCTTACCTCACCCCGCCCCTTCAGCTGCCTCGCCAGCCCCACCCTCAAGCCCTCCCTCGCTCGCTCGCTCGCTCCCCCGCCCCTTCCCTCGCCGGGCCAAGCGCGCCTGCGCAGTGCGGCGGGGAGGCGGCGGCGCGCGGGGGGCCGTGCGGGCGCAGGAATGTGCGTTACAGTTAAATAGTGGGCGCAGGGGCGGCCGCCGCGGCGCTCGGGGCCGGGCAGCGCAGGGAGGCGGCGGAGCCGCTGGGCGGGGGACGGGCGGGCTCCATGGCGCGGCGCGGTTCCCTGGCAGGCGGCGGCCGCGGCGGCGCTTCGCTCCTGTAAGAGCCGCTTCCCCGGCGGGACCGAGCGCAGCTTGGCCGGTGCCGGGCGGAGCGGGGCCGTGTCAGGCGGGCGCGCCGGGGCCGTGTCAGGCGGGCGGCGGCCGGGCCCCCTCCCCCCGCCTCTATGATGAAGCTGAAGCCGAACCAGACGCGGACCTACGACCGGGAGGGCTTCAAGAAGCGGGCGGCGTGTCTGTGCTTCCGCAGCGAGCGGGAGGACGAGGTGAGCCGCGCAGGGCACTGAGGGGCTGGGCACGTGTGTGTGGGGCGGGGGAGCCGCAACCGGCTCCGCGCGCCGCAGCCTCGCCGGGCCCTTTGTGCCGGGGGCGTCCCGCTCCCTTCCCCTTCTCTCGCTCGGGGCCGCGCAGCAGCAGCCGCGTGGCTGGGTGCGAGACGCCGTCCCTCCCAGGCTGGCCTAAGGCCCGAGCGGCTCGCTTTGCGGGCCGGGGCGCCGGTCACAGCGATGCGCTCCGCCCTGGCGAGCACGGGGGAAGCGGCCGGCTCCGGGTTTCCGACGGCGAGGGTCCCGCTCAATGTGCAAAGCAGCACGGTGGCGGCGGGGGGTCCTCGGACCTTTCGGCTTTTGTAGGGTGAGCCGCTGTCTGTTCGAAACTGAGTCAGCGCATGTGGCAAGAGAGGCGTCTCGGCGTAACCTGTGCGCATTGCCCTGCCTGGCGTCTCTTTCCAGTTACGCACCCATAGGGCTCCCTCAGCTGAACAGATCTCTCTTCCGAAGTGTAATACAACGAAAAATGACTCCGATTACTTTCTTTGCTATGTTTCAACTTCATTATTGAGGGGGCACTGAGAGATCGAGGACTGTCACCATTTTACAATCAACAAACCCGGCGTGCAAAGCGGAGTACTGACAGATAGGCGGCACCAGCGCTGATTTATAACCAGAATCGTTATAATGGGCGAAAACGGGCTCTCGGAATCTATTGTCTTTTTAGTTTGTAGGCTGCTTAGAACTATGACTTGTCTGTACAGCAGTTTTGGTGCTGAAGTTGGCTTCTAGTAATTTTCTAAATGCTGATTTTTCTCAAGTGAATATTCATGATTTGATTTTTTTACCAAATACTTGAGGGACTTGTAGTCTAACAGAGTGTATTGAAGATGAGGCATATTTGTGACATAGGGTTAGGATGAACTTGGAATAAACCTAATTGTGCTGTATTAGTGAATTTGCATAGTTCTCTTGGCTTTTTCTTGTCAAAATAATATTTGAGTTTTTAAGCACAGTTTTAAGAAAGACACTTTACAGTTTAAAAATATTGTATATAGACCTTTTTTCTCTGTACATTCAGTTTTCGAGGAAAGTTGAAATGGTAAATATAGGTATGAGTGAGGTCTTGTATCCAATGCAGGAGACAACACATTTCTTTATCCCTAATCAAGGTCAATTATACTGGCAGTCATTTAAGAACTTTGAGGTTTTGATTGGTAGATGTTACCTGGAATTTGGCATATGAACACTAGAAACTTGAGTTAATATTTGTAAATAACTGAAATGGTCATGAAATGTATGTACCAGGAATTTTTAAGACCCGTGGTTTGTTTGGATGTTTTTTCTTCCTGATCTGCTTATGGGAAGAAATCTTTTTCTAGAGATATCATTTTACAGGTTTTGTATTCCTGGGCCATAGCCCCTCAATGTGAGAGCTCAAGTTTCTTACCAGAGTACTTATCCTTGAGGTCTCAGAAGCTGGAGAGACATTGCTAGCTTCTTGATAATGCGTTCAATTCCTCCTATACCATGTTCTGCAAAGGAGCACCAGCAGGAGATGATGGCGTAGTCTACACAACAAACTTCTGTCAGTATAACCTCACTCAAGGATGTGGAAAATGCATACTCCTGAGTGATGCACCAGTCAAACTCCCAGTGTAGAAAGTACTATTGCTTTCTCTCACTGATGGCATCTTTACTAACTGCTACAGTGGCATTGTAAGTGTAGACAAACCCCATGTCTCACTGGTTATTGCACCATCTTTTCTCTGGATCTCGGCAGCACCTCTGGTATTCTGGCACACCAATGCTTTTGCAGTTTTTTTTCTCAGATTGGGATGCCTGCCTCAGTACTCAGGAACTGTTGGTCTTTGCCTTTCTTGGTGCCTGAACATCTGTTTTGTCCAGCTTTTTCTTCTCATTGACAGATGAGCATACATGCTCTGGTGCCAGAGTCTGTTAGATGCCTACACCTAATGAGTTGGAGCTTCCTGTCTTGTGCTGCATTTACTTATTTCATGTATAAGTATGCAAAGAGTGATCAAATAAGAACTTGGCAGTTTCAGATCTGTTTGAACAGGGTCCACAATTGAAAAACAGCTTGTTGCAGACAGTGTCATCTGAAGAAGTGGGTTTTGCCCACAAAAGTTCATACCAAGATCTGCATGTTTTGTTAGCCTTTAAGGTGCTACTGGACTATTTTAAGTTTTTCTAGTTACAAGCATGGCTACCCCCTGAAGCTTGTTGCATTGTTGCATTTTATCTTCCTCTGAATCTACTATTGTGCCTTTTCAAGCAGTTCACCTCAGGAGAAACTCTTGAAGTCTGGCAGGAGGCAAGCCTGCAATATCTGGAGGGATAAATTAAAAGTAATATAAGTTGGCCAGAGTATCAGGACTCAATGCCAGCACCACCAATGTAGCTGTAGTCCCATCCTTAACCCAATGGGATTGTTCTGCCACTGATAAACACTGGTATAATGCACTTTCAAAGTGCGCCATTGGCCCGGTCCACTTTTGTTTACCTAAAGGGTGTGTAACCCATGGAACCTCGTGGCTCCCATTCACTCTAGTTCAGTTTCCAGTTGCAGAAAGCAGCACACTGCTTCCTATGGCTCCCCTTGGCTGGAAACTGAACCAGAGTAATGGGAGCAGTGAGGCTCCATGTCTACATACCCTTTAGGTCAGGGGCCAGAGGTGGTCCTTGGCTTGCCTGGATCTTGCACCCCAGGGCTCAGGGCTCCTCCCCACCCCCAGAACAGGGAGCCTGCGCTGGCACTTCAGCCCCTGCCTGACTGATAGTTCTGTGGATCAGTGGCCCTGATCCCAAAAAGGTTCTCCACCCCACTTTAGGTAAAGAGAGCACCGTGGGCCACCTAGCAGCTTTTCCATTAGCCCACAACCCACTTTGCTGATTATTGCACAGGGCAGCGTTTCTCAAAGCAAGTGTGGGATTTGCCATGTATTTAGGTGGAGAAGTTAGTGGTATTCTGTATAGGAGTCAGAGACCAGTAGAGCCAAGAAGGCCTGTAGCTTTTTCTTAGCTATAGTCCCAACTCCACTCTTTCCCTTTCTGCCTTAATGTAAAGAAAATTGTTTGTGCACGCTTAGCATTCTGGCCTGACTACAGCTTGTCCTCTGCAAGACTGCATCACCAAGCCCAGAGTATTGCCTTTGGGGCATTCCTTCTGCCTTATATGTGCAATTGTATTATCTCTTGGCACAATTAGTACTTTTTGCAGAAAGGTTGGTAATTCTGGTCCAGGGAGTCTTGGCCTCTATCCAGTGTTTCAGTCATTGAAAATTCTGGTGTAGCCGTTATTGCTGTCTGTGGTAGACTTTTATATGTAACTTAATTGACTATTAACTTGAGGGTATCTACTGCATCCCTGAAAATTAGTATAAATGCTCTGCATGCAGTTTTTGCAGATTACTAACATTTGAGACCTTACATTACAAAAGTCCACACTAATCTTTGCAAACTTGAAGTACTTTTATTGGGAGCAAGCTAACTTGAGGTACAAGGCTGGTGTCAAATCCTGCTTGTTGCCCAATACTTAACAGTGAGTAGCCTAGGCTTCTAGTTCCGCTGACTAGCCAACTGCACCTGCTTTCATGGGTGTAGGCTGAAGTCCAACTTTCATCACCCTAATCTTCAGATCTAATTAAACCTGAGGAATCTTCTAAGTAGAGATGTGCTGCCGAATCCCAGTCCAGAAGCCCACATGGTCTGGGAGCTGGCAAATTCCCCTCCTCCCTGGGCTGTGGCTTCCAGCGCATGTGGGCTGGCAGCCCCATGGGGCTGGAGCAGCTCTCTGCCTGTGGTGGGCAGAGAGCTGCTCCTGAATAAGTTAATTGTTCACACCCCTACTTCTGAGGCAAAACCCAAGTCTGATGCTAAATTCATGTCTGCTACTTACACATCAACACCCAGCCCTGGCCCCCTCCTGCCAGCTCTGCTTAGGAAAACTTGAATAGTGGCTGCTGAGGGTGATTTACCTTTTTTCCTAATAGCTGATTTTTAGTTAAAGTTGGTCTAGGAATCTACAAGGGTATGTCTACACAGTGCTTAAATGCTTATAGCTAGCCTGTGTCAATTGACTTTCTTGGCTTAAGGGGCTGTTTAATTGTGTAGCAGAGGAGCTGCAGTTAGCTGACCAGAGCCAACTGTGGGTCTTTAATTGAAATGTAGGCATATCCTCCTCTCTCTCATACCTTTCAACCTAGACAACTCTCTCTTAAACAGTTAGTCATTTGTTAATGCTAAGTCTCACAAACCACATCATTATGTAACCTTAATAAAAAGTATTAAAAAGCAGTAACATTCTTATAATTTCATTAGATTCTTTGTGGTCCTCGGACCTCTTCTTAGGCTTCTGGTATACATTCATCACTTGTTCATGTTACTTTGCCAAGTATTTTCAGGGACACTTTCTATTAGTCTCCCCAGTTTGCTTTTGATTGAAATGGAGCTTGTCAAGTGCTGCAGTAAATTCCAAACATTTGGCTGCTGTAATTAGGATTCAGCTGTATCGGCATTTACCAAAAAAGTTAATGCATGATAGTGCTCAAGACACACTGAGAGTGTATACTTTTAAAATGTGGTGCAGTTAGCTTGTAAATGAAATCTATTATGTACCTATATTCAGTGCTGACAAACTCCCAAAACTAGAAGTATATAGGAAGATTCACAGGTTATCTACTTCAACTTAGTTTTGTTGAGCATTAATTCATTATGTAGGTGACAATATTGCTTATTATATCATAATATAATAGCATTTGAATCTCCCCATCCAAGAAGCTGCTAGTATGTACATAAATACAGTATTTGTCTCCTCTTATATTGTAGCTCCTTGTTCCTTATTAATTTCTGCATCTCTGTTCTTTTTTGTGGGGGACTTAATAAAATAAAATTATCTCCTGTCTGATTTCACCTCTGAGTTGTTTAAAAGAATGTCTCCTTGTTAGTAGGATCACATCCTCTTCTTTGTAGGCCTGGATTGAATGAGCTTTCCAAGTAGTTAGCTTTGATGTAAAAATCTGCCTGGCTCCTGTGCATTTGAGAAACTAGTTCTACCCATATTGCATCCCTGCAGATGGCAGTAACTTAAGCTATTTGTGCAGTGGGGCAGGGGGAAAGTAGTAGTGTTAACACATTAGCTGATTGAGCTAGGGTTTACCTCCGCTAAACTGTTTAAAAAAACAAATGTCTTCTGTACGCTAAGATTTTAACTAATACATGTTAAAATGCATTCTTTTGCCTAGAAAACATGGCCACATGCCCTGTCTTGATTAGAGGAGAATGTTTTCAAAATAGCTGACATCTTCATATCATATGCAGTGTTTGTTGCATCCATGTTGGTCTCAGATATTAGCAAGACAAGGTCCAATAAAAAATACTGCCTCACCTACCTTGTCTCATCAAGATGTCATGTTAACTTCATTTATGAACCCCCCCCCCCCCCCGCACTATCTTAACTCTTTTTTTAAGTGCCATTTGCCACAATAAATACAAGTCCTAACTGAGTGTTTGAAACATGTGCTTCGGGGACTATAGAAGTACCTAAATCTGGGGGACATGGCTTTTGACTGGAACATATTCTTCTCCCTTAACTGTTATAGTAGAATTTGATCACAGGTACATTCTACAGATGTTAAATTGTGGATATTTGACTAATCGAATAGTCGATGCATTTTGCTGCGACTAGTTGATAGGGCATGTCGGCCTTTGAAGTGTAGCAACAGCCCTAGGGCTGTTGCTACACTTTAAAGGCAAAAGCGCCACTTGGAGCCTGGGATCAGCTGGGGACTCCCTGCAGAACCTGGACTCTGAGCAGCTCTGCTGCTTTGAAATGTTGCCATGGGAGCCCAGACTCAGGCTTCCCGCAGTGTTTCAAAGTGGCAGTGTTGCACTCAGTGTTTCAAAGTGGTGGTCTGGCCCCAGGCTCCACATGGTGCTGCTGCTTTGAAGCACTCTCTTCTTCTCTCCCCCCTCCCCCCCCCCGCTGCCTCTTTCTGATGGACAGCAAAGGGGAGGGAGAGCGACTAGTTGACAAGCTTGTTGACTACCCAAAATGCATTTGCTTATAAGATAATCAACTAGTCCTTCACATCCTTAGTACATTCCAAAACTTTTGTTAATTCAGTGAAATTTTTTGTTAGTGCTGGCTTGACAGAGGATGGTCCCAGTTTTGTAGCCCTCTATTATATTGACATTTGGCCAATTTGACCTGTTAAGTTTTGGTTTTTTTGTACCTAAAGACTTTTGATGGAGCCATCTTATAAATTTTAATACTAATACAAAAAATCAAATACCTAAAAGCAAAATCTCTTCTGTAAAGAGGTAGTGTGCTCTTCTAGGTATCTTAAATGCCTAGACAATTCAATGATATTCAATCGATCCTCTGTATAGCAGTGATAATTTTACCTACAGCTGAATGGTTCTCAAAGTTGTGGAACTTTTTCCTGTTTCTGCAAATGAGCTAGTGACATGTTGATCCTCAAACTACTATTTCCCCACCAACTAGCACAGCACCAAGAGAAAAATGACTCTTGCAAGGAGTGCAAAGTGATTGTGATACTACATAATTGGGAATGGGTCTTTGTCAACACTCCTGAATTATCAGTTAAGGAGAAAAAAATTTCCCAATTTGAGATCTCCAACAAAGTTAGTTAGGTTAAACCTTCATGTTTTGTTTCCAAACGTAGGTGGGTGTAGGGTTGTATGTGAAGGGGGGAAAAGAGGGGCTGTATGCAACCAGAAGAGTTTGAGGCCTTTCTGGCATTCATCCAACATAAGGGCAAACACTTTTCCTTTAGAGGTCACCTTTCAGTACAGCAGCTGCTTGTTGATTACTCCACACTACAGTATTTAATCTAACTTTAAAAGGCAGGTATAGTTGTCAAAACTTTAAGTTGAAAGGTTGGCTAACATTGTAAATGTAGCTAATGAAATTACAAACTTAAATGTTAAGTGACCTTTGTAGCCCACTCACAAACATAGCTCCTTAGCACCAGTGTTCAAATGCTGCCCAGCAGAGCACCCACATCTAGGTTTTTTGCTTCTATTGGTGGATCACATTCGCACGTGCTTCAGTGCACAAAACTTATTTTGCCTGTCGATTGAAAACTTCTGCACATGGATAAGGAAAGTCAGTTAACCAGTGAAGGCAGGAGGTGCTCTGACCAGACTGAAGCAACCTCTTGTGCCACAGGGGGCACTCGGGCTAGGCCAAAGCAGCCCGCTGCATCATACCTGCCACCATTTTAAGTGGCTAATCCGTTAGCCAATTAAATGGGGTTTTACATCCCTAACATAGATGGAAAAGATTAGAAAGAACGTTACTTAGCACTATCTGTTGTCTGAGTTAAGCAAGGCATCTTTTAGTGCTTCATGTTAAATCACGTCAGCCAGAAAAACTGCTTTGTCCTTCGGTAATTAACATGATTATTAATTTAGCATGACAGCTGCTCTGTGGCACTTTAAATGGGACTAAAAACCCAGTTTCTCCCAACTTCGAGGTAAAGTTTCAATATCTCACCACCTTCTAGCACTAGCAATCAGGAAGCTTTCTCTGAAAGACAGGGAGGGCACCTAAGGTTTCAAGTAGCATTTCACATGTATTTGTTTTTGGACAGTGGTTCTCAACTCTTCCAAACTATACAGGTGGGACTTCCCTGGTCCAGCACCCTGGGGACCTGAGCAGTCCTGAATGATAGTCTTCAGGACCAGTGAAGATCCACTCTGCTTCCCTCCAGCCCTGCTGGGAGCTGCACTTCCCACTAGGGATGTAATAGTAGAACTGATTAAGCAAAATCTTTGGCTGTGTCTAGACTGACCAGTTTTTCAGGAAAATCATTTGCTTTTCCAGAAAAACTTGCCAGCTGTCTACACTGGCCACTTGAATTTCCGCAAAAGCACTGACTTCCTACTGTAAGAAATCAGTGCTTCTTGCAGAAATACTATGCTGCTCCCGTTTGGGCAAAAGGGCCAGCGTAGACGGCTCAGATTTGTTTTCCGCAAAAGTCCCGATTGCGAAAATGGCGATCGGGGCTTTTTTGCGGAAAAGCGTCTAGATTGGCAGGGACGCTTTTCCGCAAAAAGTGCTTTTGCGGAAAAGCGACCGTGCCAATCTAGACGCTCTTTTCTGCAAATGCTTTTAACGGAAAACTTTTCTGTTAAGCATTTGCGGAAAATCATGCCAGTCTAGATGTAGCTTTATAGTTTAATGCTATAGACTACATGCATTCCCCCTGCCTTTTTCCAGCAACGTTTTTTAGCAGCATGGCTCAGTCCCAGCTTGTGCCGGGTCCAGGACCTACCCCTACTGCGGCTCTGTAGTTAAAGAGTATTAGGAGCCAGGCAGACAGGCAGCCCAGCTTGTTCCAGGTCCTGGAGCTTAGACCCCATTCCCTGGATGGGGGCTGCTGCCACCCCATGCTGCTGCTGCCTCTGTATCAGAGGCAACAGTGTGAGGTGAGAGGTAGCTAGTCTGTGAGGGGGATCTGGCTTTTAAATTGGCTCCCCTTGCAGACCGGCTCCCGACAGAGGCAGCAGCATGGGGTGCCAGATAGAGGCAGCAGCATAGAATAGCAGGGGGCTCCTTGGGAGTGGGGCTGAAGCGCACTGGCTGCCACTCTGCCACTCTGGGCGGGGCTGCACTCTGCCAGCTCCATTGCCACTGAGCTGTGTTCCAGGGTGGAGCTGTGTTCCCTGCTGCCAGCCGGGGTTTTCTAGTCCAGCAATATCCATGGTTCTTCTGGACCATGCATGTTGCCAAACCAGAGTCCTGGATTTTACAAGTGAAACCTTTAGTTCCCTTTCAGGAGTCTGATTTGGTTTGCATGCCTCCAAGTTTCATTTCACTTGAGCTACTTGCTTACAAAATGTGAAAGTGTCTGTGTCTCTCACTGAAATTGCTTGCATCTCATCTTCTCTGTACAAAATTTTAGCTTGCAGTGATTTAGCTAGTGCTTTTGATATATGGCCTATTGTAAAATTAGGCAACTATCTAGATGAGTTGATGTCTGTTAGAAGAGATCTGCGTACACCTGTTTGAGAACTGTCCTAAGGCTTGCCTACATGGGAATATTTACTGGCGTAACTATACTGCTGTAACTATCATAACTCCCCATGCGGACAGTTACTACAGAATAAGAGTGCTTATTTCCAGTTTAGTTTCTCAAAGAGGAAAAAGGCACTCTGGAGCAAGCCTGTTTATGCAGCTACACTGATTATTGGCATAACTATACTACCAAAGTTAAGTTCCCCACATAAACAGTTCCTGGGGCATCAGTAAATGTGAAATGCTGTGTTTAAAGCTTAGATGCACAACCTGATAGCATTGGTCTTCAGCGGAGGCTTCTGTGTTAGTTTTGTTGCATTCTTCCTCGGACATCAGTTTTCTGGAGCCCAGCTGAAATGGGTGCTCTTCTCCCATAATACTGCCATGTTAAGCTCAGTTACAGAAGAGACTAACTAAAAATCACTGCTTAGTTTCTGTAATTCTAAAAGATAAATCAAGGAAATCTCTAAGTTAAAACACTCTTAACTAGAAAAGCAGGCTTACCAGAAGTCTTTAGTTCAAAAATCCATTTCACTTCTCAAAAATAAAATAAATCCTTTGAATAAAATCTAATCAGATGTTGTAAATCATCTACCATGACATGTAATCAAGAACTTTGTGCTTGTGGCATGGAGAATAAGTGCATTATAGAGGTAAAAATGACTCTTATTTATAAGTTTTCATTATACTTCCCGTTATAAACTTTTACCACGAGGTCTGAAATTTTCCACAATGATAATCCTTAGTTTTTGAGAATGAGATTAGGGAAAAATATTCAGTCTGTATCAAGCAAAACTCTTACAGCCATCTTGTTCACAAAATTTAGCTTTGGCACAAACTTGAAATTTAGTGTAGTGGTTGCTTGGTGTGAAGGGTATCCACTTTACCATCCCTGTGAAAATTTTACCAAGTTTGGTCAAGTTCCAAGATCGTGCAAACTTAGATTTTTTCAGATACTCAAATAGGGATGTAAAATTCTGTTTAATCAGTTATGAGTGGGGCCACTGGTTAACTGGTCAGGTAAACATTACCTGTTCATATCCCTACTTTAGAATAGCTAGCTTGGTAGCAGCAATTCTCTTCAACTTCTGTTTGTGTTAAGTAGGGTTAGGCATTTAACTAGTTAGAAATTGTCAAAAATAGTAAAATATTTTTAAAGCATTAAGCAGCAAGATATTAGCTTCCAGTAGGCTTAGCCTTAGACTCGTAGGCCTGATTACAAGAAATGAAGTTCTTTAAAGTTTGTATGTGTTCCTTACTTAAGTTCTACTGTACATTGGCCTTGTATACAAATAAAGATACATTTTGTAGAAGACTCTAGCCATTAAGATGCTCAGCTTTCAGTTAATTCATCTTTTTTTTCAAATGTGTGGCTTTCACATTTCAAAAAGTGATTAAGACATTTAAGTAGTCTTGCTAGCAGATGATATGACAATACAACCAGAAAAGTAGGTTGCTGCATATATTAGGACATTCTTGGAGGAATATTTAATGATATTTGACCATGATCAAATTGATTAGCTTGTCAGGCCTAGTCAAACTCTACCTGCCATTCTGGTACAACAATTGACCATTCTGCAGCCCAGGGCTGCAGGAGCTGAGCAGGACTTACCCTGTGGTTGCTCTTTCTAGCTGTTGTGGGTCACTATGGCATTAATGTCGAGTATCAGGGGTAGCCGTGTTAGTCTGAATCCGCAAAAAGTGGCGAGAAGTCCTGTGGCACCTTATAGACTAACCGAAGTGTTGGAGTATAAGCTTTCATGGGCAAAGACCCACTTCGTCAGATGCATCTCATGAAGTGGGTCTTTGCCCACAAAAGCTTATGCTCCAACACTTTGGTTAGTCTATAAGGTGCCACAGGACTCTTTACCGCTTAAGGCAGTAGTGGAACTGAGATGGGAATCTTCTCTCCTGTCTTTCAACAATCCTCCCATGCATTCCGGAGGAGGAAGAGGAAGGCAATGTTGGCTGCTGGTTGAGCAACAGGGTGGTGTGTGTGTGTGTGGGGGGGGGGGGGGGGGGGAGGGGGCAAGAGCTACCCAAGAGAAGTGTGACTGGAAGAATATAAATGGGTCTCCAATTAGGGCATTCCCCTATAAAACCTGGTACAATTATTCTTGAATTTAAACATCTTAGTCACCTAGCAAATAGCAGTGAAACAGTCCTGTGTAGTAGGGATGTTAAATTTAGATTAATTAATTGAATAGTTGATGGGATTTCCATCGACTATGTGATTAGTCTATAAGTGCACCTCCGCCTTTGAACTCTAGGAGGGCTCTTGCTCCGGTTGAAAAGCAGAAGCCCCACAAGGAGCTTGGGGCCAGCAGGGTGCTCTTGTACATTTAAAAAACAATCACAGCAAAAGCACCCTTGTGCTGTATGGGGATCGCGGACCCCAAATGGCTGCTTGTGCTGCTTTCTCCCACGCGGCAGCCCAGCTGAGCGGCGCAGAAGTCAGTTGCGTGTCATGTTGGGAGGCAACAGCGCCGCCCAGAGGGAACAGCCAGTGTTGCAGCGTTAGTCACAGACATTGGGCTACTATATATACTAGAATTGCGTTACAAGAATATGCACAAGGCAGCTTTAACTTTGGTATTTTTTTAACTCTTTGAGTGGGTCTTTGCAACCATACCATTTTTAAAGTAGATTCTTTAATGTGTTCTATATAGCTTTGTTGTTACGTACTCTTATTCCAAGAATGTGAGGTGTTAAATCTTAAACATTTTACCCTAAGCAAGAGATCAAAAGAAATATACAGTAATGTTTTTTAGGTTCTAAAAACTAATCCAAAACTTTTACATGGTTGCATCTTGAGGTTTTTCCCCCCAGTTTTTAATTTTCCTATTTTTTCTAATAGTGGTTTCTATAGAATGGCCCCACGATGCCACATGTCCTGCCGATTGGTATGTACACCTGTGACTTAAGTTAGCCACAGCTAGGTTAGGCAGATTTCAGTTGCTTTTTATAACCAGGTGATAGCTACCCACTTCTCTTCTTCCTTCAATGCGAAGTATAACTTTGTTCTTCAGATAAAGGGTAAAAACATTTTCAATAAGACTGGGAGACAGGCTTTTGCCCCCCTGCTTCAGTTGAGCTGAGCCACACTGGTTTAGCTTCTGTGGCAGGTGGAAGAGATTAACTTTCTCTCAGCTTCTAGGAGAAGTTAAATTTAGAAGAGGGTATAGCTAGCTAACCTATCCAAATCACCTTCACTTCACTTAAGAAATAGCTTACAAAGAAGAGGGGGCAGAGGATATGAAACAAATCCTCCCCCGGCTTTTGGGAAAGGGGGAATGGGGTTCTGCTGTCAAGGATCCCAAATAAGTAATAGGATGGTAAGAAATCAAATTCCTTGTTATGCAATTTGAGAGCCTTCCTTCATACACAAGAAAAATTCCTCATCCTCTATATGGATGTTTAAAATTAGATTAATCAGCTAATTGAATAGTTGATGGAATTTCAGTAAGGGCGCTTCTGCTTTGAAATGTAACAAGAGCCCACCTGGCTGTTGCTGCATGTCAAAGGTGGAAGTGCTATGTGGCGTTCAACCCTTGAATTGCCTTGTGGGGCCAGAGGTCATCCCCACTGACCCCAGGCTCCATGTGGCGCTTTGGCTTTGAAATGTACAAGAGCCCTAGCTGGGCCTGAGAGCAGAAAGGGTGGGAAGAGGGGAGAAGCAACAAGTCGACTAGTGTGGTGGCTAGTCACTTGCATCCCATATCCTATAACTGTCAACGTTGTTCTGAACCTAGTGACGCGTCATGTAGAACTTCGGGAAAAGTCATAGATCTTACCTTCAATGATGTTTGAGTGTAAATGACTAACTGTTAAGCAGATGCTTATTAACAGTGTAACTTACACTCAATGAAGTCTCCTCCCCGAGAGCCAGGCAGGCAAGGGCTGCCTGCATCACTTTCAGGGAGGCTTTGCTATGAAGCTTTATGCTGCAGAGACCACAGGGCGGGAAAATCACAGCGGTTACTAGGGATGTCAAGGAGTAGTCAACTAGATTAACCAATAAACCCAAGATTATTGGTTCATCTAGTCAACTAGTCACATTCCTTTCCACTCCCTCGCCCCCCCCCCCCCCCCCCCACTGCCTCTGTATCTGTTTATGGCAGGTCCAGAGGCTGCTTCGCAGCAATAGCTCCTGTCCATGGGGAGCCTGCATCTCCTGAAGCAGCCATTATCCATGGCGAGCCTGGACCTGCCATAGTTAGAGGCTGCTTCTCAGTAGCAGCCCCTGTTCATGGGGATATGTTCCCTTTAGAGCAGGCATGTCCAAAGTCCGGCCCGCGGGCCAATTGTGGCCCGTGTTCTGGTTTAATATGGCCCCACAGGTAATTTGGCAATATCTATCTTTTATGGCCCCCAACGAATCCATATGTATTGAGATGAATACATTGTAAAATCTCAGTTAATGTCAGCTGGTCTAAATCAGTTATAAATATATTTGGACACAACATGTATACTTGGTGTTATGTTCCTGTTCATATTTTTTGAACTTAAAAGTTGACAGACAACCTTTATTACCAATAATATGTAATGTACTTTACAATGTTCCTGACATATGTCAGCTTCCTGGATTTTTTTCATCTGGCCTTCAGATATGAAAGGCAGAGTGATTTAACACCTGTTTAGATTGGTCAACCATGTGACAAAATGAAAAGTATGCCGTTTTCAATAAACATTGCATAAAATAGTTAATTAGCATTTAATTTTAATGGTTCAAAGAATGTCAGGCAAAATGGTCGGCCCTCACGCATGTTCACTTCATCAAATCTGGCCCTCTTTGAAAAAAGTTTGGACACCCCTGCTTTAGAGACTCAATAGGCACAAATCAGATATCCATAAAGGGAACATACAGAAACCTGTTGGTGAACACTTTAATCTGCCTGGTCACTCATTAAGAGACTTTCAAATTGCTGTTTTGTTACAGACCAATTCCTCAAGCCAAATACACAGGGAAGGGTTGGAACTACAATTGATTCACACAAGTTTAATTCTCATGCCAATGATCTGAATGGAGATACCGGATGGCTGGGACATTACTGACCTATCAAACAATGAATGCGCCAATGGTTCTTTGTGTAGAATCTGGTGTTAGTGCTCTTCCTTTCTATTGCTAACTAATGGTTCTCATCTGCTTCTTTTAACTATCCAGTCTTTAGGTGCTTATAGACTATCAGTTTTGCTTGTTACTGCTTGGCTTTCCCTTTGATATTTACATACCCACTGCCTCTTCTCCAGTCATCTGAAGAAGAGGTCTGTGCCCAAAAAAGCTCATGATACCATCCACGTGTTTTGTTAGTCTTTAAAGTGCTACCAGACTTTTTGTTTTAAGTGGATCCTGTACAGACTAACTCGGGTACCCCCTGAAGCTTTTTATTTCTTACATGTAGGCCATGCCTAAGGATTCTTCCTTCAAAGATTCGTAATTACTCCTGGTAAGGGGCCTCAGATACTTGACTGTTTTACTAGCCCCAAAGAGCATGGATCAGAGTAATCTTGCAGGATTTCCTGTTCTTTGGATGGACCAAATTCTTGGATGGAGATAATGCCATAAGACTGTTGCAAAATTAGAATGAACTGAGTGCTGTGTCATAAGATTCTCTAAGGATGTTAATATTTGGAATCTGATCAATAGTGCCTCTGTTTTAACTCTAGGGAGTATAAATGTAACTTTAGTTCATGTTCTGTTCAGAGGGAAACTCTCTAGGACAATTTTGAGTTGGGGTGGGGAGAGATGGTGAACCAGACAAACTTCAAAATGAGTACGGCTTACTTTGTAGCCAACAGCCCATGAAGCTTGTGGGTTTCCTTTTGTACCTATAACTAAAGTCTATCTGGTCATCTTAATATGCATTTTTTCCATTAGAGATGTAAAATCCTGTTTAAACATATTTAACCATTTAACTAATTAAACAGTTAACAATTACATGGGGTGAGCAGGAGGGCTGGGCTGGAGCGCATGCACACGCACACATGTTACAAACTGATGCTGCTCTGGCCAGGGTAGAGTGCCCACCTCCACCTCTGCTTGTTGCAGGTCCCATGGGGCTGGAGCATTTCCCTGCCTGAGACAGGCAGGAGGCTTCTCCAGCCCCTACACCCCACCAGCTAAAAATTCATATCCCTACTGTCCATTTCTTAATGTGTCAGGTGGTCATAAAAATACAGCTTAGTGGCAGTGTTCCCTCTAAGATTTTTTCTATCCATGAGTGAGTTTGTCTTGTATGCCAAGAATGAGGTCGTGTGTGCCACTGTGGTACCCACCAGTGCTCGCTAGGCAGGCCATGTGGTGAGTGGCCGCCCCATGAGCCCGGGCTGGAGCCAGGACCACAATGAAGCTGGGGCTTCAGTGTGGACAGCTCCACATCTCCAGCTCTGGCAGCTGCCGTGTGGTCTGCCCTGGCCCCAGCTTCAGCTCTTGGAAAGCACTGAAGCTGGGGCCAGGGCTGCATAGTGGCTGCCCAGCTGCTCCCAGAGCAGGGCTGCATGGTGAACAGCTGTTCTGTGTACCCATGCTGGGGCAGGCTCCAGCTTCAGCTCTGGCACACTGGGCAGACACCCACCACACAGCCCATTCTGGGAGCAGCTGAGCAGCCACCATGCAGCCCTGGCCCTGCACTCTCCCAGAGAGGCACCACCAGCAGCTTACCTTAGACTTAGAGAAAGATGAGTGCTGCACTGTGGCTCTGCTGAGGAGGTGGGTGGGATTGAAACTTTTTGTGTGCCCGCACAGGCATGCACCCTAAAGGGAGCTTAGCTGTGGTAACTTTTGTTCATGTCAATGGTAAAATCAAACATAAAATGCGTGACTTTATGCTAAGCTTCCATTCAGGGCAAGCAAACTGATTTGTCCCCTTCTAGTAAACTGGAATTTTTCAGCCCTTAACCAAACAATAAATCCTGATTTCAAACAATTCCACTAAACCAGGAGTGGGGCACCTAAGGTCCAGGGGCCAGATGCAGTCCCTGACTTGCCTGGTCTGGGCCTTGGGGCTCAAGGCTCCTGCCCGTGCTGGCACTCCACCTCCCGCTCCTCCCTGCCTGACTGATTTTTTTTTTTCTGTGGGTCAGCAGCCCCCTGGCCTAAAGAAGGTTTCCCACCCATGCACTAAGCTCTGAATGATTTAATGTAATAGTCATCACTATTACTAGTTGCTTTCACACAGCTCCCTTGAACACTGATTTGATCAGCCGAAAGTTGTGTGTAATGTTCATGTTGTATGGAATGTCAGCTGTGCTTATCCTTCAGTTACTTGTAAGGTTTTAAAATTGCTTTTTGAGCATTGCTTAAGTGGATCCATACTCATAGAAATATACATGCCCTCGCAGGTTACCAGTTCTAAACTTTCTCAGTAGCACCACTTACCTATGCATCCTGTCCACGTACTCATAATAAAGGCTGTAAAGAGATGCAGCCTTAATACATAAGCATTGAGCAGAATCTTGGTTATGATTATTGCTATCCTGCTCTTGCCTGTATAGGAAACCGTCCAGGGCTTTTAGTTAAGGTAGTCGTAAGCATTGTCTACACCAGTGGTCTCCAACGTGGTACGTGCGGGTGCCATGGCGCCCGCTGGGCCATTTCTGTGCGCTCACCGAGTGTTCAGGGCCAGCCCTGCCCCCGGGCGTGTGGCGTGTGGGTGGCACCGGCCCCCGGGCGCACAGCCCCAAAAGGTTGGGGACCACTCGTCTACACTTAACATCAGAGATCATTGATGCAGGGGTATCCTGCTATAGGTGAAGCTTGGCAAACTACGGTAGAGTCCCAATTATCCGATCTAAACGGGGACCAACAGGTGGTCAGATTACTGAAATTGTTGGATGATAGGGACTCTACTGTAGCCAGAGCCGCTTGGTCCCCATCCCTGCCTGGCCCTGGCCTTGGCTCTGGCCCCTTCCCTCCCTGCAGCTCCCGGGACGCAGGCCGGGAGAATGGCCCCACTCGCTGCCCTGTCACTTTCCTGGAGCCGCTGATGCTGCTCCTGCCAGCGCCACTTTGTCCCTGGGAGCTGCAGGCATCAGCAGCTCCAGGAGAGCGACAGGGCAGTGGGCGGGGCCATTCTGCCGGCGCTGCTTCGTCCCCTTCCTGCAGCTCCTGGGGCGCAGGCCGGGAGAATGGCCCTGCTCGCTGCCCCATTGCTCTTCTGGAGTTGCTGATGCCTGCAGCTCCTGGGGACAAAATTGCGCTGGCAGGAGCAGCATCAGCAGCTCCAGGGTGCGGACTGGGAGAAGGGCCCCACTTGCTTCCCTGTTGCTCTCCTGGAGCTGCTCCTGCCGACACCGCTTCGTCCCCGGGAGCTGCAGCCATCAGTGGCTCAAGGACAGTGACAGGGCAGTGAGCGGGGCCATTCATCGGACTCTGCAGCTTCCGGGGATGGAGCGGCGCCAGCAGGAGAGCGACTGAGCAGCGAATGGGACCATTCTCCCGGCCCACACCCTGGAGCCGCTGGTACCTCTCTTGCCAGTGCCAGGAGCTGCAGGGTCGGATAAAGCAAAATGTCGGATTGCCGAAGGTCAGATAATCGGAACTCTATTGTATCACTATTCCTTTCCTATTCCTACAGTCAAGTCTAATGTAGCTTCAGAAATTTCAGTGAGACTTGCTCCTGGGGAAATTGTGCCATTGTGCAAGGAGGGATTTACACAATTAACATTTTGCACAGTATTTCATTTTTCCATGCAGAATTGGCTTTACAGAACTGCTGGCTTCCACTAGGAACAGCTGGACCTAGCAGAGTGGGTGTTCTGGCTTGAAAATACAGGATACTGTCAGGGAGACTGAGCTTGAGAGTTTTGGGCAACTGTGGTTCCCACTATGTTGTTTGGATGTCCGTGTGTAGTCCACTACATGATTAACTGATAAGCCTGGGCTTAGTGGTTCATCTTCTCAACTACACTCACTGCCCCTACCCCCCACTTGTTGCCTCTGCATCAGAGGCAGCAAGGAAGGATGGAGTTTAGAGCTGGTAACCTGAAAGGGCATGTATATTTCTGAGTATGGAGCCACTTAAACAATGCTCAAAAAGCAACTTAAAAACCTTCCAAGTAACTCTGATAGAGGCAGCAGTGCGGAGTGTGAGGAGGGTGGGGGCCGGCGGCAGCCAGTACATGTGGGAAGCCAGCTGTCAAGCAGGCTGCCCACATGTATTGGCTCCTGCAGAGCCGCCACCTCTCCCCCTCTTCCCGTGCACTCCTGCCCCTCTATCAGAGGGGAGGGGCAGGCAGAAGCCAATATGCATGTAGAACCATCTTTTGAATCTGATTCTGTGCACCAGTTCCATGGAGCCTACTCTTCTTCCCCCACCCCCCGCTTGCTGCCTCACACAGAGGTAGCAAGGGGGCAGGCCGGAGCCAGTTCTTGGGGCGGCGGGGAGGGAAGGGACCCAGCTTAAAAGATTTTAAACCAGCTCCCCATGCGGACTGGCTACCACCTGCCAGCCTGCACTTCTGCCTGTGATACATTGGCAGCAGTGTAGCGTGACGGGCTCTCCAGGAGTGGAGCTAGGAAGCACACTGGCTACTGGCCCTGCCCCGGGGACTATGAAATAGGTGTGTAACCAATAATATTTTGTGCGGTTACACACTTATTCAGTTGTTAGGGATGTTAGATAGCGATTGTCCTGAAGGAAGGAGTGGCTCTGTACAAGCCCTGGTCTTGGTCTCCGCCTCAGGCTGTGTTTTTTTTTCTAGATCCCTGAGCTTGGGGAGTGAGGGTGAGAGGCTGAGGGAGTGTGTATGTCTGGGTGTGACAAGCCTGCCCTGAAGCTGATGGAGTGACCTTGGCTCAGCTGGCTGAAAGGGCCCTATTCCCCACAGCCCTTCTGGGCATGCTTCAACTGGAGATTGACTGTAAAGGTTTCTGGAGCAGCTCAGTCAGGGCTGACTCCTGAAGGGGAAGGTGGAGCTGAAGGAACTCCTGTGGGGGAGCACAGCCAGCCCAAACAGCAGCAGCCAGGCCGAGAGGTGCTACCTAAGGAGCCTCAGAACCTGAATCCGCATACGGGGTAGAAATCTGCCAGGTACCAGTAGGAAGTAGCCCAGGGTGGGGAATCACTCCTTGAGCACTCATCGTGTTGTAGCAGGATTCCCCCTTGAGTGAGCAGTGGACCATGCCAAGGCCAACAGGGCCCTGGCCTGGGACTCAGTGCAGTGGGAGGGCCCAGGTCCCCTTTCCCCTGTGTGGGGGAGTTTTTCCTGCGTATGTACTTAGGCCATTGGGCCCTGAGAAAAAGGCTAAGGGTATAGATTGATGCTGTCAAGCTGCCCTGTAAATTGACTTGGTGACTATCAAGTTGCTCCATCAAAGGAAATCTGGCTCAAGGGTCCTCCACAGGTTGGTAGCTACTATAACGGCTACTGCTTCAGATCTTACACCACAGATTGAATTTACTAGTCAGAGCAGAAATGGCTCAAATACAAGTAATTTTATTAACTGCAGACATTCTTTAGCTCCATTTTCATGGTTTTACCATATTTCCCTTTTATATAAAAAGCATTCAGTGTAACTTCTAACTTAAGTACCAACCTGGCTCGATGGTGAAATAAGTATTTTAAATTTCTGGCTAATGGTGAGAAGTGCACAATTCTATTGTGTTAACAGTTAAACAAGAAGGCTCCTTGGGGCAGAAGCCATTCTTGTTCTCTGTACAGTGCTTAAAACAGCAGAGTCCTGCTCTGACTTAGGCTTCTAGGAATTGATAGTATGTATAACAGACTTGTTTTGTTGTTCGCCCTGTGTATGTGCCTTCTAATTTCAATGCAAAATAGATGATGAAACATGAAGATAGAACACACTAAATCTAAATCCTAACTTATTAAACTTGGATTAGTACATTTTGAAGAAAAAAGTAACTTGCAGTGCATACTTTTTGGGCTTTTTTTGTATTTCTCTAACTTGGACAAGTTCCGGTGAAGTTGCATCATTACATCTTGCAAGCCCAATGTTGTAAAAATTTCAGGGAAATATCTTAGTACATCTTACATTTTTTGACAATTCTATGTGTATGGACTCTTTTACAAAAGCCTCATCAGCAGTCTAGAAAGGTATAACTCTAAATCAGCTTGATATAGTTCATTTAAGAGTCAGGATCTTAGATCACATTGGTAAAACATTTCCTATTTACACATGTGCAGAAAGTGAGTATCCCGAACCTGAGGATCTTGACTCTTAACATTAATTTTGTATTAATCTCAAGGCGTTTTAAGAGTTGGTACTTCACATGTAAATCTTGCTATAGGTTATTGAGTTCTGATTATGTTTTGTAAGGTATAATCCATCTGGCATCATGAATAAGCCCCTCCCATGCCCCCATTCTAACCAAATCCCCCCTCCATTCCCCAGAGCTAGCTCCCCCAACCTAATGCCTCCTCTCCCCCAATCTAATAGGGTTGCCAGATGGTTTCAACAAAAATATGGGACACACTTGACATTACATCACAATCAACATTACATCTTTAGAAAATACCAGACATTAATATTTTCTCGATTTGTTTTCCAAACAGAAAGCTCAAATACTGGACTGTCCAATTCAAAATCAGACACCTGGCAACTCTACAACCTAATATGTGGGTCCCAAAGTCAATGTTGCTGCCTCAGGCGCTGGGGCAGCATGAGCAGTGGCCAGCTGTGAGCACCCAGCCAGCCATGAGCGCATGCACAGAGCAGCATGGCCAGCTGTGAGCAGGCACTCGGCTACATGTTCCAAGTGGCCAGCACTTCATTCTCTTATAAAAATGTTCTGGGGGCCACAAATTTCCATCGGGCCACATGCAGCCCTCCAAACACGAGTTTGACATGCCAGCTTCAGACTGTCTTCAGTCAGATTGTTTTCAAGTGACTGCTTAAATGTGTGTCTTTTTTGATATTTTAGGTACTGTTAGTGAGTAGTAGCCGGTATCCAGATCAGTGGATTGTACCGGGTGGAGGAATGGAACCAGAGGAGGAGCCAGGAGGTGCTGCAGTTCGAGAGGTTTATGAAGAGGTAAACATTGAAAGTTTCACTCACATTCAGATAGCAATCTTAAACAAAAATAGAATTTCAGCAACTTCTCAATTTAATTTGCTAAAATTCCAATGACCTACAAATGCCAAAAATGTATAACTTAGCCTATTTCAGACTTAATTTTTAGGACTCATATCTCCATTTTAATGCAAATCAGAATACATTGTGTAAGTAGGTTTTGATCAATATTTAGATTGAAATCTGGGTTTTTGTAGACATAGTACATCTTAAATCAAGTAATGAGACTTGACTAGTTGAAGGAAAGGGATTCTTCGATTATTTTAAATTGAGGAACACCAATTCAAATTCCTGACAGAAAATGTTTGAGTAGTATATCTCTGCCACTTGATTTGAGGGCAGAGTTTCTGTTCTAATGCTACAAAAAACCCTAATGTTTTGGTATCAAGTAATCTATTTGTATACTTGTGTGAGAACACTATGTAGGCAGTAGCATAGTACCAAAAATCTTTCTGTAAAAAGATTTTGGCAGTGAATATTTTGTTGACGTGCATAGTTGCTAAAAGCACTGCAGCAGAATTTCTCCAAAGTCCCATTTAATGAGTTAAACACAACATATAAGCACTATGTAGTGAGTACCAGTAGTGGTAATTCAAAGGTGCTGGTGCTCACAGGGAGTTGGCTTAAAAGCCCTGTAAGCACTAGCTTCTGCCTCTGCCCTGCCCCCATGCATGTGAACATATAACCATTGACATGTTCAGCAGTTACACGCTTACACTAATGCCTTTGAACAAATCTATTTTACGAGATTTGCATCTCTAATTTCCAGCTAAAATAAAGTACATCGGTGATAAACTACAATGAAGTGAAATGTATATAATTAAACTTAAAGTGAGGGTGTTCGATCAGGGGTGGGCAAATGGCCTGCAGGCCAGATCCAGTCTGCTAAGGTTAGCCCCTGTCTGGTCCCCACACCATCAGATTTATCTGCACCTGTGAACCCAGCCAATGGGAGCTGCAATTGTCTGAATCTGTGGCTGCGCAGGTAAATATAGCAGCAGCAAGTGCCTAAAACAGAGGCAGTCTTGTAAAGTATTCTCCAGTATATAAATTTCTCTTGACTGCAGTTCTGCATTATTTGCAGCAATTGTTTCCTGCAAGAGAAACTCACTGGATTTCATTTTGTGGGCATTCCAAAAGTGTGAGAATAGTGTCTTAAAGTAAATTAAATTACTGCTTGGTTATTCAGTGTCTTGGTGAACCTTCAATGCCATCTTAATTTTAGCTCACATATCAAACTTCAGAGTTTGTATGTGTTCTAAAATACACAAGCTAGCATTTTGCTTCTCTATAAAGTATGGGTTTTGCTCCACCTACAGGAAACAGAAGGTAAGACTGTAGTGTGTATAAATTTTCTCTGCTGGGTCCAAAAGATTATGGGCTAAAACTGAAGTTCTTCCTATTTAGATGCATGCTAAAGACGAGCAATATTTGGAAATGTATAAAATCTAATAATGTCTTTCAAAAACACACACACACAGACAGACACACATACACACCCTGTCTGCTACCCAAGATCAATAAAACTAGAAATCCTGTGATGGCACACTTACAGCAGGATTATTCAGTTATGTTGACTCTCTCATCAGACCCTATGCTACCATCACTCCTAGCTACCTTTGAGACACCACTGAGTTCCTGAGGAAACTACAGAACATCAATAATCTTCCTAAAAATGCCATCCTGGCCACCATGGATATAGAAGCTCTTTATCTGAATATTCCACACGATGGTGGATTACTGGTTGTCAGAAACACTGTCCTTGATGACACCACTGCATACCTGGTTACTGAGCTCTGTGATTTTTATCTTAGCTACAACAACTTCCAATTTGAGGACAAGTTAAATCTTCAAGTCAGTGGCACAGCTATGGGCACCCACTTGGTCCCACAATATGCCAACATCTTTATGGCTGATCTTGAACGACTTTTCCTCAACTATCACCCCCTAGCATCCTTGCTCTGCTTATGCTACATTGACAACATTTTCATTATATGGACCCACAGGAAGGAGACCCTTGTTGAAATCCCTGGGGAATTCTTCAATTTCCACCCCACCATCAATCTTAGCCTGGATTAGTCCACACAAGAGCCACTTCCTTGACACTACAGTACAATTACACAAAGGCCAAATTTCCACCACTTTATACCAGAAACCTACCGAGTGTTACACTTAACTACATGCCTTTAGCTTCCATCCCAGACACATTTCCCAGTCTATTGTTTACAGCCAGGCCCTAAGATACAACTGGATTTGCTCCAGTCCCACAGACAACAGGCTCTGTATGAAGCATTCTTAAAACTTAAATACCCACACAGGTGAAAAAACAGATTGACAGAGCCAGATGAGTAGCCAGGCATCAGCATCTTCAGTATGGGCCCAGCGAAGAAAACAGAACCCCACCAGTCATCACCTATAGCCCCCAACTTAAACCCCTCCAGCTCATTAACAATCTATAACTTATCCTGGAAAATGACCCCTCACTCTCTAAAGCCTTGGGGTGTTGTATCAATAAAAGCAAGCAGGATTTTGAGGGGGATAAGGCAAAAAGCCACATTTATTGTAAAGATAATAAAGAATAAAGAAAAGATAGAAGTAAACAACCTTGTTTAACTACTTATTCCTATCACTACTTAACCCTTATACATACATACATACATACATACATACATACATACATACATACATAGAACCTGAATGTATGTATGTATGTTCTAGTTACCAGCCTGGAAGTTGCTTGTGACAGAATACTGACCAGGTACTCTGTACACAAGTGATGGTAGTGGGGAGTGAAGTCCTGATCAGATGCACATCTGAAGCTCCTGGTAGGCTGGCAGCAGAACCTTGGACTCTGACTCCATAGTCTTTTAGTCCAGTTCTTATGGGAATTTCTTCCTATACCAGTCTATAGGAATTGCTGCATCATGCTGATGTCCAGGGTGGCTGTCAGGTGCTTGTCAGTGATCTCATAGGGTGGACCTCCAGTACTTGGTTTTCTCCACTTGACACCTTTTGGTTGCACTGGCACCTGACACCTTCTTCAGCCCTTTGTTGCTGAATTCTCAGGCTGGCACATCTCAAAACTATTCATTCATCATCATCCAAGCACTCTCTCTTACATACATTCCCTAATTGTTTCACATACAGTATTTTGTATAATAATAACTTTACATATACAAGAGTTGTAGTTACAAAGTCACAAGTTTCTGGGTGGCATTTCTTTGCTGAGTTAGTTACTGTTATAGTTACAATGTTTCACTTTGCTATTAGGGTTAATTGCTTCACAGTGCTTTGAAGAGAATGGGCATCAATTGTGTAAGTTTGAGCATGCCCTGGGACACAGAGGGGAGCTGTTTCTGGCTACATAAAACTGTTAAAAATATAATTCTTAAGTTACATGACCTAATATTACACTCCTAACAAATTATATTCTAGAGGGGCAATAATTATAAATCTAAACATTTAACAATCTTAACAAATAATCTAAACACTTATCAAGCTTGATAACACTAAATCTAAACACTTATATGCTTCTTCTATTTAAACTTATGCTACTTAGACTTTAAGTTGTGGGGAACAAATTATGGGGAGTCACTTCCACTTGGGGGAATCATTTTAAATACTTTAATATGTTATCCCTACAGACGGACCCCCAATCCTCATCTACAGACAACCCCCTAACCTCAAACATTCTTTTCAGCACCACACAGCACACCACTGTCATACTCATCTCGAAACCCACTCCTGCAATCAACTCTGGTGCCAACTCTGACCACACATTTATACAAGTGACATTATCACAGGACGTAACCACATAAGCCACCAAATCAGAGGCTCATATAACTGCACATCAACTAATGTGATCTATGTCATCAAGTGCCAGCTAATGCCCCTCTGCCACGTATATTGGCCAAAGTGAACAGTCTCTACTACAAAGGATTAATGGACACAAATCAACTATTTGAAATGGTAACACAGAGAAACCTATTGGGGAACATTTCATTTTGCCTGGGCGCTCAGTAATGAATCTAGATGACTATATTATTTAAAAGACCAGTGACTAGATTATATTTCAAAAGCCAGATGGAGAGAAGCTGCAGAACTTTGTTTCATTAACAAGTTTGACACCTTGAATAGAAGTTTAAACAAAGACTTAACTGGATGAGTCGCTATATTCCACACCCAAATGACAAAAAGTGAAGCACTGGGCACTTAGAATACTTAGAGCCTCGTTTATCATGGGCACTCTAACAATATTTTTTCCCCTATTCCCCCCCTTCTTTCCCTCCCCATCCTCTTTCTCTATTCATTTGTACCCTGCACCCCTACACTCCATTCATCTGAAGAAGTGGGTTGTGCCCATGAAAGCTTATGATACCATCTACCTTTGTTAGTCTCTAAGGTGTTACAAGACTAATTTGCTGTTCAAGTTTTTTGTAGCAACTTGTTAGTGTCTACCCACTTTGTCTCCAGTCTGAGCTTCTCATTAAAATCCATCTTTCTCCTTTGATGTCTCAAAGACATAAGACACCATCAGTTCTGATTCTTTAGCCTAGTACATGAGATAGGGATTGAAGGCTGGAAAATAGCTTTATAGTACTGGAAAGTCATGTATTATAGATACCACAAGGACATACTTAGGCCTGATACACAGTAGAAAACTAAGCTGACTTAAGTACCTTGCTGAAGAGTATGACAATCCACAACCTTGAGCAGTCTCATTAAGCCAACTGTGACGAACCGGGCTGTGTCTGGGCACAGCTGAGGGCGTCCGCTCAGGGTGAGTTGCTCAACTTTGGGGCTCCTTACAGTCCCCAAACAGGTCACAAACCAGTCCCACAGAGCACTTCAGCAGCCTGCCTGAAGCCTTACGAGCAAAACCCCTCCGACACCCCAGGAATATCCGTGCCCCAGATGGCCCCGGGCCTCATACACCGGTCGGGGGGGGGGGAGGGTCTTAGAACCCAATCCCACCTACCCCGAACAAGTTCTGACTGGTTCCAAGAAACCAGCCACAGATCCCTGGTCAACTTACCCTCTGGGTCTTGCCTACAAATCACACTGAGCCAATCCTTTAGCATCTAACATCTAAAGGCTTATTACTACAATAAAGAAAAGCATGAGAGTAAGGTTAAAGGATAGTACATTACATGCATTGAATCTCCCAGTTCTCAATGCAGGCTCTAGCAGAGATGTTATAGCTGCTGGCTTAAAAGTCCTTGTTGTGCATCCTAGGATCAGGATGGGTCCACAGTTCTTCCTGGCTCTTGAATCCCTGCACTGCTGCCTCTGGGATGAAGTGCTGAGCTGAGTACCAAGATGGAGTCCGCCACATGGCCTCTTTATACATCTTTCCTGGTCTCTTCTTGGCTGCAGCAGGTCACTTGTTCCAGCGACCTATCCCCGTGTTCCTTGTTGGCAGCCCTTAGGTGGCAGCCCTCATTCTTTAGGTGTGTCCATGGCCCATTGAGTGCCATTGTCCCACAGAGCCTCACTAATTAGCATGTCCATAGGCCAGGCTCTGCCCAATGCTCAACAACATGCAGAGAAATATTCATTATCCACACAGATTACAGATTCCTAACTACACACACATACATTATACAATCACATGACTAGCGTACATAGGATTAGCAGACAATAAGCTTCTATTCAACACCCCACATGGCCCCCTTTTATACCATTTTTGGAGCCAACACCCCCACCTATGGGTGTAGCAGTGATCTGGCTGCTTCCCTCAAATTCAGTAACGTGACACCAACCAAACATCCTTTCACCATGAGGGGAACCCTTCCTATTGATGTAGATAGCGTCTACATTGAAGTGCTGCAGTTGTGCAGCTGCAGCAGCACCGTTGTAACATTTCAGGTGTACAAAAACCCTGTTACAGCCTCGTCTGCAGATGGACCCTTGAATCATACATTTGTAGATTTAGATTTGTAGCTTGGTTGGACGAAAGTGTAAAGCATAAATAATGCCTCTTCACTGGAAATATCTCAAGCTACCTGTAGGTATGAAACTGGAGAAAATGAAGTAGTAATTTCTCTCGTGGCATATGTTAAGCTATTTCTAAAATAAAACTCTGAATTTTAGCCTTGTATGATTGCTAACTAACTAAAAAGAGATGAAAGACAGGTGTGGAGATCCCAACTGTAGGTTTGAGCATCACTTAAATCTGTTTGAAACATGTATAATGTGAAGTATTTTGTCCCAGTTGCATGGGGGCAATTCATGTAACTATGATTAACATATCAAGTATTCTAAAACAGTATTAAAGTCCTGCCTTTTGATTTACTTTAGCTGTTGACAATGTTCATGGACATCAGTGTCTGGACTAATAATTCTTATGGAGTGACTGTTGGCTCTTTAGTTAACTTGATTATTCAGCCTTGGTAAATTATACCTAATTTTATTTCATTCTATTCACCTTAATTTGCTACATCCCATTTGATATCTTACTAATGTAAAAATGGCTTACAAGGAATATATAAAATAACATTTAGGTCTAGATACATGTGAGTTTCAGCCATTTTTTGTTCTTTGCACTTTGGTGCTAATATGTGCACGTGGTGATAAGTCAGTAAGATCAGATACATATCTTCTTACTGGATGCACAAATTATTGAATGTACAAGTTTCTTGCCCTACAAGCATATTCAGAGATCAAAAAGTTTGGGTAACTTTTTGAGATCACCTCATCTCACAGATATATTGGCATTGGAAAAGGTTCAGAGAAGACAACAAAAATGATTAAGGGGTTTGGAATAGGTCCCATATGAAAGATAAAAAGACTTAGACTTCTCATCTTAGAAAAGGGGAGACTAAGGGGGATATGATAGAGGTCTATAAAATCATGACTGATGTGGAAAAAATGAGTAAAAGTTATTTACTTATTCCGATAATATAAGAAATAGGGGTCACCAAATGAAATGAATAGGCAGCAGGTTAAAAAATAAAGGAAGTTTTTCTTCATACAATCAACCTGTGGGAACTCCTTGCCAGAGTAGGTTGTGAAGACCAGGACTTTAACAGGGTTGAAAAAAGAGCTAAATACATTCATTGAGGTTAGGTCCATCAATGGCTATTAGCCAGGATGGATAGGAATGGTGTCCTTAGCCTCTGTTTGAAAATGGATGACAGGAGAGGGATCACTTGGTGATTGCCTGTTACGTTCACTTCCTCTAAGGCATCTGGCATTGGCCACTGTCAGCAGACAGGATAGTGGGCTAGATGGACCTTTGGTCTGACCCAGTATGGCGGTTCCTATGTCATCTCAAGTAATAATGGTGCCTAGGCAAAATTTCTCTATGAATTAATATTCTACATCTACAGTATCTCCTGATAAACCTGTGTAATCCCTTTTTTATATGGTTTGTAGCAACTTCATTTCAAAAGCATAAGTCAGATTTCAGATTTGAACGTAAGAAAAATGGGCATGGTAATACTTTATTCTTTCTTTTTTGTAGGCTGGAGTAAAGGGAAAACTAGGCAGACTGCTGGGGATATTTGAGGTGAGCTATTTAAAATATAACTCCAAACGCACACCTAAGCCTATATGTTCACTATGCAAGTTGATAGGCTGGTGAAACTGACCTCTTTGAAACTCCAAGGAATGTAAGCATTGCTTGTTTCTGGAAAAGATGTGCCTTTTTGCTGCTCTGTGTAGGGCCTGAAAAGTAGAAAGCCTTTAAAATGTTGGAGATCCCTGGTGTTCTCTGCCCTATTTTCCTGGAAAAAAATTGGGGTATCTGAACTAATAGATTTGGCATTTGGAATCCAAAAAAAGTGAACCAGAGTGGTAGAGGCTTGTAAGCTGACTACACCTTTTGGTCAACACCCAACTTTCTAATTTAGTCGTAAGTCTGTTCTGGCCTGAAAATCACCAGATTACTTCATCTGACCACTAGCATATCATAGGTCACTGAATACAACCCAGCAACCTGCATACTAAAGACCTCTGGAATTAAACCAAATTATTATTGCCCTCCTAAGACTTCACTTCCTCTCACCTGTTCTATGTGGCATAGAAGAGAACTAGTACCTGAAAAAGGGATGGGGGATGACAGTGGTGATGAATTCCTGCCTGACTCTGAAATATGGCTATCAATTAGTTGCTGAGAACATGAGCAAGACCTGAGAAAATGCTTGATATCACCTCAGACCACTGGCCAACATCATCCAATATCTCTTCTCCAGTTAAGACCATCTCTGGTGCTTGATATTGAAGACAAAATATCAGTTAAAATACAAGTGGGACAACTCTTATTCAATACCTAGTCCTTTTAAGGCTCTCTGAGAATTTTCAGTCCATTTTCTTGGGTTTACTTCTGGTTTTATGCAAGACAACATGGATGTTCTTAAAGTATCTTGGAGATTTTAAAAAAAATCAGTTCTAGAAATTGGGCTTTCTGAACAGCAAAGCACAAATTACTTTGTCCTTGAAGTGTAGGTGACAAAGGGACCCAATCTAGTCAGTTTGAGTTGCAATTTTAGTACCAGAAATTAAAGTATCTTTCAATGTTTTGTTAGCCACTATGATCCAGTTTTTAAAAAATGCTTCTCGTGATGCTTTGTGATAGACACAAATAAGGAAACTGATGATACAAAGTTTAATGTCAGATGCTCACAATGAATCCGGGGGGCGAGGAGGGGTTGGAGAAGACCTCTGATTTTTGCTGTAGTTTTTCAATATTGGTTGTAACAGTAACAAGCAAGACATTAAGTTCTTTACTCCTTTAAAAGAGTAACTATCAGCGGTTTAGACTGGCTTATTGTAGGCAGTCTATACTTGATTTTTCTCCCCTCAGCATCCACCACCCCTACGGTTTTCCCTCTACGAAAAACAATATTGGACTTATGCAAATAGCCATCCTTATTTCTTCAATATGGTTCCCACTGTCACTTCCCTATTTTATCAAAAACCACAGCTACTATCCTATTATGTCTTTATATGAGCATCTTTAGTTTTAAAATACTGCCCAGATACATGCGGGATTATTTCCTTTACCTTCCCACGTTATCTACACATAGCCGGCATTTAATTTCTCCCTCTAGCCAGTGTCTTTGGGTATGTCTAGACTACATCTCTTTCGAAAGAGGGATGTAAATTAGACCTATTGAAATGGCAAATGAAGCCGGGATTTGAATTTCTTGCACCTTATTTGCATAATTGTCTCGGCAGTCTTTCGAAAAATGCTATTTTGAAAGTGAAACTGTGGTCTAGACACGGTTCTTTCAAAAAGAAAAGCTGGTTCTGGGCACTCCCCTCTCCATCCACCATGGGAGCGACCTGACTGCGTGCACAGGATTTAAGGGATGCCCTGAAGGGAGGGAGGTGGGCTGGGTTCCCAAGTGGCTTATGGGATAGGGCATTCACCTGGGGAGTGGAGGGTGGAGTACAGGATCTTTCGAAAAAGGCTTTTCTTTTTGAAAGAACCGCATCTAGACCTCGGTTTCACTTTCAAAATAGCATTTTCGAAAACACCATGACACAATTATGCAAATGAAGTGCAGGAAATTCAAATCCCGGCTTCATTTGCAATTTTGATATGTCTAATTTACATCCCTCTTTCAAAAGGGGGAATGTAGTTTAGACGTACCTTTTCTGATAGGGAAAACATTAGCACTTAATTGTAGTGTAGCAATAAAGGAGGAGGATTTAGCTGTGTACAGTCTAATCAAAACAATTACTAATTGGGTTGTTTTTTAAAACACTTAATCCCTCTTAACAACTTTTCTCACTAAAACATTAAGTGTTTGGTCTCTTGTCCATACCTGTCCCTGTGTAGAAGAATTGAGAAATCCCATACTTAGACAGGGATCGGATACACTACTTGCTTATCACTTAGAAGCCTTAACAGGGTTTTAGGAACTTACAATGGTGATGTTGACCAATAACCATCTTGAAACTTGTATTTAGTAACTGGAACAAAGCACTGAATTAAAACCACCTACATACTCACCCCTAGGGCTTCTCTACATGAAACAATACTGCATGGCAGTCTGTAGATATACATCTTGGCTTGCCACACAGTAACATTCTGTCGATAAGGCCTAAGTCTCATGTCCATACAAACCAAGTTAGATGGTTATTGGAAAAAACTGACCCAACTTAAATTCCCCTACAAGCCCTCCTGTCTTGGATGCTCAGTCCGTTTTTCTGTTCACCTTTGCTTTGGAGCACCCTAAAGAGACAGCACTGGCTTTGGAATGTCCCCAATGAGCAGCCATTAAGGACGTGGATATTGTCCATGATTTACCCATTACTGTAAGCTGTCGGGGGACTAGGGAAGGAGGAAAAGAGGCTCTAAAAGGTTAGCAGCAGGGCCTGTTAACCAGTCAGACCTTTAGGATGAAAGTTGCATTCTCTCGTATAGTCTTGAGTAGCCATGTTAATCTGTAACTTTAAAAACGAGTAGGTCCATAGAGCCTTAGAGTATATGTACACCGCGCAGCTAATTTCGAGTTTAGGGTGCTGTGTAGACACACCCTTAAGCTAACAAAATTATGTATTTTAAAAATATGGCGGTATGAGCATTCATGGGTAAAACTCAGTTCTCCTGCTCATCTGAGGAAGTGGGTTTTGCCCATGAAAGCTCATGATACTATCTATTGGCTGATCTAAACTGAATATTAATTATTGAAAAACTCAGTCTTGCTTACAAATCTAGAATACTTAGCTGTGTCCATTCCACCTATGTTGAGTGAAATTCTATAACGTGTTATGTGGTCAGACTAGATGATTGTGATGGCTCTTCCTGAAGTGAGTGAGGGGGGTGGGTGGGGTGGGTGGATGTGTGTGCACGCGCGCGCATGTGCTAAATATTATTCAGTTTTCATAGGGTCCAACTTTGTTAACTTTCAATTTTTATGCTGTTCAGTACTAAGGTGGCTTTCCTGTTTGGAGGGAAAATAGATGTTTGAATTCTCTTGTGCTTATTCTGCAATAGTATGAAGTATTTTACAACAGGAATATCAAATAGTCAAGAGTGAGTTGGTTTTGTTTAACGGATACATTGAACACTTTAATGTATATAATTGAACATGAATTTAAACAAGTGTCTGTCTTTAAATTACCGTGAATTAAAATTTGTATTTCTAACATTCAAGCAGAACCAAGACCGGAAGCATAGGACTTACGTTTATGTTCTTACAGTGACTGAAATATTGGAAGACTGGGAGGATTCAGTTAATATAGGCAAGTTTGTTTGTTTTATCCTTGCTAAGCGCTAACTTCAGTTATGAAATGTATTTCATTTTCTGGAACCTACAGCAGTGGATTCTTCTCAATTTGGAGAGAACCCTAATTTGTGACAAAACTGAAATGATTGTAAATGGTGTGGTTTTTTTCCTCCGCTGTACAAAACTTAACTTTCAAATTAGGGATGTGACGGACTAGACGACAAGCTTGTCAAGGGGAGGAAAGGAGAGGGTACTTCAAAGCGGCAGCGCCAAGTGGAGCCTGGGGCCAGATCCTGAGCTCCACGTGGTGCTGCTGCTTTGAAACACTGCAAGGATCCTGACTCTGGGCTTCTGCTCACCCCCTAGCTCCATGCAGCGCTGCAGCTTTGAAATGCTGCGGGAGCCCAGAGTCAAGCTCCTCCCAACATTTCAAAGCGGCAGCATGGCGTGGAGCCCAGGATCAGCTGGGGCTTCCCAGCTGATCCTGGGCTCCATGTGGCACTGTCACTTTGAAATACTGTGGGGAGCCTGACTTTTGGGCTTCTGCAGCAGTGCTGTTCGGAACCCAGAGTCAACTGGGAGTCCCTAGCTGCTTCCAGGCTCCACATGGCGCTTTCACCTTCAAAGGCAAAGATGCCCTATCAACTAGTCGATGTAAAATGCATTGACTATTCGATTAGTCAATTACCCTAAATTTAACATCCCTATTTCAAATACAATGTAGGAATAACACAATATATATAATATAGGTGGTGTAAAGCAATAAAATGAGAAACTGCAACATTTCTCAACATAACTGGAACTCCTTGTTGTCAAGTTGCTAGGCATAATCGCAGATGTTCTGAAAATGGGTACCTTGCATGAAAATACTATTTTTAGCAGATTTTGCTTTTTGTTGAAAAATTTCCAGTGTTTGTTTCAGAAAACAAAAGGATGTTTTGATTTCCATAATAAAACAATGAAAAGGTTTTTTTTGAAAGACCCTTTATCCAACTTTAATGAAACTTTGACTAGGTTTAGTTAAACTTGTACTTCATAGCTTTTGTAGCACTTGAGCAATTCCAGTAAAATAAGATTAGGTTGTGGAAGTCGCAGATTCCATAACTTTCAGAGACCTCTGACAGCTTTTTTTTAAAATTAGCAAGTTATAGATATCCCTAATAAGATAATCTGTCTTTCCTGTGGCTTTATCTCAATATTAGCATGTTGCATTCATTGAGCAGTCTGTTGGTCAGTTGTCTTATGGATCACAAAGGAACCCGCACAAAAACAGTATCCTCCGTTGGCTGATGGTTTGCCCATTTCAGGAACTATAATTTTAATACTATACATTATATTCTACAATAAATACTGTAGATCCTAGAATTTGAATGTTTTGTCCTTTACAGTAAGTAGCATGTCAGTCACAACAATGTCCCTTTAAAAGAATGTTTCAAAAACTACAATAGCAACACAATATATATTGCAAGTTGTACAACAAAAGAAAACCGTGTTAACAGGTTTTTCATACTATTTTCAGTACAGAAATCACTCCTTAAAAAGGTAGTACAAGGGTTCCCAAACTGATTCATGTACCCAAGAGGCAATGCAAGATCTCTGGGGGAGATGCAGGAGAAACTATGTAACGGTAGATTTTATTTATTACACTTTCATAATAGGCTACTCAAATGAAGCTTTTAAACTCTACAAATTTGTTACATAAAATATGGTAGTTTAATTTACTTCAAGATATACCAGTGAGAACACATGCTGCTGTACAGAGTACTCATCTACAATCTTGTATCACCCAATACAGTGTGGGTTCAATTGCCCAATAATTGTCCAGTGTAAGTTCAGAACTTCATACTATAGCTGTATATAACTGTGAAATATGAACACATGGCAGAAAACAGTGTTAACATGCAAAGTATTAGTTATAACAAGGGTAGGATATGCAGGCAGCAACTAGATCTGGAAGGGGATATACAGATAATTGGTAAATCTGAAAGAGCGTACACAATAAGTTTGGGAATCTCTGCCTTAGTGTGCTGAGGTACTTTAGGGTCATTAAAGGTGTCACAATCATGTATTGTGGGGTAGCAAATAAGATTAGTTTGTGTTAACCATATAGTAGTGGTTGCATTTTGGTATAGCCTACTTGAACTACAAAAGATCTTGACTTCAGGTTGTAGTTGCAAAGACTTTGCAGTTTTGGTACAAAAGAATTGGGCTTGTGGTTCTGGTCTGGTATGCAAACATATCTTCAAATATGAATGGTAAAGAAATTCAAACTATTTTTGTCAATATATTTGGAAAAACAAAATGGAATGACTTTAATTCAGTTTCCTTGTAACAACCATTTCCTTTAATATTTTCTGCTCTGCTTTAAATGGCTTCATTGGTGTCTTATCAACTGAAACATGAAGTTTGAGCATTTTAGCAACTTAAAGGGGTTGCTTGAGCAGACTTCTAGACTGCTCCGCTTTCATTGGCCAGAGGAACTCCTCAAGAGTTTCCTGTTTTTCCTTCAGTTACTAGTGCTTGGAGTTCTGCTACTACTGTCTGTCAATTGTCAGATGTTACATTTAGTACCTCTTCGTTATCTTGAAGAGGGCAGATGATGATGCATATGTACTCTGGTATATTTAAAGTGGAATAGCCATTCCAAAATAACTTCAGACATGAATATTTACTCAGAATGGCTACTCAGAAAAAGGTGCCACTTCTATAAGTGTCCATACAAAGTTATTCAGTAGGCACTCATATAGACTTGCTCTGTGCCCTAAAGAAGCCAACCATGCATCTGTTCCTGTTCCCAGCCATTCGGACTAAACTTGTTAAAGAGCATGGATTCCGCAGAAGTTGGACTGGAGATAGAATAGGTATAAAACCTCTACAAAACAGACCTCATAGCTAAAATCTTTTGTTAGCATCTATTTAGTTTCAATGAACGAGATAAGTTTGACTATTTGTTGCCCAGCTTTCTCTTGAAGTCACTTTCCTGTTCTCTAGTTCAGTCTACCAGAGCAGACAACCTGGATTTCCAGTGTAAAGCAACAAGGAAAATAAGCAAACCTTTTACGATTCTGTACATTGGGGGAGGGGGAGGGGAGGCAAGGCACAAGAACCTCTCTTGCTCTGCTACTCACTGTTACTCTTGTGTTTCATGTCAGTTTGTATTTTTGCTTGGCATTTCACCTTGGAGTTTTTTGAACTAGCTGTTGTACCTAACTGCTATTGAAACTTGTTTGTAACATCTTTTTATGTAAATTACTCATTCAGGAAGGAAAAGAGAATGGTTTAAAGTAGAAGATGCTATCAAGATTCTTCAGTGTCATAAACCTGTTCATGCAGAATACCTGGAAAAACTGAAACTGGGCTGTTCCCCAACCAATGGAAATTCTGTGGTCTCAAATCTTCCCGATAACAACTCCTTATATGTCACTTCAGCACAGACTTCTGGGTTGCCCTCGACTGTGAGATAAAAATTTGGAATACCTTTTTACTCATGTGCCATCACAAGGTGGGGGAGGGGAGGAAGCTTTGTTCACATGCAGACATTTTTGACTCAGTTCTCAGCAAAATGTATGAATACATCATAACATTCAGACACTGACTTTTTTCTTTTAACAATGTAAAATAATATTGCAGCAAACTAAAGCCATATTTAGATTTTTAAGATGTCTTAACTAGCCATTTTAAAAAAACTAATCAGTGTGTGAATTTACACCCCTGCTAAAATAACACAACATCTGAGTTAAGTGGAACTTATTCCAGATTTTGGCTTAAATTGTTTTAGTCAAATACACCATAAAATAAAGGTAAACCTTTTGGCAGGAAAGTTTCTGTAAAACTTTCATTCAAAATGTACATTTACAATGCTAAAGACCTCTAAAATACTACTACTGTCTGGGAAACTGAGCATGCTATTCAACGTAAATAGATAAGCACGACTACAATGAAGCACTAAATACATCCAGCCAATGGCAACAAAGGATTTAAATATCAAGCAACATTTTTCTCCTTAGTTACGTTGACTTATGTAGTTTTAACACATAAAATGTATTTGACACCTCTGGCAAAGATTCTGAACTGAGGCTTGACAATTGATGGTCTGTCTCTACATTTCCAAAAGCTGTTCTGAGAAGCTTTTTGTAGTACCTGGCAAACATGCAAGAAATTCATAAGTATAGGAAGAGGTACATGAAAACTGAAAACATGCTGCTGATTCCCCCCCCCCCCCCCCACACCTTCTTTACAATGATTTTTTAAGTGTTGCTTTCCTCTGATATCTTAACATTCATTTTGCTGACAGCATGATCCTGTCGTTCTTTCCAGGATTGTTCAGTTATCAAAAATAGCATCTCAGTTTCTTTCAGTTTTGTCTCTTGAAGCTTCTGTGGCATAAGAAAGTATAGTGTTTGGGGGGGAAAAATTATACCTATAAGGGGTACAATTTGGATAGGTCTAAGTCCATTAGCAAACTGATGATGAAGAAATAGCATTTTGTAAACCTAGGAGCAAAGAGCTTCTATATACATTTCAGAGGTACCAAAAATTGTTACCTTATTAACTATGCTGGATATCCCAATTCAAGTAGTTATACTTCAAAAATATTACGGACCATTCCAAATAACCATTTTTGCTCTCCAAAGTGAAAGTAGAGCTACTGCTACAACTGCAGTAAACTTGGGACTGCAGCCTGTCATAATTACCACTTTCCCTTGTACCTGCCAACCAAAAACATTGAGACCCACAGCTGAGATCAGTTTCCAAACATGTTCTTGCCACTGTGCCATTATAAGTCTTCTACAAAGAGTGCCATCCTAGCTTATGCAGATACTTAACTTTGGAAATTTGTAGGATCTAAATGATGATTCAGCAGCCTCTGCCTTTCTAAGCAGCCAAAACTTAGGGTGGGGTAAACGTGTCTTGTGAAGGCTGTTTTGGGTAAACTCATTCTTTTACATAGCATTTGAACCCTTTGTAAATATTCCAACTGGTAAATAGTGAGTGTAAAATGGAAAGTAAATGTAATTTAAACATTTTGTTACTCAATACACAAATGGTTAACTTCTACTTTTTTAGCACAAATTGTGTAAAATGCTGCTATAAATTAAACTTGCGTGCTGTTACACTTTTTTAGGAATATACTGGTGCCACAAGTGATTTTTTTGAAAAATGAGATGTGCCATATATAAATGTATTTGAACAATGGATAGTAATATTTCTGAGGTTTCACCTCATGCAAAACTGCTCTTTGCCAAGGCCATAAGTACTACTGACTAGAGATGGCCCTGAACATGAGCCACGAAACATGAGCTCCTTGAACTTTGAAGTGGGATGACCAAGTGATTTAAACAGCACTAGCCGTAGTTCTAGTTCCAGGTCACTTCTAAAACCGGAAGAGGAGGCATGTCTATGTATAGTTCAGATTCACCACACAATTGTTGAATTGTGGTGAACTGCTGATCTCATGAGTCTTCAGGTACTTGAGGTCCAAAATCTCAAAACAATGAGATTTTAAACTATTTTTTAATTATGATGTGAACACCACCAACATTGCCTAACTCATATTGACTTTGAAGGGCTTTCAAAATTGAAAAAAATGTACTAAAACATCTAGAGAGCGCAGAAGTCAGGCACTTTGAAAAGAATCTGATGTACTATGATAGAATTTCTGTCATGTACATTGACACTCATGTTGTTCAGAAGTCATTAACATGTTAAACTGAGCTCATAACTATTAGCCTTTGAGAAGTTTCTGATTTTGTACAGCATAATCCATGTAACTACATACAAGAATCCAAAGTAGTTACTTGGCTTATAGTTCATAACTACATCTATCTCAGTTTGACTCCTGGAATTAAAAGAAAACCCATACTTGTATAAAATATTAGTGGTAATGCATGATTTTATTTTGTAGCTCTATGTATTTGATAATTGTAAAAATGTACAGAATTGCTGTTGCTAACAAGCTCAGTTGATTGCCTATAAATATTTTAATATTTTTGGTTGCACCCCTTTGGATTATTAATAGTGCCACATGAATTCTTATGCCATTCATTGTACAGATCTCTTCAGTCTCTATGCAGCTTTCAAAATGAAACATGTTCAATTTTATTTCCAATGCTTTTCTATTCACAGAACTTTGAAGTATGTGACAGTAAAGGTAAACTGACAGTACTGTGCAGGCTGTTGCTTTTAAGTATGCTACAGAACCATTTTGGCAAATATTCATTTGTGAGTGTTAATGACTGTCAAAGTGAGCACTACATTGCATTCTATAGAAATGAATGGTGTAAAAATGGATGGTGTAAAATGTGGGGTAAGAGAAATTTTGCATTGGTTCCAGGTGTCAAAATTAAATATAGAAGCATGTTGCTGCCAGCACTTTTCTCACATTCTTAGAAAGATTTTTCCAGTTTGATTCATGAAGTAAATGAGTGGTGGTTCTTATGGCTTTTACTAGGGTGCATTATTTGTGTAAATAGGACTAGTTTAAATTTTTCATCCTGTTTTCCAACCAAAGTGAGCTGCTGATGGCTCTGAGGCTTGTCTGGCTGTGTGAACAAAAAAGGAAGCTGATTTGCACCAGTGGATGTGATGGGCTATTGCCAGTGCAAATAGCTTCAGCTCCAACTGAACTGAAAATAGTTACCCATTTTTAAGCAGGCATTTATTGAATCTTGTAACACTGCAACAGTATCAAGTGTTTTGCACAGAGGCTGTTAAAGTGAAAAGCATAATTTGGCAACAACTTGCGCATTAACTTTGCCCAAAGTTGGCCTATTTACGAGCTGTTATGGAGAAAATCAAACCAACTAGGTTTTTTCCTTTTATCAACGTGGTTCTGAGAAGAGAAACTTGAAGGAAATGTAAGTTGTAGACATTTTGAACTGCTTGCATGGATTTTTCTTTAAAGATTGATGTAAGAATTTTGACTTTTTATATTTGAGAAACATCAAAATAAAATCTGAACTAGAGCTGTGGGTGTCATCTTTCAGTAGGTACTAGTGTTTAATCACTGATGGCAGAGTGCTGATATACAATGTTTATGCCCTATCTGAAAAGGGTTTGAGGGTCACTTGGCTATAGCACTGGCAAGTAACTTAAACCTTAAGTTGCCCTTTTGGTGCCCCAGTTTGCATATCAGTGTAAATGGTCCCAAAAGCTGGCAGTGTTGCACGTGTACTCATTTAAACACCTCAAGGGTATCCATGTTAGTTTGTAACTTTAAAAATGTAGTCCTATGGCACCTAACATACTCAGTCGTGAATTCTGAATGGTCCAGCTAACTGTATATGCAAATACAATTGAACTCTTTTACCACAGTGCTTCTGCAAATTGATAGTTCTCTGGCCACAAACCTTGTTTAAACAGAAGATGACAGTGTTTGTCTTTACATGCTTTGGTAATTAAACATTTAAATACCAGCCCTTTTAAAAAATGTTCAAATCCTCTCCATCCAGATCACTCACATTTTGTTGCTCTAGTCTACCATGTAGACATGAAGCCAAACTAGTGCTACAGTTTAGGACTTTGAGTTCTCTGCCTCATGTTATAATTGTTTGTACCAGTGTTTCCTAAACTATGGGCCATGGGAAGAAAATACCGGGCCTCAGCGTGGCTCCCATGGTGTTCCGGGCTCCTGGACTGCCCATGCAGTGCCAGGTCCCCCAAGCCCTCAGCTGGGATGGGTGGATACAGCTGTATGTTTCAGGCTCCTAGCAGAGCCATAGTGAGGATTACCAGGTGAGCTCTTATTGCTGGCTGGGGGGAAGGGGGGGTGTTGGATATGGGCTGCAGGGAATCAGGGTTGGGGCAGTGGAGCTGCCTGGGGGAGATAGGGAGGGAAACCGGCCCGTGGAAGCAGGGCTGGCAGAAGCAGGGCTGGTTTGGGGGTGGGGGGGCAGCAGTGGGCCTGGCTGGGAAAGGTGGGTAGGGGTGGAGAGAACAGACCAGCAGAAGCAGGGCCAGCAGGGCCTGCCATGGGGGAGGGGGGAGAGTGAGGGAGAAGTTGGAGAGGGAAGGGGGGGAAGAATTGGCCAGTGGGGAGTAGGACAGTTCAGGGGCACACGCAGTTCTTGAATAAAAATGTAAAAGCGGTGCATTTTAAATATCCCCACTGCTGACAGTGAGGTTTAAAGGCACTATAATGTGTCAGAATGGAGAGAACCTGGTGCTTTCACCATCCAGAATGAGAATATGGATAAATTCCAAAGATGGTGTGGGCTTTCTGAAAATAAATGAGCCCTTTTCAAGACACGAGGTAGTGGTGCAGGGTTTTGCTGGATTATGCTGGTTCTTCTGGCAGAAGCAGGGCTGGCCCCAGGAGGGCGGGGGGCTGTGGGGCTGGCTGGAAAAGATGGGGGCAGGTGGAGAGAACCAACGGGAGGAAGCAGGGCTGGCCGGAGCAGACTAGGAGAAGTGGGGGAGAATTGCCAGTCTGGCAGAGGGTTGGAGGGAGGGGGGAGAGGGAGAGCAGGGGGAAGAGACTCTGCCAGTGGGGAGTGGGACTGATCTGGGCACATGCAAATCCTGGGGCGCTACCTGTCCAGTGCATGGTCGGGCGAAGCATGAAGGAGTCTGGCCTCCTAGATTCCATTTTGCCATCCCCAAGTAGTTGCGAACTGTCTGGCTGATGGACACACGCAGCATGTGTTGACCAGTCAGGAAGTTGGCAACTATAAACTGATACACATAAAACGTACCTAATTAGAAAATAAGACATTTTATATGTGGTATTTTCTCAATTTGTTTCTAGAGAGAACCCTCAAATACCAGACTGTCTGGTTCAAAACTAAACACCTGGCAACCCTGCCCCTCGTAGCACTCTCTCTCCTAGCCAGATACCCTACCCCCAATCTGCTTCTGCCTCCTGGAGTGCCTGTGTGGCGCTGGGTCCCCCAGACCCTGGCTCAGGTTGGGTGGAGGATGCAGCGAGTGAAACAATGAAAACTTACTCATTTTTCATTCTTTTTTTGTGATTTTATTTTTTGGGGCTGGGAAAACAGTACAGGCAGTTCCTGGGTTACATGGATCCGGGTTACATCAGATCCCTACTTACAGATGGGGTGAGGCAACCCCGCACTAGCTGCTTCCCTGCAGCAGACCAGGGAGATGCGAAGCTAGTGCGTTCCCCCCCCAGCAGACCAGGGAGACGCGGAGCGGCTTTTCTCAGCAGACACCTCAGCTTGAGAATAAAGGACTGAGGGAAGTGAGGTGTGGGAGAATAAAACTGAGCTCTGGAGAAATGTTTGGCTAGAGTTTCCCCTACAACAGTGGTCCCCAACCTTTTCAGGTTGGCGGGCGCCAGGGGCCGTGGCCGTTTGCCTGTCAGGGGGCGGGGACACTTGCCTGCCCGGGGGCGGCCCCACCAGCTGCATGTCCTGGGGGCAGGGGCCCCCCCCATAGCCGCGCGCCCGGGGAAGGTGCCCCCTGGCAAGCGCTGCGCGCCCGGGGCCGGCGCGCCCCCCCCCCCCCGTAAGCGCCGCGCGCCCAGGGCCGGCGCTCCCCCTGTAAGCGCCGTGGGGCCGGGACCGGGGCTGCAGCCAGGGCACACATGGTGCCCCCGGGAGCGGGGCCAAGGCCGGTGCCAGAGCTGGCAAGGGTACGCGCGGTGCCCCTGGGGCTGGCACCTGCCAGCTCAGATTGCTCCGCGGGCGCATGTAAAGAGCCCGGCGGGCGCCATGGCGCCCGCGGGCACCGGGTTGGGGACCATGGCCCTACAATATGTACCAGTTCCGACTTACATACAAATTCAACTTAAGAACAAACCTACAGTCCCTATCTTGTATGTAACCCGGGGACTGCCTGTACTGGAAAAAAAAAAACCCAGGTTCCAACTAAAGTAAAAGTTTGGGAAACCCTGGTCTAGCCAGCTTTCTGTCCATCTTACAGTCCTTTTATCCAATCCATGTTCCCTTAACTTGCTGGTAAGAATATTGTGAATGGCCATATCAAAAGCTTTGCTAAAGCTGGCACTGGGGGCTTTGGGAGGACCAAAAACAATGTTTGCATATTAATTTGCTTAATGAATATGAAATGAAAGTTACCAGTCCTCTGAATGCTTGTGAATGGATTTACTGGTCCCCATGTCAAAAAGTTTGGGAACCCCTGGCTTGTACCATAAGAGGAAATCTTAACTAAATTCATATGAATTATTCTTCCCACAAGTGTCTCATGCAAGGAACTCAGCAAACAGTGCAGTGCTTCTGCATGCAGGGCTGAGCACCATATAGGTTAGTGTCAAACCATTTCATTCCTTTCTTTTCTTTTCTGCAAGAAGTTCTGGGAGCTGGGAAGTTATGTAGAATGGCCTTCTACTAAAAGTAGACCATGTCTGCTGGCACTCAAATTTCTGGCTTATCGGGGTTGAAACACATGCACAGCAAGTTAGTGCAGTAAAGCACCAGTGTGAACCAGGATAGAATGTTGTTTGCTACTTCCCATGTGGAGATGGTTTACATAGTGCTGGGAGATCTCCCATATCCCTCATGCCATGGTCATACTTAACAGTTTAAAGCACAGCTGTAGCAGTGCTTAAAATGGAAAAGTGGAGACAAAGCCTAGTGTTGGAAAGGATCTAGGAACGTTGCACCCATTTGCAAATGTGGGTTCTTAAGCACCATGCGTATTTGAGACTGTAAGTAAAAGGAAAATTGCTGTTAAGTTTTCCTTGACTCTTCCCATCTCCCCAATTTGGGCAAGGCTGGGAACATGAAAGGGCAAGGACTAGCTGTGAATCATGCCACGTTTGCCTCTCCCTACTGTTGTCTACTAGGCAAGCCACTCAGTTGTAGTCAATCCTGTCGCATTCAGACTAAAGAGCTTTCTGCCAAAAGTGGTACTAACTGGGGAAGTTTTCTGGTAGGAGTATGCTAATATTTGTGTGGGGGTTTGAGGCTCTCTGAAGCAGGGCCCTGGGCCTGATTGCCTTGTAATAAGATGGCTAGTCAGTGGTCTTAAGCAGTTGTTGTACCATTTTGGTCTGTTTGATTATCTGGAAGCTTAAGAGTGTTCTACTCTGTTTCAGTTGCTACTCCTGGTGCATTCAATCACCACATGAAGTGATGTTTATATAGTTGGACATCTAAGACAGTGTTTCCTCAGACTTCAGTTGGACAAGCTGGTCCTGTACTACAGCATTTTTAGTTGTGCTGGTGACAAGGCCTAATCTGTATTTCAATGTGGGTGGACGTATTGTCAAAACTGGTGAAGCTACGCTGTCTGAACTTTAGCAACACTAAAAGTTGCAGAGTGTAAACAAGGCCTTAGAGGGGAATGGCACCTAGCAGGCTTTTTAATATTATGCCTGTGTATAGTCTATCACCCAGGCATCAAAGCCACATTCACAGTGCAGTCCCCTATTCAGTGCAATACTTGGAGGGGAAGAAACATGACCAACTTCACTAATGCTCTCAGCTAGGGGTTGTGGCTTTTTTTTTGGAAGTAAGAGGACAAGAATGCTGCCAGGTTTGGTCAAGGACACCAGTGAAGTGTTCATTACCCCTGAGGGAAAGAACTAGTTCAAACTTGAAAAGCAGCAGGAATGGTATTAAACACCCTGGTTGCTGCAATCTAAACTGCTTTTGCTGTAGGGGGGCTGTCACTTTCGGATAGTTCTCACCTATTTCTTAGCTTTTGTAGAAATAGGGCAACTTTCAGAAGAAATGGAATCGAACTGTACTACTGCTTGTGAAAGTAGATGGTTCAGCAACATAAAGATGTGGAGGGCAACGACCAACTGTTCTACAGTTAGTCACCATCAGTAATGTTTCTAAACATTTCCCCTTGTGCCAGTTGCATTACCTGAAGGAGGCAGTGGTTAAGGGTGTAAAATATTCAGCTTGCTTTGCCCTGCCCTAGGGGTTAGCTGCATAATAAATTCCTCTCGTCAAGCTCTTGATCCTATAAGGCACAGGTCTTCAACCTTTTTAACCACAAGATAAATTGAAAAAGTGAAGTGCAATATAAGATCTACCTGAAACCCCAATACCCTAGCCCTGCTTCCTTCCCATCCCTTCTTTGAGGCCCTGCCCCTGTTCCACACCATCTCTGAGGCCTCACCCTGCTCACTCCATCCCCTTTCCTCCCATAGTCTCTCACTTTCATCAGCCTGGGGAAGGGGTTGGAGTGCAGGCTTTGGGCTTGAACCAAGGAGTTTGGAGCAAGGGAGGGGTTTCATGTTTAGCCCATGGTGGGGGATTGGGGTCTAGGAGTAGTTTCAGGGTGCAAGCTCTGAAAAGTTTGGGGGCAGGGGGACAACTGGACAGCCAGCGTTTGAGAGCTTCCTGGATGAACCAGTCAGGAACACCAAGATCTGCGGGTAGATCCTGATTTACGGGTTGGTGACCACTGTCATAGGGACACCACACATGCTTTGCTAAACAGTTGCTTGCCTCTAGCTTAGGTCATCCTTCACCAGGCTGCTAGGCTACGTCTACATTGGCCCCTTTTCCGGAAGGGGCATGCTAATTTTACAGGTCGTAGTAGGGAAATCCGTGGGGGATTTAAATATCTCCCGTGGCATTTAAATAAAGATGTCCGCTGCTTTTTTCCAGCTTTTAGAAAAGCCGGAAAAGAGTGTCTGCACTGGCCCCGATCCTCCGGGGAAAAAAAAGCCCTTTTCCGGAGGATCTTATTCCTACTTTGAAGTAGGAATAAGATCCTCCGGAAAAAGGCTTTTTTTCTGGAGGATCGGGGCCAGTGTAGACACTCTTTTCCGGCTTTTCTAAAAGCCGGAAAAAAGCGGCAGACATCTTTATTTAAATGCCGCGGGGGATATTTAAATCCCCCTGCGGATTTCCCTATTACGACCTGTAAAATTAGCATGCCCCTTCCGGAAAAGGGGCCAATGTAGACATAGCCCTAATGTGTAGGCTCCTGAATACATAAGGGAAAGGCAGACCTACCTTCAGAGGTGGTAGGCTCATGTCTACAGTAGCTGAGGTTTTTGGTGTTAGTCACAGTAGTTCTTTTGCTTTGATGGAATATTAGGACAAATGCTTATTTTCTTCATAGCACAGATGTGTACTAAAATGCACTGAAGTAGGCATGGGACACTAGCAAAAAGGTTTTATCACCTGGAGGGGAAGAATTGGCTAAGCAATAAGCTGGTTGTTTCTGCTACTACAGTGCATAATACATTGGGCACCAATGGGCTTTATAGTAAAGCCAATGCAACAAGCAGGATGGTTCTGGACTAGCTACAGCAGTGGTGGCCAACCCAGGGCTTGTGAGCCACATGTGGCTCCTGGCAGAACTGGAACTGAACCTGGAACTGCTCATGCTCTCTCAGCCAAGCTGCTGAGAGTCACATGTGGCCTGTGCCATTCTGCTCATGGCCCCCAGCACACATCATATCCTGCATGTGCAGGCTGGGTTGCGCACAGCATCTCAGTCTGCATGTGCTAGCAGCTGGCCACTGAGTGCAGGCAGCAGCACCTGGGCAGAAGGTGGGGCGGAGAGATGCCTGGCTCCGGAGAAGGGGAGGGGAAGTGGATGGGGGGGAATGCACTGGTGGTAGCTGTGGTGGCAATATCAGCAGGTCTGGGACCCAAGCATAAGGTTGGGAGGGGGATTGGATTAGAGCTGGGAGGGGAGGTGTCTGGCTCTAGGGAAAAGGGAGGGGGATTGGGTTGGGGGGGGGGTGTACATAGCATCCCCAGCCAGCTCATACTCAAAACTGGCTGCAGCACGTGGGGGGAGACATGCAGCTGTAGCAGCAGCTCTGGGGAAGGGAAGGAGGGGCAGATTGGGTTGGGGGGGAACCTGGGGGAGGGAAAGAGCAGCCAGCAAGCTTCCCAAGACCCAGGATCCCCAGGTACTGGGCCCGTTATCTCTGTCCCTTCCTCCCAAGCATACCCTACCCTGGCACCTGCCCCAGCACTCTGTCCCCACCAGCACAATTGGGGCCACATTAGCAAGGCTTGTTTTTTTTTTTGGAGCAGTAGTTGGTTTTTTGCCTCTCACTTGTGTGGCCCCGATTGACTTTTCTATGGGTCAGTGACCCCTGCTCATAAAGACAACACAAACATTTTATTTGACATTTAAAAAATGAAGTCTGGCCAACAAGCCCCAATTGGGGCTAACCCCCCATCTGGCCACAGCATCATAACACTCCTGCACCCCCCCTCCCCCCACCAGACTCCAAACCTGAGCCCATCATACACTGGAAGCCCGTCCTGTGAGCCTCTCATCCCCCAGGCTTCTGCCACAACACTTCTGCACCATCCACACACTGCAAATCTGTGTCCTGAACCCATCATACTCCGAGCCCAAACTCCTGCACCTTCACAGCCATAAGCCTGCAGCTTGCTCAGCACCCCAACACTCTCCAGCCTGGAGTCTCCTCCCTGAGCCAGCATCCTCTTCTCTGCTTCCTCCTGCACCTCTCATCCCTTCCCAGTGCTTTTTTTGTGATGGTATGTCCTGGGACCATGTACCAGCACTTATTTTCCCTCAAGCATGTGTTTTTCCCCCCCCTCAACTCTTCCCTCTCCCCCACATGGATCTTCACATTCTATCCACCATTATTTTGGCTCTTCATTTCTAATGGATTGGCCACCCCATAACAGCCTCAGGAGGGACTCGGACAGTATTCTGCCCAGAGTAAAGAAAGTTGCCTTAACATGCATGTTCTGGAACAATTCTATATCAGTGCTACACTCACAATTAGAGATTCATCATCTTCCAGTGATGTCCTTCACTTCATATTTTTACTCCCCCCTCCCACTAGTTTTCATGTTGTACACATCTGTTTTGCTAGCAAACAGTGCTTTTTTGAAATTCACAAGCTTAAAGAAAGGTTGAGGGGGACAGTCTGACTGCCTCCTGTAGTATGATACATAGCTAATCAAAAAGGACAACTTCTTGCTAACAAAACAAGCTTTGCTAATGCATATTACCAAAGTAGTTGTGTTCTAAAATAAGACTTTTTTACTCCTCAAAGTCAGGAGGCATAGTTCATGCTCATTCAATGTTTGGAATAAGTAAAGCAGACTTCATTTGTACTCAATTATTCCACGTAAGTCCAGGTTATTACTTCCTATAGATGATGCAGCATCAAACAAGCATACAACAGTAGAAGAAAATTTCAGTGTTATAGCTTAAGTGATTTATAAGAATCTTGGATTCAAGCTATCAAAATGTTTACCTGTAGCAGACTCATATGATATTAACTTAGTGTTTCAGAAGTGTTGTAAACATTTTTACAATAAGCAATTAGGAATGTTAGCTGAATAATTTAATTACACCTCCAAAATCATTAGTCTCCATGTAAAAGATCCAGGCTTTTAAAACTCCTATATTTTGCAAGAAACCAGAAAATAGCCTTTCAAGGCCAAAGGAAACTTGAGTCGTCTTTGGCTGAGAGACCGTGGCCAGAATAGTTTACTTTTCTCCCCATTAGAAACCAGCAATGAATGGAAAACAAGAGTTATGGAGGACTTAAAAATTTGTCAAACTTTATTTTCTAATTTTGCACAGACATTATTTAAAGACCACTGAAACTGAACAATACCATGGTCATACGACAAAAGGGACCACTTTCTTTTTAAATGATGCTCAATGTATATGTGATGAATAATCCACTCGTCCTTTTATTTAAAGTGTCCATTACATTACAGTCATGACAGGTTGTTTATAACAGACATTTTCATTTTAAAGTACCCCTCAAAATAATTCCAAGTAGGAACATACATAAATTGAGGGAAATTTCACAACTTTCAATTGAACTATTCCATTAAGACGTTTAAAGTAACCATGTGTTGGAGATACGCTTTCTTGAAAGCTATAAAAGCAACACTTCACTGTTTTAGGCTACAGAAGTTACCTAATAGTCAAGTCATTTATTCTGTCTGTTGTTCTAAGGGATAGATACACCACCTCATTTCCATGTAAAATCATGGCTAAATGTTTAAAAATGACCGTTCAGATTTCAGAATGTTAAATGCAAGAACAAAGAACCTTCCAGTGTATTTCCTTGACCTAAAGTTAGATATTGTGAAAAAAATTAAAATGTAGGGTCTGGTTTACAATTTTGTCTTCTACGTACACAACCATAAATTAATATGGAAAAACACAGCTTTGACTCCTGTTCAGGCTTTCAGGCCAGTTAGCTCTTAGCACCAATAGTACTAAAGGAAAAGTATGAAAGGAAATACTTATACTGAAGAATTCAGTAAAGATTAAAAATTCTAATGTGCTCATGGTAAGGCAAACCATACTTGTACGTGGTGGAAAATTATGATTCTAGAAGTCATGTTTGAGCATTAGATAAGACAAATATCAGGGCATCTTCAATCACTATTTGAAAAATAGAATTTTGTTATTCTGGTTTCAGATAATTCAGGCAACTGTACAGATGAGCTAAGAACTTCACACTCTCAAATATGAGCCAGGGAGTCATATCTGCAAGCATAACTTGCTACAAGGCAGAAAATATCTGATGTTTCATTTTAAACTTCATTAAAAAAAGCACAAGGTTCAGATGTTAAGTGACTCTCATAATATAAAGTAATATTTTCATAGATCTTACTTTACTTGAATTTATTTTGGAGTTTAAGTCCACAGTTCCGGATTCTTATGGCCATGGTTAGCACTGAAGTTATGCCACAAAAAGTTTTTAGCATCTAAATTTTTTTTTTTTTTAATAAGCATTTAAGGACAAGTCCTTCTAAACATCTTACATCTGTAGATGCATCAGCTATTTACCCACACATTTACATTGTCTAACTGCACAGAGAAAAAGGAAGTAGCGAAGCTATTCAACACTAACCAGTAGATACTTGAAAAACCTGGTATACATTGGCTCCTCTATATACACAATGAAATGTACTGCACACCATTTCTGTACCATGGTTTGACTGGTGGAGTACTTTTTCCATTTAGTTACATATTCAAAGTATGCTAATAAAGGCATCAATTGGTACATGGGAACAGTAGTATTAAAGGGTTGAGTATCTTTAGATGCATTTTAGAATTCAGAAGACATGAATGCAGAGTTAGTTACAGTAAAATTAAGAGTACATGTATGCTTAATTAACTACAGTCACTCAACAAACAACCAAGAGAACTTCACAAACTAATCTGCACAAATGTTCATCTGATCACCACATAGGGGGTTGTTAGTTACAGCAAAGAGGCCTATTCAACCTAAATAAGCCTAAAATCTGCTGTACATCACAAATGTGAGCCAAACTACATCCAATATGGAAATCTAGATTTAAACCTGGCTTTAAGTGTCTTAATCTTGTGCTGAACTAGATTATTCTGAACCAAGCTTTAATGTGTTACTATGCAATGCACTTTGAGGGACAATACCAGTTACCAGTCACTGAGCATTAGTATGTTGAAAATGTAATTTTAATAGATAATCTTCATCTTACATAAGAGCACAATAAATACACCACATTCTATAGAAACTCCAGATGACACTAGAATAGGAGTGTGGGAGGCAGAAAATACCAACAGGCTACATAACCATCACTGTGAATTGCAAGATAGATATACATTCCCACTTGCAGGCTGTCATTTATACAGTTTAAATTGGACACATAGAAAGCTTAGAGATCAGAAAACATTACTGGAGTTTTGTGGGGAGGTGGAGAGCAACTAGTAAAAGAGCATTTAAAAGGATACAAAGTTGCACTGAAGAGATTAAAATGGGCTTCCAAAAGACATAAATATATAAACGTAAGAGCAAAGAAGCAAAAAGCTATTTACTGCTTCCAAATGAAGAAACCTTTCTAGTGATAAGTTAGCTTAATTAGGCTTGTAAGAAAGATCAATGGTAAATGGGGCTATTTGAAAGTGGCTTAGCAAATATCGACAGACTAGTTTGTTAAGCAGTTGTACTGTACACTGGTATTTTATATGCCTTTTTGGAGACATGAGTTAGAATTAAAGAGAATGCCTATAATACCTGATACTCAGCACAAAACACTGAAGTCGTACATTAACAGCAAATGACAGCAGTAACTGGGTAAGCCTCCATCAATTTTGTATTGGCCAATTTAGGAATATTCAGTGGCATGGGCTGTTACCTACTATATGGGCTAGTAATACAAATCAGCAGCAAGAGTAAGGGAAATTGCAAATTCTTACTCTTACTATTTAACCTGTCAGACTGGAGAAAACATTCTTCTGTTCTGATTTCAATTTTTTAAATACAATTGTCACAGTAGAGAAATGAAAACCACAGCAAAATAAACTGTACAACAGCGAAGTAGAATAACAAAAAATATTTTACTAAAACATAAAAGATTTACAGAAGATTTTCCAGACAAGCCATACAAAATGGTCACAAGCTTTTCCTTGAAAGGCGGTTTCTACACTTGACAGCAGAATCACAATGTAATTAGTGAAGGTGATGGATGTTTAATGTTCCCATTTTTGTTCAAACAATCAAGCTTGTCCATCTACAATGTCTAAGTTAGACTTGGCTAGAGGGCATATCCTAAAGTGTAACTGGTTAGCTGCTTTAGCCAATGCAATTAGCATCACCATAAAAAAAAGGAAGAGGAGCTCACAAAATTAAAACAAAATCCTCAGCTAACCCTGACTACCTTCATTCACAGTGCTTATACTTAAACCATGATGGAAAAAAAATGATTAAAAGCAGATGAGCTACTGCTTTTAAACAATTTCACAACAATCCTGATGATACTTCTAGCCTCTGCTCATGCGTTACAACAGTGAATTAGGACAAGACACAGATTTGCTAATGTGCATTTAATCACCAAAGGACTGAAAATGTCTGGGTTTTTATTCTGTAATGTTTCTAAGACTGTGTCCATTAAATGCAAACAAAAAACAAAACAAAAAAGAAGAGGTCTTGGCAGAACAGGAGAAGTGATGCACACTTGATGTTCAGAGTGAATTTAAATATTATTCATGGCATATAGCCTAGTCCATGCTCTGGCTGCAAAGAAAAAAAGATGCATACTTTAAGCGCATTAAATTTAATTTTATTCATTTCAATATACTCCATTTCCCAAACTTTTGGATTAGAAGATCCCATTAAGCAGAGGCATCTCAATTTTTTAAATTAAGTTTTATTTTACTGTTTCACAAATACTACCATGTTAGCTGTGGAATGTTAGTCACAATCCAAGCCAACAGGATCCATAGAAACAGATGCCAATGGGAACAGATGTCCTGGCTGCAGTGGATCCTATAATGAGTAGGCATAATGTACCCTGTTTATCCTCTCATCACAAAAACTACATTCTATTAGAGCCTGAAAGAGAAGTAGAGATAGAGATGCTGTGCAGAGCTCTGTGAAACTAAACTGCAATTTATTTTCAAAAAATCTCTTCCAATGTACCAGGAATGGACATAAAGTAATGAGTTCAGTCCAATACTCTTGCACCTTTAGCAGTGTAAAACATGCAGTCTAAGTGGATCCTCAGAAAAGACAAACCACAACTCTCTGGCTCTGATTCTGCACCTGCAATCAAGTACTTGGATGTCAAATGCACAAGCAAACAATTATGCATGTGAGTCATAGGCACAAAACCAGAGGGTCATGTTTCAAAATTCAGTCCCAAAATAAAAAGGCATTAGTAATTTAGTTTTCATCAAAATTTCACACAAATACATAAGGAGCAGCTTGCATGATACACTACCTGTTTCTATGGCTTGGGCTTCATTGGTCTTCCACTGCTCTGCTACATCATTTGCTAGCGGATCGTCTGGATTGGGAGCGCTTAGCAAAGCCTGGATTGATAGCAGAACTGTACGGATCTGCAAAGCTGGGGACCATTTATCTGAAGAAACAGATTTACAGTAGCATGAAACACCATACTCTTTATTACCACCCCCAGATTTAATGTGCTTTCCTTTCAAATTAAAGCCATTTAAGGCATTCTTTTGAGTAAGCCAAAACAAAAAGCCACCCATAACTTAGATGTTTAAAGGATTACAGGTATCTATTGTCCCCACTTGGGATGAATGAAAAGAAATGTATTTATTGGAAAGGATAAAACTTACCTTTCAAAATATCTAAACATATTCTTCCCAACTTGTCTACATTAGGGTGATAAATTTTGGTCATGAAACGTACTTTAGGAGCTGCCATTGGATATTCTTCTGGAAGGAATAGTTCAAGTTTAAATGTCCCACCCTCAAAGGGAGAATCCTGTGGACCTGCAATGACCACATGAAAATAACGTGCGTTGCTCTCATCTGGCTCTGCTTTTATCCCAGGGACTGGTTCTGCCAGCAAGCGCTGGGTTTCCTGGAGGAGGAGGAGGAGGGAGTCAGTGTAAAAAAGGCAAACTATTTAAAACACAGCAAACATTTAGACAAAGTTTGTACCAGGATAACAAACATTCATTTTAAACATATTCATGAAAATCCACAGACAATAACGTCTCATAGATGAAGAATAAAAAGAAAAAAAAATCACAGACAAGAGCAAGACAAATTCAATATGGAAATTAGGCAAGAGAATAATTACTGGCACAATTTACCAAGCATTGTGGTGGATTCTGCATCAGACAACTTTTATGTTGGGTGAATATTTTTCTAAAAGATCTATTCTAGGATTTATTTTGAGGAAATGCTATGGCCTGTACTTAAAAGAGGTCCGATTAGACTATCACAATGGTCCAGTCTGGCTTCAGAATTGATGAACCTGGTGCACGGCTACAGAGAACACTCCGAGAAAAATCCCACCACCATGACGTTCAGAAAAGTGCTTCCCTCTACGAACTTCACAATAACACCTAACAGACTGAGAACCAGACTGAAGAACAATTTCATATGCAATGTTTGAGGTGTCCTATGTGGTAATGAGAGGACTTTCCAATGATTCAATTTAAAAAAAAATCTGTGCAATGCATTCACAGCCATAAATCAAATTTAAGATAGAATAAAAACTCGCACAATTCCATTCTTCTGTATTAATGAAAAAAGCAACACAGCACCTAGGAGCCTGTATTAATGAAAAAAGCAACACAGCACCTAGGGGCCAGGTGAGAAGCGCTTGTCCACAGTTATTGCAGCCACAACTGGGGAGGGGTATATGTCCCCTGGCTAGTGAACAGACATACAAACTCTCTGAAATATATCGTAGATAGCTGTCCTTTTCTCCATCCTGCCCAATGGGGTTATAGCTGTCCCAATCCCCATCTCTGGCCACTTGCTGCCAGTCTGTGGTCATTCTGCAGTATAACTGTCCCTCCTATCAAAAGTGTTCCTTTCCATTATATCAAAAAATCTAACTCCAGGCACATTCCAGTTTCCTGGCACAACCAAACCCTGACCTTGCTTTAAGTTGTAAGAGGAAGCTGCATACCAAATTTAGAGGTCCTAGCTCTTACTGTTTAGGAAACGTTCTTGAACAAATGGACTCTCACACAAAAGCACGTTACTAAAATATATTATAAGATATCAATTTAAAAAGAAATCTACCCTTGTGTTTAAAAGTACTTTTAATCTACTTTTGTTGCTATTGCAGATATTGCAAACACATGCAACATCTTTATTTTACATTTAAAACATAAAAACCTGTGGAAGGAGTTCCAGTTAAGGGGCAATCAATACAAAAAATAGCTTTTTGACATTTTCCAAGGAAGGAAACGACCCTTGATGTATTTATATTACCTGTTCTAGATCAGATATCAAAAGCTCAAACTGATCTGATTCTATATACTGGGACAAGTTGCCTACGGAGGTTGTGGAATCTTCATCTCTGGCGATATTTAAGAGCAGATGGACATCTATCAGGGATGATCTAGACAGTGCTTGGTCCTGCCATGTGGACAGGGAACTGGACTCGATGACCTCTCAAGGTCCCTTCCAGTTCTAGTGTTCTATGATTCTATAAACAGAAGTACTGTCCAGAGGGTTCTGGATCTGATACCTGATATCAACTGGCTCCTGCACTAGGAAGACTAAGCTGAGAGGTCTGATAGACTGACATCTACCAGAGCCCTTTGTGGGGGGTGGGAGAGGTGGAGGAGAGAGGGGACATGACATCTGCTAAGCTTTTAGCTTGTGTTTAGGAACTTTCATTGTTTTCTAGGTAATGTTTTTACCCTAAAATTAAGTGTACTTTAACTAGGGATGTCAGCGTGTACAAGACTATACGATTAACCAATAAACCTAGGCTTATCAATTAATCTTACTGACTACATGCTAGGGATGTAATTGTGTAGTTGATTAGCCGATTAACCAGTAAGTAAAAGCTTATCAGTTAATGCTATAGACTACACACATTTCTTCCCGTGCCCTCTCCCTCCCCCAGTACATTTTTTAGCGGGCTGGTCAGCAGCCCAGTTCAGTCCCAGCTTGCATTAGGTCCGGGACCTACCACTGCTGCAGCTCTGCATTTAAAGGGCATTAGGAACCAGGTGGGCAGGCTCAGTTCTGGCTCATGCCCTGCCCCCCAGATAGGGCTGCTGTCACCCCACCCTGTAGGCAGCTGATCTGTGCAGGGAATTGGTTTTTAAACTGACTCCCCTCGCGGATCAGTTCCCACCTGCCATCCCAAACTGCTGCCACTGATACAGAGGCAGCAGTGTGGAGTGGCAGGGGGCTCCTTGGGAGTGGTGTTAGGAGCACACAGGCTACTGGCCCCTCCCAGGGACTATAGAATAGTCAACTAACCACTAAGAATTCAAGAGATTAATCAACTATTCAATTAACCGATATTTAACATCCCTACAGCATGCATTTCCCTACCCCCTTGCCTCTCTATCAGAAGCAGCATGGGGGGGGGGGGGGAGAGAGAGCAGGAGCCAGTGAACAGTACCTCTATTTATCAGTTGGATCTCTGATCTATAATAGGTAGTATAAATAAATCAAGAGTCCTTTCCTTCCTGGGAAAGTGTCAAAAAGCCAGTTCTCCCCAGCACTCGCTCTGGGGTGCCACACCCCTCTGATAGAGGAGTCAGCAGCATGGAGTGGCAACACCCTGGGAGTGGGCTGAAGCGCACTGGCTGCTGGCCCCGCCTCCAGGGACTATCAAATAGTTGTGTAACCGCACAATATAGTGTGCCATTACATGATTATTTAATTATATGCTAGCTAATCTCCCTAATTTTAACTTAGTGAAGACTGCTTGATAAGTGATGGGGAAACCTAAGGCCTTGATCTAGAGAAAGACAGAGCTCTGAGCAAGAGAGAGATGAGAGCCAAGAAGCCTGAAACCTTTAAATGGCAGTGGTAGGCAAATGCTTATGCAATGGTGGACAACCTGCGGTACCACCTGCAGCCTGTGAACTGCATGACTGTCCCTCTCTTTCACGTGCCTCTCGCACACTGGGGCATTGGAGTCCTGCACTTTCAACTGCTCCCTCTCTAAGCACTTTCAGAGAACACGAATTCCCCAATTCATGCTCCGTCCCACTCCCTCCTAGAACTGAATCAGCCATGAACAGCTGACTCACAGAGATCCACTTCTGGGAATAAGGGAGCAGGGACAGAATGCAAATCAGCCAATAAGGAAGAGAAAATTATAGTAAAAACAATTTGTACAGTTACAAGAATGAAAGTTTTTTCAGTGCACATTCCATGACATTTATAAAAATATTTTATGTAGGGTGCCCACAAAACATATCCCCAAAGACAGAGGCACTACTACAAATCAGCACAATTACAAAACAAAGTTGATGCTTTCTATACAGAGACGCAGCCAAATACTATTTTAGATAAAATATTCTAATTAACAAGAACAGTAATATTTAATATTTAAAGGCTATGTTTACCATTTCAACACGTGTTCTTCAGAGCCAAAAAAGAACGCATTACATTAATCAGAAAGATTAAAAAAAAAAAATCAGATAAAAATTATGCACCATAATCACTGATGGCAAGTGATAGTTTACTCATCTCATTCAGTAATTAGATGTAAAGCAGTACTCAAACAAAAATCTGGTACAGGCAGTCCCCGACTTACGCGGATCCGACTTATGTCGGATCCGCACTTACGAACGGGGCTCTCTCGCCCCGGAGCTCGCAGGCAGCGATCCGCCACCTCGACCTCCGGGGCGAGAAAAGCTGCTCCCAGTGCCCCTGGTCTGCTGGAGACTGTCTCCAGCAGACCAGGGGCACCGGGAGCAAAGCCACAGCAGCGGCGGGTTCCCACGCTTCTGAGGCTTTGCAGAAGCGCGGGAACCCGCCGCTGCTGCGGCTTCGCTCTCGGTGCCCCTGGTCTGCTGGGGACTGTCTCCAGCAGACCAGGGACACCGGGAGCGAAGCCGCAGCCGCGGCGGGGTTCCGCGCCTCTGAGGCTTTGCCCGAGCAAAGCCTCAGAGGCGCGGCACCCTGCTGCGGCTCTGCTCCCCGTGTCCCTGGTCTGCTGGGGGGGGGGGGGGACGCAGCTAGTGTGCCCCCCCCCCCAGCAGACCAGGCTTTTGTTGTGGACCCTGGGGCAGAGCAGCTGGGGCGCTGCTGGTTGGTCCAGTAGCGCCGAGGAGCGGTGCTACTGGAGGAACCCAGCAGCACCCCAGCTGCTCTGCCGCAGGCGTCCCCAAGTCAGCCGCTGCTGAAACTGACCAGCGCTGACTACAGGAAGCCCGAGGCAGAGTTGCTCTGCCCCAGGCTTCCTGGAATCAGCCGCTGATCAGTTTCAGCAGCAGCTGACTTGGGGACGCTTGGGGTTCTTGAGTTGAATCTGTATGTAAGTCAGAACTGGCGGTCAGTTTCAGCAGCGGCTGAATCTGGACGCCAGTTCCGACTTACATACAGATTCAACTTAAGAACAAACCTACAGTCCCTATCTTGTACGTAACCCGGGGACTGCCTGTACAAACATTATAAACAACCCAAAGAAAACACAGATGTTCTATCCTAAAATCAGTTAAAACCACTCAATCCACTATGATTAAGCAGGTAATACCAAAAAATGGGAAAAACTAAACTAAGTTTTAAAAGAAAACAATCAAGAAGGAAAATAAAGCATCCAAATCACAAGCATCTACACACCACCACTAAGTTACTTAAATATATAACAAAAAAGAAATAGTCTATTAAAAACTCATGCTAGATTATATAACAATCATGACCTTCATTTCTGGCTAAATATATTTTTTGACTACTACTTATTTTGTATCAAATATAACATTAACTGTCTCTTCTAGGAAAAAGTGAACACTTTTTTCTTTGGTATGTCCACCAATGTTGCCTCTTAGCAAATTTTATTCTGCACACTGATAGAAAAAGTTATGTGCACTGTCAGGAGGTACGCCTCTGACAAGGGGCTCGGCCCCCTCCTATCGGGCCTGTACAGTACCCCAAAGTCCCGACGTAAAAGTCCAGGCCCTTCTATCAGGGCATATACGGTACTAGAGACCTAGCCGCTCTGAGAAGCCTCCCCTGGCCCGGGGTTCGCTTATCCAGGGAAGGGAAAATGGGTGGTAGGGGGACCCGGGCCCTCCCTCTCCACCGGGTCCCAGCCCAGGGCCCTTTAGGCAGGGCCTATGGCTCCTGCCGGCTCGGCGGGGGATCCAGCCGATACAGGCCGAGCCAAACTTTGTATCCTTTGCCCTGGGCCGCTTCCTACCACGCCCTGGTTCCCCCCAGGCCCCTTCGCCTCCGAGGCAGTACCTGCCGGGGTTGCGGGCGTGCTCCTGCCACTCTGGGTTGGCGGCTGCTTCCTCCGTGTCAGGGTCCGGCGCGGGCAGCAACTCTGGTCCCAGCGGCTGCAAGAACACTGGCCCGGCCTGGTCTCCTCCTTTGCCCTGGGGCCTCCCTGACTGCCGGGCTCCTTCTGCCTTTATACCTGGCCACTGTTGGGAGCATGCCCAGCAGGGTCAGAGGGGCGGGGCTTTCTCTGCCAGCTGGGCCTGGGCTATCCCCTGCTCATCAGTGCGGGGCCTGTCCGCCCCGTCACATGCACCAAGACGTACAGAGGTGCACCACCAGTAGAAATACATGCTATTGGCTCTGCAGGTGCTCTGCTAATCAACTAGGTAGCCACCCAAGCACTCAGCTTATAGGGAACATTGATATCCACAAGAATAAAGCGCTGATAGTAAATAGATATAAATGGTGGGAAACTTGACAGAAATGTTCATGAAATTGATTTTTCTTCAATTTGTCAGCAACGTTTTGCCAATTGGCTCTAAAGGAGACTAGTCAGGCTTGGAACTCACCTACTGAAAGCACTGCCTACTTATTGCTACTTCATAAATTTGGTGTTAGGGTATTTATGTATTCATGGCCAATTTGTTTAAAAACAGAAATAAACTAATTTACATTAAGAACATAAAATCTAAACAGTAACAGATTAAAGAGGGACAGCCTCCAGTCCCTACCGGTTAACCAGTCACATCTAATTCACTTTAGCTCTCTTACAATCTCCACCAGGATTTTCAAGGGGCAGCTGGTTTTTACAAGTCATGATGTGGGTAGGCAAGATGAGTACTATACTCCCACCTGGGGCTGACCTCAACTAACTGTGACAGGGTCAGGTCAGAGGGATATAAGAGTGCTAGAAGGAGAGCATGTGAGCCCTAGATTAAGTAGGTCTCTGTTCCCTGGGTAAACTGGCTAGAACCAGCAGGAATTTTCCAGAAGCAGTCTGGACGATCAGGTCAACTAGAAGACATGGAGCTAATTAGGAGCTTTGCAGAGACAAGGGAGTCAGGCTAATCAGACCACTTGTGGCCAATCAAGAACCAGCTGAGATTGGTTTACAAGGGCTCTTCTTCCATTAGTTGAGAAGTATGTGATCCAAAGTGCTGAGTCTCAAAGGAGTCTGGGTGAGAGCTGGGAACTGCAAGGCAGGAAGTGTGTGTTGGAGGAGCAGGTATCAGAGGAAAGGTACTGGGAGGAGTTGTTTGGGGAAGTGGCCCAACGTAGTAGTTGCCAGACGGGGAGTAGAAAAGAACGGTTACTTACCTGTAACTGTTGTTCTTCGAGATGTGTTGTTCATGTCCATTTGAATTAGGTGTGTGCACCGCGTCTTCCAGAGCGTTTTCCCTAGTGGTACCCGTAACGCCAGCAGGGCGCCCCCTGGAGTGGCGCCGCCATGGCGAGGCATAAGTACCCCTGCAAACGTTCCCCCACCTCAGTTCCTTCTTGCCGGACGCTCTGACAAAGGGGAGGTGGTGGTCGGTGGTGATTTCTGTCCAGGCATGGGCAAACTGAGATAACCTGGCCCCAAACGGGGGGCCAGGGTGGGAGGCTGGTGCACGACTCTCTAGCAGCCTGTCAAAACTGGTGCTTGGGCTGCTGGGAGGAGCCTGGACCAACCCCACGGGGGTTGTCCCCTCTCGGGTGACGTCGACAACCCCTTGCGGACAAGAGGCCCGCAACTGCCCCCACACCCCCACTGGGGGCACGAGGATGGCGTCTCCAGTAATCCCCACAGGGGACATGGGACTGCGTTCTCCCCTGCTGTCTGTAGGGCAGCTGACGACGCTGAGGGGCCGGCGTGTGGATCCCCAAATACCGGAGAGTAGACCTCGTGTCCTTAAGCATATGGAGCCTGGAGTCCGTTTGCTCCGAAAACAAGGCTTTCCCATCAAATGGCAGGTCCTGGATTGTGGTTTGAACATCTGGAGGTATTCCAGACACCTGAAGGGCCGTGTGGGGGTAACGGTTCTGCCCTCCGAAGTCGTGGCGCAAACTCCTGACAGGTCTCGGCAGGCAATTTATCCTTAAACTTATCCATGGTCTGCCAAAGTATTATAAGCATAACAACTCAGCATCGCTTGCTGGTTCGCAATGAGGAGTTGCACCCCGCCAGAGGCATTTAGGCTCCCTAGCCTTCGGGGATGACCCCGGCTGGGGAAGCCTCTCCTTTTGAGCCGCAGCCTGAAGGACCAAGGACCAGGGGACAGGTTGGGAGTACAGGTGTTCGTGCCCCGACTGGGGAACATAATAGTGCTTCTCAACTCCCTTTAAGGTAGGGGTCAGGGTTGCTGGGGTCTGCCACACGGCATTAGTAATCTTGGCCACGGTTTTATTAAGTGGCAAAGCCAAGCGGGCGGGCGCATCATCCGAGAGGATGTCAATCATGGGATCCATGTCCTCCACTACTGGCTCCACTGGGACACCCAGATTGGAGGCCAGATGCCTAAGCAGATCCTGATGCACTCGAGCATCCATAGTAGGCAGTGCTGGTGCGGGATCCACCAAGCCTTCATCAGGAGATGATGATGATGACGACAACAACTCCTGGACAGGTACCGGATCCAGCGTAGGGCCCAGTTGAAGAGCCGGCTGGGCAGGCGGCATCATTTGCGGAAGCGGCTCCAGCACCGAGGCTTGTGGCTCAGCAGCAGCATCTGTAGCAACCGACCTCGGGGGGGGGGGGGGGGGGGGGGGTCGTGACAGCGATGTCGACGGTTGTGCACGGTGCCCCGAGCCACTGGACACCACAGAGGAGGGCACAGGCCCCTGCCACTGGTGGTAAGCCCACGGCATCCAGAAAGGCCATTGCAGTTGAGGCGGCCAAGTTTGCTGCACGCATGAATGATCACGCCGGTGCCGAGAGCGGGATCTATGAGTCGAGAAGCTCCTGAGGACTCCGACCTGAACGACGCCACATCAGAATCCGACGAGTAGTCTGACTCAGGCCAGGGAGGCGCAGATGACAAATGTTCTGCCACCAAGGGGGGGGGGGGGGGGGGTGCAAAACTGGCCATAGACTCGGGTTTGCCCACGTGCGTGCGATGAGGGCGTGCCGGCACCGGAAAAACCAGTCCTGGTGCCATTTGCGGTGCTTGTTGCGGCACCAGGAGGACAGGTCCTGGTGCTGGGAGTGGAGCTGGTGCCAGGAGGACAGAGCCCAGTGCCTGGATTGGAGCTGGTTGCAGCACTGGGAGGACAGGTCCCAGTGCCGGTTGTGGTGCCGAAGTCGGAATCAGTTGCGAGATGAGCCCCGAAGAGGCCGATGTCACTGGTGAGGACGGCACGGGCATGGCCCATGGGGTCGATGCCGGTGCCTGTAGTGGTGCCAAAACTTGCATTAGTGCTGAAGAGGTTGATGCTGAAGGTCCTGGTGCCGATGACTGAAACAGCACCACGGGAAAGCTGCTCAGCGCTGGTACCGATGATGGTGCCGCAAGGCCTGGGTGATACGGCACTGGAGGAGCCAAGATGGGGTTTGGAAGAGGTCCCAGCATCAAAGGAGGTTGACTGCAGTCGAGCACCGAGTGAACCCTGGCGGCCTGAGCTGAGGCCGGCATCAATGACGATGCAAGTGGTACTGGTCCCACAGGGGACAGTCCCGCTGCATAAGCGACCGGTGCCGTCCGGTCGAGCCGGTGCTGAGGCGAAACCGGTGCCAACACAGCCTCCAGCGTAGGCAACCTCGACCTCTCCTCCTCAACCAACGACGGAGCAGAGGCAGTGAGGCTAATAAGATCATGCACCGCCTCAAAGGTGTCCAGCGTGGAAGGGCGGTGCGAGGGTAGTTGCCCTGGACTGGATGGGTGTCCCACTTGCTTACGCCGCACTGTGGTGGATGAGGACGTGCACACCGGAGACTTGGCACTGCGGTGTAGGCCCGACTTGGACTTCAGGCTCAGAAACCTACCAAGGGACGCTCTTGACCGCTTTGGTGCCGGGGAGCGAGACCAGTGCTGAACCCTCGACACCGAGGCCCAGTCTCGAGATGGGGCATCGCGCGTGGACGCCGGTGCACTGCGCACGGCAGAATGTCCAGCCGGTGCCGGCTGTAAAGCCGCCTCCATGAGGAGAAGTTTTAGACGAGAGTCTCTCTCCCTCTTAGTGCGTGGCTTAAACGACTTTCAGATCTTACAGGCGTCTGTAAGATGGGCCTCACCCAGACACTTCAGACAACTGTCGTGAGGGTCTCCTTTGGGCATAAACTTTGCGCAGACAGCGCACGCCGTAAAGCCTTGCAACCCTGGCATTCCTCACCCCCGAAGGGGGAGAAGAAAACAAAGAAACACTATCTAACTAATTGAACTATTTAGAACTATCTACAATGCTAAGAGAAATGGGAACCATTAACTGAACAGAGACACACGCTCCAACGACAGTCACGGGCGGTAAGAAGGAACTGAGGTGGGGGAGCGCCGGCAGGGGTACTTATGCCCCGCCATGGTGGTGCTATTCCAGGGGGTGCCCCGCCGGTGCTACGGGTACCGCTCGAGAAAACGCGGTGCATGTGGTGCGCACACCTAATTCAAATGGACATGAGCAATCACTCGAAGAAGAACTAACCCCATATTTTGCCACTGCCTTAGGGTTCCTGGATCGGAACCTGCAGCAGTGGATGGGCCCGGGTTCCCCCCAACCCTCCCCACACCTCTACAGGAGTCTATCCCTGGTTAGGGAGACCAGGACTACAGAGGGGTTTCACCCCCATATTATGGACTAGCCTATGATGAGTATGGCTCGATAGGCTGTGAACCCTGCCTCTAGTAAAAAGAAAGAGGCTGTGTGGTGGGGCATAGTGAGTCTTTGAGGCTGAACACTGTTCACCAGAAGCACAGGACCCACGGGCACAGCCAGAGCTTTGCCACACTAAATCAAGCAGCCTAGCTTCTTCTAGGATTTTAAACCAAGAACACCAACTTGCAATAGTTACCTCACAAGGTAAAAAAATTCCACAGCAAGCCCACACACTTTTTTTGGGAGGGAGGGGGGACTCTTCACAGGGAAGCAGTGAAGACAGCCTTAAGCCATGTCTACATTACAAAATTATGCTGACCTAACTTATGTTGCCCACTGCAGTTATTAAATACTTTCTGCATGCATATACTTGGCTCCTTGTGTCAGAGGTGGTACACATCCTCACTGGGAGTACTTGTATAGTCAGCATGGGATAATGCCTGAAAGCCAGTAATAGCTCATGCAATCAACACGTCTACACGGATACGAAATTGACTATCATCCTATGCCACTCAAGGAAGTGGTGTTACTAACCAGGTATGGAGAGGCACTTATCAGCAAGAACCAAAGTTAAGTGAAGACACTTTCACAGCTAGGTTGATGCAAGGTAGCCTACGTTGACCTAACCATGTAGTGTAGACCAGGATGTAGTCTTTGGCCAGCCCTGAACTTTTGAGATGTCCCACTACAGCTACTTTGGGTACGGGTGTGGGGATAGGTTTTAAAACCAATATGGTTATACTCAGGGATTGACAAACCACTTTCTCTACTCGCCTATGGCAAGTAGATTTCAGCCGGTTGCTCCGTGCGCCCCATTTACCAGCGCTGCGCACATGTGTGGTACGGGGCTGGCAAGTAGTTCCCCCTGCAGTTTGTCGAGCCCTGGTTATACTAGTACAACGCCTACTGTGGATACATTATTCCAGCGAGAGAGGTCTTATACCAGGTCTTAGTCCCCTTTCCATGCTGTAATAAACAATAGTGGTATAAACACACTACAACTGTGCTTTTAAGACAGCTCCCCCCCAACATTGGCTTCTGCTCCTCCCCCCACCCAGCTGCCTCTGATACACAGGCAGCAAGGGGGGAATGGTTGTAGTAGTCCAGATTAACAGATAAATCTTGGTTTATCTGTTAATCATATTGTTGGCTACACATTGACATCCCTAGTAAAGCACTGGATTAGTGACCTCACACTGGTAGGTTATTCAGCATATAAGTAAAACAAATTTGTATCCCTTGTTGCCATGATTGCTGGTTCTCATGCTTGAACAAACACACCCTAGCAAGGCACTATTGCACAAATATGAAGCCAAGCATTAAAAAAGGTTATTAATATTACCTTTGAATGTTCCACAGATTATTATTACGGGCAAGGTAATGCTTGCATTTTAATAACCTTTTGTAGCATGTGCTACATTCTGGAAACTGGAAAGTGACTGAAAGGTTTCAGACAAAAGCTGAATGCCCTTATTCTTGCCATTCAAAACTAAGAGTATTTGATATACCCCCTTTAAACATTTGCCAATCTCCTTTAAATTTAAGTCACTAAGGCCCTAATTCTACAGAGCACTTCAGCATACGAGTAGTACCAGTAACTCCAATGGAACTACTCAAAAATGTAGAGCATGTGCTTAAGTACTTTACTGAATCAGGACTTAAAATTCTATATTTAGAATTAACATGAGATTTGTATTAGACGTCAGACTTATTCACAGAAAAAGAAGATTCAGGCCAAGATTTTTACAGGTATTTAGGTGTTGCACTCATCCTCATAATGCTCAACTGATTTAGAAGCCTAAATCTCATTTTCAAACCTGAATTAGGCAGCGTGCAGTCTAAATCCCATCAAAATGGCTTTTAAAATATCAGCTCAAATACTTAAACTATGTCTGAACTCCTGTTTTATACAACAGGAAAAATATGCACTATTCATTGGTACTGCAAAAATACATAATCAAGGCCCTACTAGAATCATGCAATGATTGTCAAATAATTGCAGCTGAGTTGCAGACAAGGCACAGAAAAGTAATAATGGACTTTTATTAATTGTGGTAATTTAGAAAAGCCAGAGAAGATCCATTTGTTTAAGAAAATTTAGTTGGAACAAGGTACACATGCAAGTGTTATGTTATGCCTGCTAATCTGTTCAATAGCCAGATATTTTGCTGCAAGTATATTATAGTCATTAATGCCTATGGCAGGCAGCCAGAGCTCCTACTACCATTGCACAGCTGACAAAATTACGACAGAAGCCTAATATTGCAGGATCCACAATATTGCAAATTAAGTATAGTCTTATATACACATACCACTTTACAGGTAGGCTGCAAAAAAAAACCAAACAAAAAAAACCTGAATCCCAATATTAATGTCCGTACAAAAACTTTGTGAACATTGAAAACTACGAATGGCATCTATCAAGCTGAAATAAAATGTTTTAGCAAGACCTAGAAATCTGGCTCTGAGGCCTACTAGAAATGAAGTCACAGGTAAGAATGGGCTTTGAGAATGCTGTTGGCTGTAAGTCAGTGGTCCCCAACCTTTTTGGGTAGTGGGCGCCGCGCGGGGCTGCTGGGCCACCCGGGGGCGGGGCTGTGCATGTGCCACATGGCCGGGGCCAGCTCTAGGTTTTTTACTGCCCCAAACAAAACATTTTTTTTGCCTCCCCCCCCCCCCCCCCGGACAGGCACTGAGGAGGAAACCACCCCTTTCTCTTTGACTCCCACCACACTCTCCGGCCAAACCCAGCCTATATCCTGTCTCCCCTCCAGACACATCCCCGCCCACACACACATCCCAACCCCCCCTTCTCTCCCCCCCACATGCACTCACAGAACCCAGTTTCCACCTTCTCTCCCCTCCCAGGCAAACCTGACCCCTCAGTGACTGGACCCAGTCCACCCCTCTTCTCTCCCCCACCTGATCCACCCTGTACCCTCTTCCCTCCCAACCAAACCCGATCCCGACCAGACCCAGTCTGCTCCCCTCTCCCACCGACCTAATTCCATCTCCTTTCCCTCTCTCCACCAAATCCTTGTGTCCCCTCCCCACAGCACACGTGGAAATGTTGGAGCACCCTGGGGGAGGGGTGAAAGTGGCATGGGCCCCCTACTTGCCTTTCTCTTTAGCTGTACACACCTTTCCCCGATGTGAAGTAGGGCACCACAGGCGCCCCTCCCCTGCAAGAGGAGAGAGAGGAGCCACCAGGCCAGGGCTCACCTGCAGCCGCTGCAAGGGATTCTGCGGCCAGCAGCTCCCGGGGGTGCTGCGGAAGGGCGGGGGGGGGGGCCGGCGATGTAGTGCAGCTGGCAGCCCCGGACAAACACCTGGGAGCAGGAGTGAGGCAGAGTACTGGGTGGGGCGCTGCCTGCGCTAGGGTCCAAGCTCCTCGTGGAGCAGACGGAGGGTCTCCAGAGCTCTCCTGGTGTTGATTAGACAAGAGTGAAGGGGATAGATGGGGGAGGGGCTGAAATCAACAACAAGCAGCGCAGCAGCAGTGTGAGCGGGGACGGTGGCAGGCGACTCAGACCATGGGGCGCAGCTGCCCGCCCCATCCTGCTGCTGAGGTCACTGGCATTCACCATCAGGGTGGGGTAGCTGCGGGGCACACCCGCTCCTCCCAAGGGCTCAGCTCACACGCAGCAGGGCTCAGCGCTCGCCCGACTCCTGGCCGGGCTTCCATGGCGCCCCCTAGGACACTGGCAGCGGCTAGCAGAGCACGCTGCACCTGCCTCCATGTCAGCCCCGGCCCAGTCACCTCTCCCCACTAGCTGCCACTCCACAGACGCTCGGCTGCTTCATGCCCAGGCAGGGCTGGGCATGTGCGTTGTGCGGCGGCAGCACCCCCATGCCGGCTTGCATCCCTCCACCCACCATCGGGCCCCCGCTTCTCAGGGTGGTGGTAGCCACATTGGGCACCCCGCAAACTTCAGTCGTCACCCAGCGCAGCCGCCGGAGGGCTTGGGGGTGGGGGAGAGGAGGCTGCAAGAGGCGGGGGTGGCTGGGCTTCGGCATCCTGCTGCATGGCCTGGCTCCCCTCTCCCTTCCCTCCTTTGTCTTCCTGCTACCCCGTGCCATCCCTGCCACGCTCCCCTCCACAGGCAGGCCCGCAACAGGCAGTGAGGCTGGCCGGAATGCCGCCCCTGAAAATGTGCCACCCCAAGCACATGCTTGGTTTGCTGGTGCCTAGAGCCGGCTCTGGGCAGGGCCGCGCATGTGCGGAGCTCCCGGGGGCAGTGCTAGGCGGGCGCACATAAATGCCCCGGCGGGCCATGGCGCCTGCGGGCACTGTGTTGGGGACCACTACTGTAGGTCATTTATGCTATTTAATGAGATTGTTTTGTTATGTATTTTAAACACTGTAAAAGTGGTGTTTTAAAAGTTCTTCTGGACTAGTCTGGAATGAATAGCTTATGCCTTCCTACCAGCCAGTGGAAACAGCAAATACCTATATACTTGCGTCCCAGTTTGGTTGTGCCAATTTATTCAACTGGAAGATCTGTCAAGTGAGATAGCATCTTGTAAGGTGGTGTGTTCGGCTGTTTTGTTCCTCTTCCTAGTTCATTTTAGTACCTAACATGCTGTTTCAGAATCTAGTGTAAAGAGAATTCTGTTTACAGGTTTTTGAATTGACAATTCCTCATGAAGGCCTTAGAATTGGCCATACCTAATCTTCATTAAACTTGTTTAACAGAAGCTACAAGGGAACTGGTAAGGTAATAATCCAACCTTGCAGCTAAGCCAAAAGGAGGAAATCCTCTTGACTCCTTTCATTAAATGGAGTTACGTCAATTTGCTCAACTGGTTAGTTTAATCGAAACATTAACTCATTAACTTATTTAAATGCAAACATTATCTGATTAACTGTTATTTAAATGTCATGGGACACTATAGTATTATAAAAGCACCCTAGAACTACCTAGATCTGATAATCCTCAGAGAAACAAAGTCCTTCAAAACTGTGATCAGGGTTTCCAAATGGTTTAAACAAAAATACTGAACCCCCACCCACCCCCCCAAAAAAAAACCACCATTGAGGAAAAAAAGGGAGACCAAAGTTGTTGAGGGGAAATACCCTCGACAGTTATTGAGAGAGAAAAAAAAAAAAACTACAGAAAACCCAGCATGGCCCCTTCAGAACTTTGGGGCTTTTTTTGGCCGGTGGCCATCTTGTTTTCTTACTCTGTGCCAGAAGAGGCAGGGGGTTGGGGACTGTCCGGTTGCTGAGAGTGTCACAGGGTTGCCAGGTATCTGGTATTTTCGTCTCCTGGCTATTTTAGGTGTCCGGTATTTTCTGGTTTTTAAATTATCGGGCTGTCCAGGTCAATACCGGACACTTGGCAACCCTAACTATGATTACGAAAAAGGCTTTTGCCAGAATTTTCTCAATTTGAAATCAGCAATCACAGAATTTATAAAAAGTATTTAAGGTAACCATGCAGGTAAGCATGGGGATAGTGCAATTGGTTTCTCTTTTTTGAGAGGAGATAGTATAGTGATCTGCATAAAAATATGTCACCATCTATTCAAAGTGTAACAAGCGCTCCATTTTTTAGATGCCTGGATGCATTAATTAGTCCCTAGTCTTTCAAGAGATTCTTAAGCAAGCACTCACAAGTCTATCAAGACCACAACTCAAGTAACCAGTTTCAAATAATGTTATAAAACGCCATTGTATATATACCAAAAAAGAAGAAAGCAAAGGTTAGTACAATACAATGGCACACTAATAATTATACTTGAAAAAACTGTATTCGGTTATTTGTAAAATGTCACCTTTTCATTAGTGGCAGAACTACACTAGTATAAATGGAAAGCTTTAGCCCTCACTTGACTGATAAGAATCTGTACTGGTTTAGAAGACTGAAGAGAAAATGGATCACATGAAATAGAGAACTAAGGATTTTAAAAAAAAATAAAATAAAGGACTTCTGTATTGACAGGGAAAGTGGTCATACTCCTACCTTCGTCCCATACACTATAGCAATAAGGAAGCATAAGGAAGGACATTATCACTGAATGACAACATATTTCTGTAAAAATTAAAGAATGCTTAAGGCAGTGGTCGCAAACCAGTAGATTGGGATCTACTGGTAGATGGTGAAGCCTTTAATGGAGATCCTGACAGGTTTGGCTGACAGGCTATCAAGCCGGCACTTCAGCTGTCCCTCAGCACTTCCGTGTTGCTCCTGTCCTCTGACTTGGAGCTGCCCCCCAATTTGGGAGCCTCCTGCTTGCTGTGCATGGCAAGGGAAAAAGTAGTGGTGGTACTGATGTCAGAGTGCCCTTCCTCCACCCCCACAGAATGGAAGGGGAGGCAGGGATGGAAAGAGTTTGCTGGCTACTTTTAGGAGTGGTGAGGACCCACAGCAGGGGTGAGACTGCCTTAGCCCCCTGCACCAACACCACAGAAGCCACCTGTGATAAGCTGTGCCCCGCTGCAGCCCACATTCTAAACCCCAGCCCCAGTCATGAACCCCTCCTGTATCCCAAGCCTCTGCCCCAGCCGAGACACCCCCGCTGCACCCAAACTCCCTCCCAGAGCCTCCACCCTGACCCCACCCCAACAACTCAACCTTCTGCCCACAGCCTTACAAAAGTGAGTGAGGATGGGGGAGGAGAGGGAGGATGGAGTGAGCAGGGGCGGGGCCCCAAAGAAGGGGCAGGAAGGAAGTGGGGCCAAGGGTGTTTGGGTTTGAGGTACTTCCTGGATCACACTTAAATTCAAAAAGTGATCTCATGCTTAAAATGTTAGAGATCACTGGCTTAAGGAAAAAGCTACAAATCTTTTTCCAACATTTATCGTAGAGCTATTGGGATTTAAATGAATTTGACAATCCATTGTCATTCCAACAATTTTAAAACAGTTAAAAATGGAAACTCTTATTTTGTATTAGCAAACAGCCTCATTGTCGTCCCCTACTCTCTCCCCAAAAACCACAACCCAAAATCATTACATCTTGTCAGATTCACTGTGCTCTCATGTAAAAAAGAATGTTAACCTACTTTCTTTACTTTCCATTCAAGGTAACATCACAGAATAACAGATCTGTTATCACCAAACGCCAAAAAATTGCTGGCTAATCCAGGAGTTTTATGAAGTATCTATTAAAGTGATGCCAGGGAGTTTAAGTCTGGCCTTTGCCATTCCAAAATTGCATGGCAATGGCTGTGGAAACACACATGGAATGGAATTCATTAAGATTACAAAAAACCCCAAAGGAACTTATTTTCCTGCTATAATGGGCAGTTGATGTAGCATATCAGAATACTGCACTCTTCTGTGATCAGCTTCAAAAATCTCCCAGTCAGTAGTGTATTATAAATGGGCAATTCAGCAACTTTTAATAGTAGTAAGAGTATGGGCAAAGATGAGAAGTTACTTATGAGAACTAACTTTACCACACTGTGCCTTTGCTACCCTCCACCTTATTTTAAGTACAGATTGGATTGGGAATATGTCCCTGTGACGGGTCTGCTGGGACACACACTGCGTCCAGCGAGGGGGAGTCACCAGGGAACAGCGTGGCGAGCGGCGAACCCTCCGCCGCTGTGCAGGGAAACAAGGGAAGCCCTGCACAGCCGCTGGCAATGGGACAGCTGGGGAAATCATGTTATTCTGGGGATGGTCTTGTAAATCAAAAAACGATCCCTAAAAAAAAAATCATGCTATCATGAAAACGTGATAAGCGGGCACGTGTTAAATGAGGAATTACTGCACAGTTCAGACTTCAGCTTGATCCTTCTCTCTAAGCCAAAGGAGCAATATTCTCCTTTCTGGAAATGGCACCTCGTCTTGCTTTTTGATTCTCTAGGCTGGCTGAATAAGATGGGCTCTGGAACAAGAGGTTTCATCTCTCCTTTTTCAGAAGAGTCACACTGATAGTGATCCCATGATTCCCCCAAAACGAAGGTGAACACACTAAGTCTGGGGGGCCTAATGGAGAAGAGAATAGGGAACAGGAGGAGGATGGGGATGAGAGATGTGGGGAAAAAGCATTGGTAGGAGAAAGGATCAACTTTTTTTTTTTTTAAATAAATCCAGTTAACCACTGTAGCCAAAAGGAACTTAACTACTGTATTCTATTCCTTGCAGGTGTGTGGCTTTTTTGTTTTGGGGTAGGAGAAAGGGAAGATTGAAGGGGGGAAAGAAGGTTTTCACAGCTAGGGATGTCAGCATGTAGTTGTATATGTGATTAACCAATAAACCTGGGCTTATTGATTAATCCTAACGACTACATTCACCCCCTCCCTGCTGTCTATCAGAGGCAGCAGGTGCCAGCTTTTAAGGCGGCTCCCTGTGCAAACTGGCTCCTGCTGAGCAGACTCCCTCTCCCTGTGCTGCTGCCTCTGTATCAGAGGTAGCAGTGCAGGGGAACATGGGGGGGAAGCAGGAGCCAATATGTGCAGGGAATCAGCTTTTAAGCCAGCTCCCCGTATGTGCCAGCTTCTGCCGAGCCACCTGCCCCCAACACTGCCGCCTCTGAATCAGAGGCAGCAACACGGAGAGGTGCAGGTGGGAGCCAGTACATACAAGGAACCAGCTTTGAAGCTGGCTCCTCGCTCATACCAGCTCCTGCTGAGCCAAATGCCCTCTACCTCCAATACAGAGGCAGCGGGGGGGGACGGGGACGGGGGACATGTATCTGCTGAAATTTTCAGTGGATAAAGGTTTACACAAATGCATTTTACCATCTCTGTTCCCAACTAGGGATGTTAGAAATCACGTATTTCAATAATTGTGTAACCACTAAAATTCTTAGTGGTTGCATGATTATTCAGTCCCCCACCCAGGGACAGGGTGGTAGCCAGTGAGCTCCTGGCCCCAACTCCAGAGAGGCAGCACTGTGGAGTGGCAAGTACCGTATATTCCGGCATACAAGACGACCTCTGATGTTAAAAAACATCCCCCAAAAATCGGGGGTCGTCTTGTACGCCGGGTATGCATCCCAGGCGCGCCTGGGCTGCCCCCCCGCCTGAGCCCCTCCACGGCTTTGAAAGCCTCGGGGGAAGCCGGCGGGGGGGCATCCCAGGCGCGCCTGGGCTGCCCCCCTGCCGGAGCCCCTCCGCGGCTTTGAAAGCCTCAGGGGAAGCAGCCCAGGCGCGCCTGGGCAGCCCCCCACCGGAGCTCCTCCGCGGCTTTGCAAAGCTGCTGCGGCTTTGCTCCCGGTGCCTCTGGTCTGCTGGGGACCGTCTCCAGCAGACCAGGGACACCGGGAGGAAAGGAGGCAGAGGGGTGCTGGGGTATAAGATGAAACCCTATCTTTTAATTAAAAAATTAGGGGGTCGTCTTATACGCCCAGTCGCCCTATACGCCGGAAAATACGGTAGCTCCCCTGCGTGCTTTTCATTTAAAACCCAGACTGGCAGGCTGGGAATGGGCTAGCCTTCTGATCCCAGTTTTAAATGCATAGAGCGTGCCGGGGGAGGGAGGGGGGGGGGGGGGGGGGAAGATATAGGTGTTGATGTGGCTAACAACTACTCAGATATCTCAACATACAGAAAGTGAAAGACCTCATCTGTGGGACAGGTTTTTATTCAGTGTGGTAAAGTGCCACAACATTATTCTCATTCTTTAAAGAAGAAATAGACAACCTACGCTAAAGAGTGGGCCACATGAGCAGCCCTCCATCACAGTGAGCCACAAGATTCTCTTAACCAGGTCTCTCAGAATACGCAGATTCGCAAGCTGTGCTTGTGTGCCAATTGAACCATAGCAGCATTTTGGATGCAGAGGGAGTGCACGGCTCAGTCAATTTGTGCAGTCATCACGCACCTCATTTCACATGCCCTTACTTTATTTTTGTGTGTCACTTTATTAATACCAGTAGGAAACACATATACACAAACAGAAACCTATGGAATCTAGCAGACCCAGCGCATGGGCAACGGTAAACAAAATATCTCATGGGATACACATAGAACTCCAATGGGACACAAAGGTCCCAGATGGCCCAAAACTGGTTTAGAGAAAAATAAAGGAGATCAGAGAAGATCAATATCTCCTATTTATAACATCCCACTGAGCAATAGCATGCTGAAGCTACTAAATATACACAAGGTTATATATAGATCACCGCAAAGTGCTATAGAACTTTACAGGAAAGAATCCCAAAGCACTTGACAAGATGGAAAAGTATTCTTTTTATTTTAGAAGAGAAACTGAGCCACAATAGTCATTAATTTCAGAAGTACCTGTTATATAGATTAGAATGGTGTCATATTGGCACTGAAGATAAAGGAAAGTCCTTTTACACAGTCTAAGCCTTCCCATTTGAGTTTTCCAGTCTTTACAGGGTAAACAAAAAGTATACATGCATTCTGTTAAAACCTATCAAGGATGAAAGCTACAATCAGCTCCACCTATAAGCAAACAGCTTGATCTGATTGTGCACAGACTAGTAAACCATCAGGGCTGTGTCTAGACTGGCATGATTTTCCAGAAATGCTTTTAACGGAAAAGTTTTCCGTTAAAAGCATTTTCGGAACAGAGCATCTAGATTGCACGGACGCTTTTCCGCAAAAGCACTTTTTGCGGAAAGCCGTCCGTGCCAATCTAGATGCGCTTTTCCGCAAAAAAGCCCCGATCGCCATTTTCGTGGAATTCAAGCGGCCAGTGTAGACAGCTGGCAAGTTTTTCCAGAAAAACGTCAGATTTTCCAGAAAAACTGGCCAGTCTAGACACAGCCCAGGTGTAAAGCCAAGAATCAATTGGTGGCTGTCAATACTACACCTCCAGTAAAAATCCTATTCCTTGCAGGTGTGTGCCTTTTCTGTTTTGGGGTAGGAGAAAGGGAAGCTTGCAGGAGGAAAAGGTTTTCAAACTAGAGATGTCGGCATATAGTTGTATACATGATTAACCAATAAACCTGGGCTTATTGGTTAATTCAAAGTAACTACATGCACCCCCTCTCTGCTGTGTCTATCAGAAGCAGCAGGTGCCAGCTTTTAAGCCAGAAAAAGCTGGGATTGTTTGGAGTTACAATTCAAAAATTTCTTAATCTGCCTGTTTCTGTAGCAGCTGAATGTACTCTTTTATACTCCCCTCTTTGCCTTTCATGGTTTGCTTTATTAGTTCTATCTTGTGCCCTGTTCTTTATAGGGGTGTCAATGACTAGCAGAGTAGTCAACTACCCAATAAGCAAATGCCACAGCATTTCAAAGCAGCAGCACCACACACAGCCCAGGATTAGCAGGGGAGTTCCCCAGCTGTTCCTGGGTTCCATGGGGCACTGCCACTTTGAAACGCCGCGGGGAGCACAGGGCCAGTGGGGGACTGCACTGCAGGCCCCGTGCTCCCCGCAGCACTTTCGCCTTTTAAGTGTCGCAAGAGCCCTGAGGGCACCCTTATCAACTAATGAAATAGTTGATACAAATTGCATCAATTGACTATTCAATTAGTCAATTAATTGAAATTCAGCATCCCTAGCTCTTTAATGGCTACTCAACCTCATCTACTGGTTCTCCTCTTGGATCTTTTCTCCTCTCTGAAGATATCCCCCAAAGAATTTAAGCCACATCCTAGGGATGTGAAAGTATAAATGTGTACATTGTTAACTGATGAGTTTGGGTTCACTGGTTAACCTTCACAGTTGAATGCAAACTCCTCCCGCATTGCTGCCAAGGATGTTAAAAAGCAGTTAGTTATTTGGCTAATGATGTAACTGATAAGGGCTACTCTGCAGAGCCGCAACAGGAGGGTAGCTCGTAGAACCAGCTTAAGATGCAACTGAGTAGTCCCAGTTTATGCCAGCTCTGGATTGCTGCAGCTCTGCATTTTAAATGTAGTAAGAGCCCGGTGGCTTTTCCGACATTTAAAATGCAGAGCAGCAGCTGTCCCAGACTGGCACGAGCAGAGACTTCGATCCAGCTTGCAAGAACTGGATGAGGATGGCCATGGACAGGGGCAGGAGCTGCTGCCAGAACAGACCCTGCCCACAGCCAGCCCAGGTCATGGTGAACAGAGGCTGCGCCAGCAGCAACTCCCGTCTGCAGCAGCCAGGTCTGGCTGTAGATAGCAGCTGCTGCTGGAACAGTGTCCCCTAGTCTCCCACCCCCACCTCTGGGGAGGCAGCACCAGCTCCTGTCTCCCCCTCCTCCACTCCGGTCTCATACAGAGGCAGCAGGGGATTTAAGGGGAGCAAGTAGTCAAGTACTCTACTTGACTATCCAATAAGCTTATGCTGACTGGGTAGCCAAAACACTGACTACTCGCTTACATCCCTAGTTGCTGCCATGGGCATTTTCAGCAGTTACATGTTTACTTAAATAAAAGCATTCTTAAATTCCTCATCTCATTTCTTCTATTCTGCCTCATACCTCGTATTTTAAAGTAGGGATGTAAAATCCTATTTAGTTAGTTAACCAGTTAAACTTTGTTTCATCAATTAACCAGGGGCAAGTGGAGCCCAGGCTGGGCCTACCACAGATGATGGCTGCTCCAGCTGGGCCTCCCAGGGCTCAAGCAAGGTAAGGCTTACCAGTTAAGCATTCAAATCCATATTTTAAAGGGGTTTCACTATGTTTAATGCTGTGCTAGGAGGAATGAATAGTCACTTGGCCACTATGTAGCTTGCAAAGCATCAATGAAGTAGGGCTCAAACCACCTATTTTAAATGTTTCCTTTCATTACATACTTAGTGGCAGTTATGCCAAAAAGGCTTACCCAAATTTACATGAAAGGAATTTGTTATATATTTCTTTTTATAGTCAAAGAAAAGGAATTTTCAGAAAAAAATCACTTACAACAACTTCCACAAAAGTAACTGCCACAACCCATACAAGTCCCATTACAAAAAAATAAATGAAAGTTTAAAATTTAAGGTTTGTCTTAGGGATGTGAATGACTAGTCACCTATCCGATAAGCAAAGGCTGGGGATTCCAGGCTTCATGCAATGTTTCAAAGTGGCAGCGCCATGTGGAGCCAGGTTCAGGGGGGCACTCCCACTCCCCCATGGCGCTGCTGCTTTGAAACGCCATGGGGAGCACTGCGCCAGCAGGGGACTGCTTGAGTTCCCTGGAGCTGTTGCTGCACTTCAAAGGTGGAAGCGCCCTTATCAACTAATAAAATAGTAGAATAATTGAATAGCAAATTGCATCGACTATTCAATTGGCCAAATCTAAATTTTACATCCCTAGATTTTTTTTAATATTCATGTTCAAAATTAAAATACTGTAAAATAGCATAGATGCTCTAGATTTTAGTCAAAGTTGAAAACAAACTCCAGATGAAGATTTAGCAGTACAGGCAGTCCCCGATTTGTTCTTAAGTTGAATCTGTATGTAAGTCGGAACTGGCGTCCAGATTCAGCCGCTGATTAAACTGACCAGCGGCTGACTACAGGAAGCCCGAGGCAGAGTTGCTCTGCCCCGGGCTTCCTGTAATCAGCCTCTGATCAGTTTCAACAGGCTGAATCTGGACGCCAGTTCCGACTTACATACAGATTCAACTTAAGAACCCCAGGCGTCCCCAAGTCAGCTGCTGCTGAAACTGATCAGCGGCTGATTCCAGGAAGCCTGGGGCAGAGCAACTCTGCCTCGGGCTTCCTGTAGTCAGCGCTGGTCAGTTTCAGCAGCGGCTGACTTGGGGACGCCTGGGGCAGAGCAGCTGGGGTGCTGCTGGGTTGCTCCAGTAGCGCCACTCCTCGGCACTACTGGACCAATCCACCAGCACCCCAGCTGCTCTGCCCCAGGCGTCCTGATTCAGCCGCTGCTGAAACTGACCAGCAGCGGCTGAATCAGGACCCCTGGGGCAGAGCAGCTGGGGTGCTGCCGGGTTGGTCCAGTAGCGCCCAGAGCAGCGTTGCGGGACCAACCAGCAGGCCCCAGCTGCTCTACCACAGGCGTCTGGAAAAAAGCCTGGACTGCTGGAGGGAGGGGGAGGCGGTGTACTAGCAGACCAAGGAGACGTGGGCGGGGGACCGAGACGCACCGCGGTCCCGCCGCCCGGGTCCTCCGCGGCTTTGCTCCGCGTCTTCCTGGTCTGCTGAAGACCAGCAGACCAGGGAGACGGGGAGCAAAGCAGAGCAAAGCTGCGGAGCACGCCGGCAGCGGGACAGCCGCGGCGCGTCTGGGCTGTCCGCTGCCCGTGTGCTCCGCGGCTTTGCTCCGCTTTGCTCCCTGTCTCCCTGGTCTGTTGGTCTCCAGCAGACCAGGGAGACGGGGAGCAAAGCCTCTGAGGATGCCGGCAGCGGGACAGCCGCGGCGCGTCTGGGCTGTCCGCTGCCCGCGTGCTCCTCAGCTTTGCTCCCCGTCTCCCTGGTCTGGGGAGACGTGGAGCAAAGCCGTGGAGCACACGGGCAGCGGACAGCCCAGATGCGCCGCGGCTGTCCCGCTGCCGGCATCCTCAGAGGCTTTGCTTCCTGTCTCCCTGGTCTGTTGGTTTCCAGCAGACCAGGGAGACAGGCAGGAAACCCCATTCGTAACTGCGGATCCGACATAAGTCGGATCCGCGTAACTCGGGGACTGCCTGTATATATTTGAAATATCCAATAAAAGATATATATAGTATGGCTTTTTTTGCCCATAAAACTGGAATTGATTTAGACAGACTAATTTAGCAACTAGATCAGTTAAATCAGTGTAACCCCAAATGGGCACCCTTAAAATGGCTAAAAGAAGTTAGTCAATATAAAGCACTCAAGAGTGCCCAAAAAAGGGGGCTGAATCATATTAATCAAGTATATTTAGACAATGATTTAGTTAAAAATGTACAATCTGTGTTTAGATGAGGCCTAAGCAATCACTATATCTATGTAAATCACTAAAATAAGTTTCAAATAAAATAATTAACTGGTGTACATAAAAGCATTGTATTAAAGCTGCACTTGTGTCACGTTCTGAAGATTACTAGCACTGATTTTTTTAAAATAATGTTTATTGGAAAATGTGACGATTGAAATGGAAAATATTCCTGATTCATTTTTCAAGATTGGGTCTCTTCATTTTCACTTTACGCAACAGCAGTAAGAAATAGGGATGTCAACATGTCGGTGACTACATGATTAACCAATAAACCTGGGCTTATCAGTTAATCCTGTCCACTACATGCTAGGGATATAAAGGAGTAGTTGACTACCTAGTAAGTCTATGCTTATCGAGTCAACTACTTGCATTCCCCTCTCTTGCTGCCTCTATATCAGAGGCAGCATTCGGGGGGGAGGGGGGAGAGCCAGGAGCCAGTGTCTGTGTGCAACCAGTTTTGTAGCTGGCTCCCTAGGAGCACTGGACCCCGTGGAATTGTCTGCCCCTGCCCACCCCCCATGCTGCTGCCACTTTCTAGCACAAGGGGACAGGCTGGAGATGGCTTTTACCCATCCTAAATGGGTAATGCTTACTAGTTCTGGTTAACCAGTAACAGCAGGGGGCTGCTCCAGCCTCACAGAGAGCCCACTATGGACAGGGGCTGCTACAGCGTGCAGAACCACCTCTGTCTGTATGGAGTCCAGGTGCCCCATAGGCAGGGGCTGCTCTGGCAGGGGCTGGGAACCGGCAGCAGTCTCAGCTCCCACATGGGGACTGAGAGATGGCAGAGCCTGTTCCTGCCCCAGCACAGGGTATGAGAGCCAGCAGTCAGCCCCAGGGAAGAGCTGGGAGTGGGAGCCCGACAGGCTATGGGCTGCTCCAGTCATACTGGAGTGGTCCCCAGTCTGGATCCTGCTTAATTAGGCCATTAGGCCAACCTAACATTTAACCAGTAACAGATTACCCGAGATTTTGCATCTCTATTTAAGATCATCGATGTCTATTAGTTACTTTTAAGAAAGGATCATTTGACAGAGTTCTGTACTTCTCAGAAGAAAATGTATGAAGACACACAATGAACATCAATCAACCACAATTAGGCACCTACCATCACCTGCAGAACCATCAAAAACAACAGATATTCATATCTACAATATCTTTACCACCATTCCATGATTCTGAAGATTGCAGGAGCTGTTCCGCAGGGCTGGAGAAGCCTCCTGCCTGTGGTGGGCAGTAAGCTGCTCCAGCCCCCACCAGTTAACTGGAACTAGTAAGCACCACCCGTTAACCTTTCACATCCCTAATTTAAATGTCAGTCTCAGGACTTGAAAAAGTTACCCATACAGTTGAAATACACAAGCTATATATACTCCATCCAGACTTGTCTCCAACCTCCACTGTGTGGGCCCATACTATTCTCTCCTGCTGCCTGAATTCTGTTCCCTGCTAATACTAACACACACACACACACACACACACACACACACACAGCAAGTGAACAAATGTGTTATACCCAGTAAAATTAATGCTTGATAGTAGCGTCAAATATTTTGTGTGATCCTCAAAAATCTTCTACTGGAATCCCACATACATGCAGAGTACTCTGCTAAGGAAACAAAGGGCAGGTTTCCCTCTTCCTTGCCTACACCCCTGCCTCCTCAAAAATAAAGCAGCAGACTGAAGAGATGTGAGACTCTGCCCTGGCCAATCCGAAGACCAGGAATAGCAGGCCCGCTGCCAATCCCAGACCAACAAGAATAGGAATACAGGCAGTCCCCGGGTTACGTACAAGACAGGGACTGTAGGTTTGTTCTTAAGTTGAATCTGTATGTAAGTCGGAACTGGTGTCAGCTGCTGCTGAAACTGATCAGTTTCAACCGCGGCTGAATCTGGATGCCAGTTCTGACTTACATACAGATTCAACTTAAGAAACCCAGGCGTCCCCAAGTCAGCTGCTGCTGAAAGTGATCAGCAGCTGATTCCAGGAAGCCTGAGGCAGAGCAACTCTGCCTCGGGCTTTCTGTAGTCAGCCGCTGGTCAGTTTCAGCAGTGGCTGACTTGGGGACACCTGGGGCAGAGCAGATGGGGTGCTGCTGGGTTGGTCCAGTAGCGCGGCTCCTCGGCGCTACTGGAGCAACCCAGCAGCACCCCAGCTGCTCTGCCCCAGGCGTCCTGATTCAGCCGCTGCTGAAACTAACCAGCAGCGGCTGAGTCAGGACGCCTGGGGCAGAGCAGCTGGGGTGTTGCCGGGTTGGTCCGGAGTGGCGCTGCGGGACAACCCGGCAGCCCCCAGCTGCTCTACCCCAGGGGTAGGCAAGCAAAGCCTGGTCTGCTGGGGGGGGCACTAGCTGCACCCCCCCCCCCCCCAGCAGACCAGGGGGACAGGAGCAAAGCCGCGGAGCACGCCCGCAGCGGGACAGCCTGGGCGGCTTTGCCCGTTTGCCCGGGAGCAAAGCTACCCAGGCGGCGGCTTTGCTCAGGTGTCCCTGGTCTGCTGGGTGGGTGGGGGGGGGGGTCCAGTGGCTTTTCTGGACCCCCCCAGCAGACCAGGGGGACAGGAGCAAAGCCACCCAGGCGGTGGGAGTCCCACTACCTGGGCGGCTTTGCTACGGGGCAAACGAGCAAAGCCGCCCAGGCAGCGGGACTCCCGCCGCCTGGGCGGCTTTGCTCGGGTATCCCTGGTCTGCTGGGGGGGGGGGGGTCCAGCGGCTTTGCTGGACCCCCCCAGCAGACCAGGGAGACCGGGAGAAGCTTCTCTCGCCCCAGAAGACACGGGTGGCGACCCGTCGCCCATGAGCTCCGGGGCGAGAAAAGCCCCGTTCGTAAGTGCAGATCCGACATAAGTCGGATCCGCGTAAGTCGGGGGCTGCCTGTATCAATCTCTTGCAGAGGAAAGGTCTGGATTCCATATGGCCTATTGGGCAGAACATACATTTAGAATATCGTTCTTTCCTCAATCCATAGCAGATCTCCCACAGATGTCAGTGGAAGGCTTGCAAAGATATTAAGATAAAATACAGTACTTATTTAGTAACTAAAATTTATTCATATCCTCACATTCACGAGAAAATAGGCTCTCCTTTAAGCCACCACTATGTCCACCCTTCTCTTTCTCTCTCTTTTATCTGTGTTCCCTCTACTATACCTCTGTATTTGCTCCCGTTGATTTTGGAGTTGGAACTAAGGGATTCATTCACTTTCCTATGCTGTCAAATGATCCATAATGGAATATTTGATGTTGTCTTTAAGTATCACTGGCTTTTGGAATTAACCATAGCTATCTATTTCAGACCTCTGCAGATTCAGGCAGACATAACCAGTTTAGATTGGGAAGGATCTCTCTCTGCAGCCATGATGGCTAGAAACTTTCATACAGAAAAACTAGGGGGCAATACCCCCCTGCTTGCTAACCCCCTCTCTAGACAGCTCCAACTCTCCACCCAGCCGACAGGGAGGGCCAGGCCAAGGCATGGTAGCCCTGGCCTGATCTCCACCTCTAGCAGGGGGCCAGACCAAGTCGGGTTTGGTTCCCTCTCTCTGGCCACTAGGAAGGGAGGAGGGGAAGGTTGGGCCGGACCAAGACTGAAGCTGTCCAGCTCCCTCCCTCCAGCCACAGGAGTTGGGGGGGGGGGGGGGGAGGGGGTTGGGCCCAACCAAGGCTGCTCCCAGCCTGGCTCCCACAATTCCAGCCACCATGGGGCTGGGCAGGACCAGACGGAGGCTGCACCAGCTCCCACAACTCCAACTGCTGGGGAAGGAGAGGGCGCTAGACTGAGGCGGCAACTGGCTCAGCTCTCTCCCTTGGGCTGCACCAAAACCCCTGCTGCCCAGCTCTCCTCCCTCTGGCTGCTGGGGAGCTAAGGGGGAAATGGACTGAGGCTAACCTGGCTCCCTCCCTCAGGCCACCAGTGGGGAGTAGGTTGGGCCAAACCCTCATAACTCCTGAGCACCGCCCCTCCCCAGCCCCAGACAGTGGAGGAGCCGCGTGGCTCAATTTAAACTCCGGCAGCTGCCACAGGGCGATGGTGAGGCCCATGGCAAAGGGCCCTGCTGCAGAGTCCCGACTGGGAGAGGGCTGGACTGTGGGTCACCCACAGGAGGCACCCCAGCTCCTGAGCCAAGGCTGGAAGTCCCTGGATACTTTTCAAGATGTCATATTTCCACCCAATCCTTGGAAACAAATGTGATGATTTAATTTTTAATGATATTATGTTGCAGTTAATCAGCTAATCGAGCAGTCAATGTAATTTCCATCGCTGTCTCTCTGCAATATAAATGTAGTAGAAGCTGGGAGCACAGCAGCCCAGATCCCACTACATTTAAACTGCAGAGCCACAGCAGGGTTAGATCCAGGAGCCGGCGCAAGCTGAGACTAAGCAGTCCTGGTTCGTGCCAGCCTCGGGACTGCTGTTTATCTGCCTCCCACCACCCTGCACTGCCAAGTAAGGCCTGGGGGGGAACCAGCTTTTAAGCCAGCTCTTGCTCCCCCCTCTTGCTGCTGGGGGAAGAGAGTACTCGACTACTCCCTTACATAAATTCATCAGTCTCTAAGGTGCTATAAAACTACTCTTTTTTTAAGTTATTTTTGGTTACTGTCTCCCTCCAGATTTTAGATCTAGTAAATCTCATCCTCACATCTAGACCCCCCCCCCACCCCAATAAGTGAATAAAAAAGAGAAAGGAAGGAAGCTTAGACTCCCAATTACTTAACTTTGAATCAACTAGTCATTTATCTGAACACAAGTGAAGAAAATATTTTCTACACCTGCAGCAGAGGCTATTGCTGTTAAACGCTGATTTAGTATTTAACAAATTCTGATTCTAGGTGCTCTACCAGTTCATGGATTAATGTCTGGTTAAAAACATGGTAGTAAAGAGGGATGTGAGCTGTTAATCATAACTAATAACCAACAGGAGCTAGAGTAGCCCACCCTGGGCAGGGGGCTGCTTCAGCAGTCCAGAGCAGTCCCCACCCTCCTCCATTTAATCAGTTAACTAATTAAAAGGGATTTTACATCCCTACTACAAATATAAACAAAAAATAGTATGATTACTCTATAACAACAAGGTTAAAGGTTGTCAATTTCAAAATTTAAATGAAATATTAATTTAATATTTAAAGGGTAATAGTCTACCTTTGCTCATTTCAGTCACATTTCCAGTTTGCTGTACTTTGAGAGAACTATGTAATTGAATTCCATTAATATAATTTTGTCCTTAAAATTCTCAATGTGGCTTGTAAACATTAAGAAAAAGGTAATAAAGTTTATAGGTTTAATTCTCTTACAAAGTTTTAGTGGAATGTTTCTTCTTTTTAATTCTCATTTTGTTATCCCAACGAGTTCATATAATTTCATTTTAAGACATATTAACTTGCATATTTTCCTGTCCTTCACTGTTTGCACTGGATGCAAACTTTCAGTGTGTTCAGCCAAGAACAGCTTCAAAGCATTATAAGTTATTTGTCTGACTTTCATTCAGTGTAACAGGAAACAATCATGTTATTTCCATCCAAACCTAATAAACCTTACTCAAATAAGGTAAGTTACTTTCATAGAACTATTCATCACATGACTTCTTAAAAGTCGGAGTTACAGATACTGTAGGAATTCAGACTAATCTTTAAACTGTACGAGTTGGGAGTTATAGAAAGGTATTTATTTTGTACTAACAAGAGGACACAGGTATATCAGATCAATGTTATGCTGCACTGTTAATTTTTTATTGTAGGATTTCACAGCCATACGTATTTGGGTAGTCTGCTTTAATATTCATGTAAGTTGATATAAAAAGAAGTGTCAGATTCAGTTAGGGCACTCAGTGGCTTGAACTAAACAAAGTGGTAAAGTAAGAATATTACTACATATTTCAGCAAGCATCAAATTAGTACTATCTATGAAGTTTGTTGGATTCACACTGCACTCTAAGAATGTAGTTACAAACTAAGAACTTGATCATTAACACACTACTTGATCATTAACACATACTTAAATATATAACTACTGAAAGATCCATACTTACAATATCTACAATATTCAAATTTTAAACCATTATTCTATTTACATATACCCACACCCCCCAAATATCCAGAAATCAAGAGGTCTTTATTGTTCTTACATCTCCATTTAATGTCCAGTTTCAAGACTACTCTGAATTCTTGTTTACTACACTAAACGCATAGAGAAATTCATTGTAGAATTCTCTTCCTCACTGCCTACAAATTGCCATCTAATTAGGAAGAAGCATCTACGATCAAAATAATTTCAGCCCTATTTCTAAGTGTTAAAATAGAAATACATAAAGAGCAAACTTGCTGGAAGTTATTTTTTTAAAAAAGTTAAAATTCAAGCAAAACACATACTTGACAGTCACCTCAACCTGTTAATTCCTATTTGGGACAGTCATCAGAATTGGCGTAACCTCACTTCCTCAGACCGTCAGTCCTGAGTCATCAAAAGATTCACAAACCGTGACTAGCGCAGACTAGGCACCCCGACTGCGAGGCTGAAGATGGGCTCCAACAGTGGGTGAGTAGGTGGGTGTGTCACAATCTCTCCCTGCAGAAGGCGGGTGGGAGCAGGGTTTGGTGCACGCCGCGGTAAGCAGCCTGGTGCCGCATTTCCCTTGTTGCCGCTGTCACGGGCGTGCCAGAGGCACCAAGTCCGGGGCGGCCCCGGCAGGCGGATACGGGGCTCGCGGCTAACGCCGCTCCCCGGCCAGAGACGGCGCCCAGGCCGCGGCCTCACCTGTCCATTCATTCCCCGCGCCGCGGCGGCGCCCAAACCCCGCCCGGGCCTCGCCGCCACCGCAGCCGCAGGGGCCTCCGCGCCTCGCTCGGTCACGCAGCCCCGGGGGCGGGGGGCCAATGGCGGCTCCGCGGGCCAAGGCCCCGCCCGCTCCCGCGCCGCTCCCAGCCCGGCAGGGCCTGCCCGGGCTCCCGTGGTCGGCAGCGCCCGCCTCCCCGCGCCGCGCCCCGCTCACGGGAAACTCCGCGCTCTGCGCCCCGGCACAGGGGCAGTGGGGGAGGGGTGGCGGTTACCTTGATGATCCTGCGGGGCAGCCCGGCCATCTTGTCTTATCGGGATTCAAGCGCCGCTGGGTCTCGGCTCCGCTCGACACTCGCGCACAACCGGAAGGAACCCGAGCGCTCCCTTCCGATGACGTCACGCCGCGACTTACAGCCTTCTGGGAAACGTAGTCGCGGCTGCGGGGAGGCGCGAGAGTTGACGCTCAGGGGCCGTCGCCGTAACCAGGCGCGTGCGGTACCGCCCGGCCCCCAGACCGACCCGCCTAAAGCCCCCAGCGCTGCCTCTGGTCTCGGCCCCCGACCCCCGCCCGCAGCCGCCCCACACCCCGCCCGCCTCACGCCCCCCGCAGCACCAGCGCCCCAGGCCCTGCCACGCCCCAGACACCTGCCCAGCGAGGCGAGGCTGCGGTCAAACGCCCGCGCGTGCTCGCCATGGCACCCGCCCTAGACGGCTCACCCTGGGGGGGCGCGCACGTGCCTCAGCGTCCCAGGTGTGGAGCCAGGGACAGGCCTGGATTAAGGTTAGTAGGCCCTAGGCCACTCATAATTATAGGCTTTCAATTGGATTCTAAATAGATATGGGAGAAATGCCTGGTGCATAGATGCCTAATATTGCCCACTTCAGTTTTTGCTCCTGAAAGTGCTGCACCTTGTGAGCAATTCATGATACTTCATGCTAAAATCGCAGCCATTTTGATGTATATTACAATGATACCTAGGATGCACCCGGCAGTTAATCATCTGATCAGGGAAGTAAGAAGATGTTGCCGTTACAATTGTAATATTTGATTTTGCAGTTTTCTTATTTTCAAGTCCATTATGAATTTTCGTAGGCCCTAAACTTTGTCGTAGGCCCTAGGCACTGTGCCTGTTGTGCCTAATGGATAATCTGGCCCTGGCCTCTCCCACCCTGCAGTCACCAGTCATGCTCCACCCTTTCCTCAAGTCCTGCCCCCTCCCTGAGCAGCGCCACAAAGAGGATTAATGAGGGAGGAGAGCTGAAACAGAATAGCCAAAGGTCCATCTAGTATCCTATCTACACTGGCATGATTTTGCGCAAATACTTTTAACAGAAAAAAATTTCCGTTAAAAGTATTTGCGCAAGAGAGTGTCTACACTGGCATGTGCTTTTGTGCAAAAGCATCCGTAGCCAGTGTAGACGCTCTCTTGCGCAAGAAAGCTCCGATGGCCATTTTAGCCATAGGGCTTTCTTGCGCAAGAAATTAACATTGCCTGTCTACACTGGCCTCTTGAGCAAGAATACTTGAACAAAAGGGCTGATCGCAGTGTAGACATACCCTGACACACAATTGGGGCCAATAGTGCATTTGTAAGCTGTTGATCCCCACTTTTTGTTCAGAGCCTAAGCATATGTTCTGTGCTTAGCTCCTATGTAAGAGCAGGGCTGGAAGGCCTTTTCCTGCTTAGCTGTAAGGAGCAGGTACTTGGTAGTAGGCTCTGAAGAGGCTCTCGAGAATTAATCGTTTAAATAATTATCAATGAACTGGAAGTCAGTATAAAACCACTGCTGGTAACATGTGTGGGTGACAAAATACTACCAGAGAGATAAATAAGACTGAGATCAGGGCAGTGACATAGGGGCTATATCTAGACTGCAGGCTTCTTTCAGAAGAAGCTTTTCCGGAAGGCTGTGTCTCCATTGGCACCCCTTTCCGGAAAAGGGATGCTAATGAGACACTTCGGAATCATAACTGTTGCGGGGGATTTAAATATCCCCCGCGGCATTTGCATGAACATGGCTGCTGCTTTTTTCCAATTCGGGGTTTTGCCGGAGAAAAGCACCAGTCTAGACGGGATCTTGCAGAAAATAAGCCCTTTTCCGGAAGATCCCTTATTCCTACTTTCAAGGCCAATGGCTGGAAGGTGAAACCAAATACATTCATATTAGAAATAAGGCACAAATATTAGGCTTCACCATGGGAACAAACTACTGAAGTAAGTGATGGATTCTCCATATCTAGATGTCTTCTAATGAAGACTGCGTGCCTTTCTGGTATGTGCTTGGATCAAAACTTAGCAACTGGGATATATAGGATGGGTGGGATATTCAGGGGTCAGATTTGATGCTCTCATGGTTCCTTCTGGCCTTTTAAAGTCAACTAATCAATGAAAAACTGTATGTGCCACAGAGAGCAGCCTCTGTTGCTTTACTATGCTGTCGGCTTGATCCCCAGACTCAGCTGTGGGATGATTCAGGGGAAGCCATTCAAACATCCAAGAGGCTGGCCAGGATCAGGACACCAGCCTTATAGGGGACAGGTGAGAGCAGCAGTGATATCACAAAGGCCTGTTGCAGGACCTCAGCCTATTGGGGAAAACTGGTGGGGAGATGGTGACCTCATAGAGAGACCCTGACATCAGCCAGGCAGGACAGAGGTGCAAGGCAGGACAACCTCAGACACACCCATGGCTCTGAAGCAGCAAGGCTCCTTTTTAAGGTCTCTCTTTGGGGACAGAGAGAATTAGGATTAATTGACATAAGCATGAAGAGGAACCTCATCAGAGTTTTCTCCTTTCCTACTACTGATTTTGTAATCCCTGTATAGAAGGTAAGACCCTCAGACAGGTCTGAAACCTGTTCTGTCTGATCCACCTGATACCAGCTGAATTCTAGGTGTAGCAGTCACTCAGTTAAGATAATTTGATTTCCTACCAAGGACTCTGTCCCAGAGAATCACTGAGGACATTGGGGTTTATCCTTTTAGGTTTCCCTTTTCCTCTTTCCTTCTCTCTCTCCTTCTCTTGCTTCTTTTCCCCCTATTCCTTTCTTCCCTCCACCAAGGAGGTGACTGCCTGTCCTAGGGAGGAGAGGTTGCAGTCACTGTGGGAGGCCCGCATAAAGAGGTGGGGCTGGAATTGGTGTGAGACTGATCCCCTCCAGAGGTGTCCGGGGCCATCCTTCAGGACATCTGCAGAGACCCCTCTGCTTCTTACCTTTCAGGGTACGTCTAGACTGCAACGTTTTTGCAGAAAAAGGTAGGCAAAATGCGCTTCTCATTTTGGGTCAAATTTCAGAAAAAAACTCTCTTTTGGAAGATCCCTTCTTTCTCGTGGAAGGAGGAAGACAGGGCTTTGGAAAGAGCACGTCTGCTCTCCTGCAAAAAAAAAAAAGAGGACGAGCAAATGCGTTCCCTGGGTGCTGCGGAGGTATCCCGAAACCCCTCCCCCCCACAGTCTAGACATACCCTCAGAGTCTCAGTGCTCATTGGCCAAGCAGGTGGCTATTGACAGGGAAGACTCAGGTCATTTTGTTATCTTTTAAGACCACACAAATAGTTCACAAGCAATCATGTATTTAATTGATGGTGTTGCTTTTCTCCGGTTATTGTCCCTGGGCAGTTCCTAATTCTCTCTAATATTCTAGTTCTTTTCAAATACTTACTGAATGATGACTATCAGCAATTGGTCTGTAACTCATTTGAGAGGACTTTATTCTGATCAATCTGTGTGTCCCAATGGGCTGGCTAGGGACAGGCCATCAACCTTGCAAGGGACAGGTGGGCATGGCAGTGACATCACAAAGGCCTGTTGCAGGATCTCAGCCTATTACGGAATGGAGGGTGGGGGTGACTTCATTGAGAAACCCTGACTTGACCCAGGCTGGACAGAGGTGCAAGGCAGAGGCAACTTCAGATACTCCCCCTTATGGCTTTCTGGGAGGCCCTCCCAAAAAGGTGGTCCTGAAATAGTGCTCTGGGACCGATCCCCTCTGGTGGTGACCTGGGCCATCCTTTCGGATGTCTGGTGACTTGAGACCTCCCACCTCTTAGTGTCTCTGTACTGAATGGCCAAGCAGGAACTATTGTCAGAGAGAAGTTTTCCCAATTGTGACCCATGACTGCCCTTCCTTGCAGGCTCTTCACAAGGTCTTGTGTGACCTCAAACATGCTCATGCTGGGGAACCTGCTGGCAGAGTCCCCAGACATGGACAGGCTCCAATACATCTTGGAGGTGAGCAAAGTCAGGAAGGGCGGGGCATTTGCACTGGGGAGAACTGGAAAGAAGAGACTGGAAATCCATTTTCAGTCTGTCATCCTAGCCTGCACCCTAGGGGGCCATCTTTGCTTAGGGAAGTCAGTGCACAGCTATACTGGTCCCTTCTGCCTTAAGGGACAGGGGAAGGAGTTGGAACTTCAAATCAGGACCCTGGCTAGCTTTGGGAGTGAGAGCCTTAAACACCTCCCCCACCACCATCACCACTCAAACTTCCTCTGCCACCTCCCATGAGATCCAGGAAACGATGCTCACACAGTAGTATCAGAGGAGTAGCGGTGTTAGTCTGAATCTGCAAAAGTGACAAGGAGTCCTGTGGGACCTTATAGACTAACAGATTTATTGGAGCATAAGCTTTCGTGGGCAAAGACCCACTTCATCAGATGCATGTTGTGGAAATTCCAGAGGCAGGTATAAATATACAGGCATAAGAAAAGAGTTCCAATCAAGAGTAAGGCTAGAGATAACAAGGTCAATTCAGTCAGGGAGGATGAGGCCCACGATATTGCTGGGTGAATTAAGGGTACCGCTATTGTAGATTATACCACTATTATAGGGTACCACTATTATAGATTGATGATATTGCTGGGTGAGTTAAGGGTACCACAATAGTACCTTAACTCACCCAGCAATATCGTCAATCTATCCAACTACACACTCAGCCTGGCAGAAGAATCTGTACTATCTTGGGGACTCTCTTTTTGCCCCACCACCTCCACAAACATGCTACAGTTCTGCGGTGATCTGGAAGCCTACTTTCGCCATCTATGACTCAAAGAATACTTTCAACACAACACTGAACAGCGCACTAACACACAGATGATACCCTCCCACCAACATCACAAAAAAAAGAACTCTGCATGGACTCCTCCTGAGGGTTGAAATGACAGTCTGGACCTCTACATAGAATGCTTCCGCTGACATGCACAGGCAGAAATAGTGGAAAAACAGCATCGCTAGCCCCATAACCTCAGCCGTGCGGAATGCAATGCCATCCACAGCCTCAGAAACAATTCTGACATTATAATCAAAGAGGCTGATAAAGGAGGCACTGTTGTCATCATGAACAGGTCTGATTACCAAAAGAAGGCTGCCTGACAACTCTCCAATACCACATTCTACAAGCCACTTTCCTCAGATCCCACTGAGGAATTCACTAAGAAACTGCACCATCTGCTCAAGACGCTCCCTACACAAGCACAGGAACAAATCTACACAAACACACTGTTAGAGCCCCTACCAGGTTTATTCTATCTACTACCCAAAATCCACAAACCTGGAAATCCTGGATGCCCCATCATATCAGGCATTGGCACTCTCACTGCAGGACTGTCTGGATATGTAGATTCTCTACTTAGACCCTACACCACCAGCACTCCCAGCTATCTCCGAGATACCACTGATTTCCTGAGAAGACTACAGTGCATTGGAGATCTTCCAGAAAACACCATCCTAGCCACCATAGATGTAGAGGCTCTCTACACCAACATCCTACACACAGATGGAATATAAGCTGTCAGGAACAGTATCCCTGATGATGCCACAGCATAACTGGTGGCTGAGCTCTGTGACTTTATCCTCACACACAACTGTTTCAGATTTGGTGACAATAAATACCTCCAAACCAGTGGCTCCGCTATGGGCACTCTCATGGCCCCATAATATGCCAACATTTTTATGGCTGACCTGGAACAATGCTTCTTCAGCTCTTGTCCACTAGCTCCCCTTCTCTACTTACTCTACATTGATGACATCTTTATCATCGGGACACATGGGAAGGAGGCGCTTGAAGAATTCCACCACGATTTCAACAATTTCCACCCCATCATCAACCTCAGCCTGGACCAGTCAACACAATAGATCCACTTCCTGGACACTATGGTACAAATAAGTGATGATCACATAAACACCACTCTATACGGAAAACCTACTGACCGCTATTCCTACCTTCATGCCTCCAGCTTCCATCCTCGACACACCACACGATCCATTGTTCTACAGCTAAGAACTAAGGCTACATCTAAACTATACTTCTGTGTTGGCAGAGGGATGTAAATGAAGCACTTCAAAAATGCAGATGAAGCGGGAATTTAAATGTCCCATGCTTCATTTGCATAATCGCGTCATGGTGCTGTTTCGAACAAGTGCCATTTTGAAGCTGAAACTGCAGTTTAGACACATTTTTTTCAACAACGCGGTGCCTTTTTGAAAGATCCTGTACAAAAAATGAGGAGTACAGGATCTCTTGAAAAGGCATCCCATTGAAAATAAAACCGCGTCTAAACTGCGGTTTCAGTTTCGAATGGCGCTTGTTCAAAACAGCGCTATGACGCGATTATTCAAATGAAGCACGGGTTATTTAAATCCCTGCTTCATTTGCACTTTCAAAGTGTTTCCTTTACATCTCTCTGCTGACAGATGGGTATAGTTCAGACGTAGCCTATGATGCAACCGCATTTGCTCCAACCCTTGAGACAGAGACAAACACCTACAAGATCTTCACCAAGCATTCTTGAAACTACAATACCTGCCCAAGGAAGTGTGGAAACAGATTAACAGAGCCAGACGTGTATCCAGAAGCCTCCTACTACAAGACAATCCCAACAAAGAAACCAACAGAACACCAGGGGCCATCACCTACCGTCCTCAGGTAAAACCTCTCCAATGCACCATCAGTGATCTACAACCCATCCCGGACAATGATCCCTCACTTTCACAGGCCTTGGGAGGCAGGCCAGTCCTCACCCACAGACAACCTGCCAACCTGAAGCAAATTCTCACCAGCAACTATACACCTCACCACAGTAACTCTAACTCAGGAACCAATCCCTGCAACAAGCCTCGGTGCCACCTCTGCCCACATATCTACACCAGTGACACACCATCACAGGACCTAACCAGATCAGCCACACCATCACGAGTTCATTCACCTGCACATCTACCAATGTAATATACGCCATCATGTGCCAGCAATGCCCCTCTGTGATATACATCAGCCAAACTGGACAGTCCTACATAAAAGAATAAATGGACACAAATCAGATATCAAGAATGGTAATATACGAAAACCTTTAGGAGAACACTTCAATCTCCCTGGGGACACAGTAGCATATTTAAAGGTAGCCATCCTGCAACAAAAAAAACTTCAAGAAGAGACTTCAAAGAGAAACTGCTGAGCTACAGTTTATCTGCAAATTTGACACCATCATTTTAGGATTAAACAAAGACTGTGAATGGCTAGCCAACTACAAAAGCAGTTTCTCCTCTCTTGGTGTTCACACCTCCACATCAGCTGCTAGAAGTGGGCATCATTGTCCCTGACTGAATTGACCTCATTATCTCTAGCCTTACTCTTGATTGGAACTCTTTTCTTATGCCTGTATATTTATACCTGCCTCTGGAATTTCCACCACATGCATCTGACAAAGTGGGGTTTTGCCCATGAAAGCTTATGCTCCAATAAATATGATAGCAGGGCTGGCTCGAGCCATTTTAGTGGCCCGGGCGTGCAGCGCTGCCTCCGGGCACACGGTGCACGTGCAGGCCTGCTCATGGGACATAGGCCCGCCCCCCTCAGGGCACGATGGCCCAGCCCTGGGGTGCACAGTGCATGCGCGGGCCGGCCATGGCCGCTGGTGCGCAGCCAGGGGCCCACACCCAGGGCGAACGGCGCATGCGCTGCCCAGCCCGGCCACCGCTGCTGCCATGCACGCCGAGCCGTGCAGGGTCCCGCGGCTGTAGGGGAAAGGGTGCTGCTGGCTGCGCCACGGGGCCAGCGCTGCGGGAGCCGGGTGCACAGCATCTGATGACAGCTATAATGGATGCCGCGCACCCCTTAAAGCTGCCATGAGGCGCCCCCCCATCAGTTGGCGCCCTGGGCAGCTGCCCGGCTCACTCACCCCTCAGTCCAGCTCTGTCTGTTAGTTTACGTCTATACTTGCAACCTAGTTCGAACTATGGATGCAAATGTAGGCGATCAAAATTGCTAATGAAGTCGGGATTTAAATATCTCGTGCTTCATTAGCATGATCTCACTGGTGCGTTATGCTGCTCAACAGCTGTTTTGAAAGTGAAAGTGCGCGCTGGGACACGTTAGTTCGAAACAAACCCCAATGTCTATCCAACCTGCTCTTAAATTTCTCCAGTGATGGAGATTCCACAACCTCCCTAGGCAATTTGTTCTAGTATTTAACCACCCTGACAGGCAGGAAGTTTTTCCTGATGTCCAACCTAAACCTCCCTTGCTGCAATTTAAGCCCATTGCTTCTTGTCCTATCCTCAGAGGCCAAGGAGAACAATGTTTTCCCTCCTCCATATAACACCCTATTTGATTCTTTAAAACTGCTATTCTGTCCCCTCTCCATACTGTGTTTTCTAAACTAAACAAGCCCAGTTCTTTCAGTCTTCCTTCTTAGGTCATATTTTCTAGACTTTTAATCATTTTTGTTGCTCTTCTCTGGACTTTCTCAAATTTCTCCACATCTTTCTTAAAATGTGGTGCCAGAACTGGACACAATAGTCCAATTGAGGCCTAATCAGCACAGAGTAGAGCAGAAGAATGACTTCTCGTGTCTTGCTCATAACACTTGTGTTAATTTATCCCAGAATCATGTTTGCTTTTTTTGCAACACTGTCATACTCTTAACTCATGTTTAACTTGTGGTCCACTATGACACATAAATCCCTTTCAGCAGTACGCCTCCCTAGACAATGACTTCCCATTCTGTATATGTGAAACTGTTCCTTCCTAAGTAGAGTACTTTGCATTTGTCCTTATTAAACTTTATCCTGTTTACCTCAGACCATTTCTCTAGTTTCTCCAGATCATTTTTAATTTTGACCCTATCCTCTAAAGCACTTGCAACTCCTCCCGCTTAGTATCATCTGCAAATTTAAGAATTGTACTCTTTATGCCATCATCTAAAAATCATTGATGAAGATATTGAACAGAACCAGTTCCAAAACAGAACCCTACGGAACCCCATGTCTTATGTCCTTCCAGCATGATTGTAAACCATTAATACCTACTCTCTGAGAACTGTTATTCGGTCAGTTATGCCCCCACCTTATAGTAGCCCCATCTAAGTTGTATTTGTTAATGTTTAAAACAAGGGCTCCTCCTGCTCTAGGCATGTACCTGGGGGAAGCAGCAGTGGTTACATGCCAGGCAGCACATGCCTAGCCAAGTGGAGGGGAAAACTGCAACTGGAATGCTCCTGCATTGTGGAGTCTGTTCCAAGTACATCTCTGCCATCTTCCACCCACTTGGCAGCAGCTACCCACAGGTGGCTCATTGTATTAAGCACTGCAGACTGAAGGCAGGGGAAGCGCAAGTCCAGGCAGAACAGTTTAGGCAAGTTCTGGTTCATGTATCCCCGTCTCCCTAATGTGGCTTCTCCCTACTTCTGTTCAGGCACCCAGGATCTTGCATGCATATGCCGCGTGCATGCAACGAGCTGTCCCCCAGTTTAGAAGGCACTGTACCTGAGGGCTGGATTAAGGGGTGGGGCTGGCTGGGCACCTGCCTGGGGCACAAACCTATGGGGGTGCCTGATTGAAGTGGGAAGGGGTGCCACGCGCCCGGGGGTGGAACACACGTATGGCTCGGTCCAGTACTGCTGCACCCCACCAGTTGGCTGAACTTGTTATGATTAACCAATATAATTTTGATAGTTTAAATGGTTACTTTTTAAAATGATATTTACATACATCCTTAGTCTGTATTGGTTGGCTCCCAAGGGCCAAAGACCACATCAAGAATCTCTTTCACTTTAAGTAAGCCAT